>NC_042623.1:130461410-130789910 GCF_901001135.1 Rhinatrema bivittatum | reverse complement strand
TAGGCACTCTCAACCTTGCTTGATAGCAGCTAGGTAGAGAGTGCATCAAACTAGGTTGAGAGTACAATGTACAAATCTCATCTTTGTGTACCTTTCATCACTCCAAATCACATAAAATCTCCACTGATGTGTACTGTGCTGTTTGTATTTCTGACTGTGCATGTAAAAGTGCTCCCTAAAACCTAGGGCACCACCAAAACCTCACCCCGAATTACTAGTTGCCCCTCTTACAGTGATATAAAATGTTGACTAAATATGGGTGCCTCCCTAGAGGCTCTCTCTCTGTCTCCTCTCCTGCCTAAAACAGGTTTTGCAATTTTTAGCTCAAATCCTGTTTCAGGCATAATGCACAGCATAACACCAGGAAAAAAAGTGTTGTTATTTCCGGCATTAAAACCTGAGATAACATGCATTATGCTATCACAGGCAACACTAAGCACCCCTCATTTTAATTTACACTGCCCTAGCTCCACTCAAACTCCTCCCATTTGGGAAAAATTTAAAAAATTTGCATATGCATCTCGTGATACATTATTTATCACAGGCGTTATGGTGTTATCGTGGGCGGGCCCTAATGCCCGCAATAAGGCCCTAACACGATTTGATAAATGACCCTTTTAGCTGGATATACCTGATGTTTGTCTGTTAGCCGGATAATGGATGTCGCCCCCCCCGGAACACCCTCAAAATGTTTCTTTTATATCCAGCTAAATTATAGCCGGATAAATATCTACCCCAATACATAGTTCTTAATTTTTTCGGCTAAGCATTTAGGCTTAACATTCATAGTGCATTCTGAGAGATCCTTTGAGTGTCTTTCTATACCTCTAATTATTTTTTTCATAGGAAAACACTAGAAGGCTGATATTTAGTGCTACTTAGCCGGATAAATAAGGATTTATCTGGTTAAGTGGCAGCCACTGAATCTCTAGCTTTCTTTGGTACCTGCCACTTAGTCGGATAAATATTTATCCAGTCATCAAACTATTGCATGTGATAGGAAGAGGGGTGTGTTTTATAGTAATAGCTTATTTAGTGCAAAGTGTGCTATCAAAGGTATTACTGCAGAGTGTGATAACTTTTCACACTTTGTGGTAAGTGCCACACAAATTTGTGAGTTACCATCGCTCTCTCAGAGCTTTCCCTGGAACCAGGTACTTGCTCCTTGAGGCCTAAACCTTTCCAGCTCCTGAGCTTCCTTGAGACCTGGAGTTTTGTCATTTAGTTCTGTTGATGAACTCTGTGTACTCTGCCTACTCACTTTCTACAGTTTCTCAACAGCTCAGCCATCCTGGATTGCTGTTCCAGTACCTGAGGGACTACAGCCCTGGCGGGCATATCAGCTCACTACTGCCACCTCTGGTGGTTTCAAAACCTGTTTAATAAAAGAACTAATGTGTGTCTGTCTCCATACTCAAGCCTATCCAGTGGTTCCTCTCGGGATATCCTCCCGGGGATGTGGTCATCTGCCACTGGCCCAGGGATCCACTCACAACTACAGCAGTTTCATTACAGATTGCTAACTCCAGCAACTCACTTCTAACAGATTGCTAACTACCATCACAGATTGTTCACTCCTATCTGATTGCTCCTCCCATCAGGCATCAGATTAATAACACTTATTAAGTAAATATACTCTCTTTTTAAATGCTGCTTTTTCCTAGTTTCCTTTTGGGAAAATTTTTTTTTTTTTTCAATCTTTGATACTTGGATCCTACATTGTGGACTTATAGAACTGAAGAAGTATGTATTCAATTCCCTACTTTTAATGTATAAATATGCCTTTTTGTTCTTCTTTCTTTTGCTGATCAAGATTGTTTTCCTGAAAATTTGTAGTAAATTTATATAAATAAAGAATTAAAAAAAAATGTAGCAGATTAGTGAAGCATGACTTCACTTGGCTAAACCTATGTTGGGCTTGTCTCATTAAATTCTATCTATCTATATATTCAGCAATTTTCTTCTTTATAATATTTTCGATAATTTCCCCCAGCATTGACATCAGGCTCATTGGTCTGTAGTTTCCTAGATCACCTTTGGAACCCTTTTTAAAGCCTGCTGTTATATTAGCCACCCTCCAGTCTTCAGGAGCTCCATAAAACAGTCATTTATTTCATTTGGAAACGTTACCTCCTTGGCATCTCCTGATGTGACATTTACCCAGTCAATGCCAAGGTAAATGAAATCACCCATTATTACTGTGTTGCTAATTTTGTTTGCTTTCCTAATTTCTGTTAGCAGTTCATTGTCTGTCTGTTTATTCTGCTCAGGTGTACTATAGTGCACACCCACTGCTAGTTTATTCCCTTTCTCACTTGAATTTCAATCCATATGGATTTCACACTATATTTTGATTCTTGCAGAACTTTTATCCTGTTTGATTCTATGCTCTAACATATAGCACTACACCTCCTCCAATTTGAACCATTCTATCATTGTGATATAATTTATATTCTAGAATCACAGTGTCTGGTTATCCTCCTTCCACCAAGTCTCTGAGATTGCTGTCTTAAGTGAAATGAGGCACCTGGATGAAGTCAAGTTAAGAAATGCCACTAGAATCTACACTTTCTTCTAGAAAGAAAAGCATGTTAAAGATAAGCATGCCCGTGCTGTTTGTTGCAGTTAAGAATAGGCTCAGTAACCATTTCATAGCACTCCCTATAGAAATCAATAAGAAACTTATGACCTTTTAACTCAAGCTTAACAACAAGAAGTACGCTGCTGTTATCAATGTATATGCCCCAACACTTGATGACAAGAACATCAAGGAGCAATTCTGCTCTGATCTTTAGTGTTACGGCTGTGGCTGCTGTGCAACCGCCTCACCACCAGGGGTCCCTCTAGTGCTGGCTCTTCTGACAGGCCCGGTTCATCTCCCCTGTCCACTCTATGGTCTGGGCTTTCCCTTATAACCCTGCCTGACAGTTCCCTCGGTGCTTCGGCATCGAGCTCACCTGGGCTCCCTGCTCTAGCCTGCCTTGCGTGGCCTTCGGGCCTTTCCTTGCCTTGCGTGGCCTTCGGGCCTTTCCTTGCCTTGCCTTGCGTGGCCTTCGGGCCTTGCCTTGCGCGGCCTTTCCTTGCCTTGCCTTGCGCGGCCTTCGGGCCTTGCCTTGCCTTGCCTTGCGCGGCCTTTGGGCCTTCTTCCTTGCTTTCCATACCTGGCCTACGGGCCTTCTGTGTGTGTGTGGCCTACGGGCCTTCTGTCCTGCCTTGCCCCGCTTATGGTGTGTGGCCTACGGGCCTTCTGTGTGTGTGTGGCCTACGGGCCTTCTGACCTGCCTTGCCCCGCTTATGGTGTGTGGCCTACGGGCCTTCTGTGTGTGTGTGGCCTACGGGCCTTCTGACCTGCCTTGCCCCGCTTATGGTGTGTGGCCTACGGGCCTTCTGTGTGTGTGTGGCCTACGGGCCTTCTGACCTGCCTTGCCCCGCTATTGGTGTGTGGCCTACGGGCCTTCTGTGTGTGTGTGTGTGTGTGTGGCCTACGGGCCTTCTGACCTGCCTTGCCCTGCTTACTGTGCCCTGACCCAGCCTGGACCCAGACACTGCTACTTGCCGCCTGCCCTGACCCAGCCTGAACCCAGACTCTGCTACTTGCTGCCTGCCCTGACCCAGCCTGGAACCAGACACTGTTTCTAGCTTCCTGTCTCTCTCCACCTGGAGCCACCCTGCTGGGTGGTGTTCACGACTCCTGACCGGAGCCCAAGCGTAACATTTAGAGCACATTGACTGACATGTAAAGAGGTCATGATTATACGTCTTAGTTAATTCAATACTAAATTGGGCATCATTCGAATCTCTGAAAAAGCTCATTTAGGGAGGAAGAAATAGTAAAGGGGAATTTCAGTGGTATCCTACCTAAGCAAATGTGTAGAGCACGGTCTGGTCATCATGAACACAATCTTGAGACATATCAACAGTTATAAAACTACCTGGAGACACTTTCATTTTAACATTGACACCATCATCATGATCAGGGGGATGGATGTTTGTTTAGAGACTATGGAGTCTCTACCAGGTGGCCCTAGTACCCAACCCTTAATTCTAATCCATCAGCATTACAGGCATGCTATTCAATACTAGGGATGTGAATCATTTTTTGACGATTTAAAACAATCATCAGATATATTTTAAATTGTCAAAAATCGTTAGAGCCGCGATACAATAGCAATTCCCCCGATTTATCATAAAAAAATCATAAATCGGGGGAGGGGGAGGGCGGGAAAACCGGCACACCAAAACAACCCTAAAACCCACCCCGACCCTTTAAAACAAATCCCCCACCCTCCCGAACCCCCCCAAAATGTTTTAAATTACCTGGGGTCCAGTGGGGGGGGGGGGGTTGTCCCGGCGCAATCTCCCGCTCTCGGGCCACGGCTGCGTTAATAGAAATGGCGCCGGTGGCCCTTTGCCCTTACTATATGACAGGGCAAAGGTAGCACCGGCACCATTTTGGTTCCTGTCACCCGACGTCACGAGTGCAGGAGATCGCTCCTGGACCCCCGCTGGACCCCCAGGGACTTTTGGCCAGCTTGGGGGGGCCTCCTGACCCCCACAAGACTTGCCAAAATTCCAGCGGGGGTCCGGAAGCGACCTCCTGCACTCGGGCCGTATTGCCAATATTCAAAATGGCGCCGGCGCTACCTTTGCCCTGTCATATGGTAAGGGCAAAGGGCCACTGGCGCCATTTCTATTAACGCAGCCGTGGCTTGAGAGCGGGAGATCGCGCCGGGACCCCCCCACTGGACCCCAGGTAATTTAAAACATTTTGGGGGGGTTTGGGAGGGTGGGGGATTTGTTTTAAAGGGTCGGGGTGGGTTTTAGGTTTGTTTTGGTGTGCCGGTTTTCCTGCCCTCCCCCGATTTACGATTTTTAACGATTTTTTAACAAAAAAAACCATGACGATCAGATTTCCCTCCCCCCCAGCCAAAATCGATCGTTAAGACGATCGATCACACGATTCACATCCCTATTCAATAGCAGGCCCATCTATCTGGAATAGCATCCCATCAAATCTCAGACTGGAGCCTTGCCTTTTAACTTTCAGAAAAAGACTTAAAACCTGGCTCTTTCACCAAGCCTTCCCTGAACCACCAGATAATTACTAGTTGGACTTATTCCTACCCGGTCTAGCACTCTGTTTCTCAAAGAAAATATGGACTCTGAGACTCTCAGGTTAAAGCACTGTTCTTAAGTTTTTTAATTTGTACACTCTATGGTAACAATACTTTTACCAACCTTTCTTCTTTCCAGCTTGTTGCAAGCTTCCAAGTTCTCTCCCCCTGTTGATTGTAACTTTGACTTATTCCTACTTATTGTTATCTTTCGTTTACGTGAATTGTTACTCTAGTTTTTCCCTTTGTTAAACTGTAAACCGATCCGATATGGTAAACTACTATGAAGGTCGGTATAAAAAAACTGTTAAATAAATAAAATAAAATAAATACCCCTCTCCCAGAGGCTCAAAGGAAAGGGCAGTATGTTAGGCATAAGAGGGGCTTAGATTTTGTGACTAGGTGGCAGTATGTTTTGGTTTTGAGGGAGAAGGATGTGTTTCAGTGAACCCTCTACATTTAGGCCCTCAGTCTAGCAAAGGGAAGGAGAGACACTTCCCTGCCAGTTCTTGGTGATAAACTGGAGGGAAGAAGGAATTAGGAAGAGTGTTTCCATTTTTTCTTTTCGGAGGTTTAGGATTTTTCATGTTTTCACCTGAAGCTTATGGAAGGCTGTAATCCACTCTCCAGAGCTGCAGGAGGGAATATGCATACTCCTTTGTTCCTACAAGAGGGGGTTGCAGAGACCTGTGAACTAGATTAAATATGTTTGCCAGATTGAATTTCCATCTTTGAGAAGGAAGTATTTTTACTGCCCCCTTCCTTGCTCAGATCTGGTCAGTGAGTGATTCTTTCAAAGAAGAGCTGGAGAAAAAGACCATCAGGCGATCCCCCAACTGGAGATTCTACCCTGGAACATGGGACATAGTCAGTTGAAGACTGGGAGTGCCCTTCTGGAGTCAGAAACTGTTTGGGAAAAGGGACGTCTACATTGGTTAGGATAATTCAGGCCTTGGTCTAAACATTCACTCCATATCATGGATGAATTACAAATTTCAAGCTTCAGTAAAAGAAGGAACACTTCCACAGAAGAATATATCAGTTTAACTTGTACCACACTAAAGACAAGAAATCTGGATGCATTGGGACATTTCATTTATTCACTTTGATTTTCCTCCAATCAATATCAGAAAATATTATTTTGAACACTCATCCAGCGAGTCTGCCTTGTTTTGTCCAGGTACCTGTTCTGAAGAACAAGGGTAACACACACACATATACATAGAAGGTCCTATATGCCTGGGCCCAGAATGCTTTCTCTCTATAGAGAAGAATCTCCCACTCCCTCAGGCAAATAAAAGAGTTGGGGAGAGGTCTGAGGAGCTAGCCTACTTTAAAAATGATTTTATGGACCTTTGGAAGCATCACTGTTCCCCAAAAAAGGTTTACATTAAAAGGGTCCCAATGTGGAGATTTGGAATTGTGTTGGTTACCAAAGAGAAATGCAAAGTTTTGCAATCATATCATTTTCATAATTGTTACAATGTTAACCCATAAAGAAATGTAAAATGGCTACTTTTCCTGCCTTGGGAACATGGCGGGAAACAGTATGTGTCTAAAAAGAGAAGAACATGTTAAGCATGTGTCAGAAGTCATTGGTGACATTCGCAGTGCACAGCCAGTGAGGACCTATAAAAATGGCGGCATGCGAGTAACAAATATTTTTGCACGAGGTGAAATGTGTGCAGAGAATGGCAGCATGGTGGCATCCATGTGAAAGATCAAGCAAATAGCAGGCCTGAGACAAGCAGAAAAATTGAGAAAGTCGTAAGACCTGACTGTAACGAGGAGTGATGGAACCAGTGACGTTCCCAGTACCCAATGGGAATCTGCTACATCAAGCTGAGGAGAAAGCCTTGAGAAAATGGGTAGACCGTGATCAGTGTGTTCCCTGCTGGAGCCCTGGGAGCAGTATAATGGGCAATAAGTGGCACTGGGCAGGTGTTTGGACTGATGGATTTAACCAAGGTTGACCTATACCATGGCCGCCTACGCATGTCCTTTAATGGGTGTGATACAATTCTCACTGTAGAATATGCAGCTGCCATGCTTGCCATTGCCCACAACATACAAATACCAGCTGCAACTTCTGAAACAGTTCGTTATTTACAGATGTAAGTTACGGAATGGGAGTGGTGGGCCCATGGAGCATGAGACCATGAGCGGGGAGTGCCTTTGAGTGAGTACAATCTAGCTGCCATGTGGTCCAGGCCTTGCCCGTTGAGTGTGAGGAAGGAGCTGTGGCAGTGCGAGCCAATCTAAAGATAAAGCAGCTGGCCCGACCAAGGAAGAAGGAACATAAGAACATAAGACTTGCCATGCTGGGTCAGACCAAGGGTCCATCAAGCCCAGCATCCTGTTTCCAACAGAGGCCAAATCAGGCCACAAGAACCTGGCAAGTACCCAAACACCAAGAAGATCCCATGCTACTGATGGAATTAATAGCAGTGGCTATTCCCTAAGTAAACTTGATTAATAGCAGTTAATGGACTTCTCCTCCAAGAACTTATCCAAACCTTTTTTGAACCCAGCTACATTAATTGCACTAACCACATCCTCTGGCAACAAATTCCAGAGCTTCATTGAGTGAAAAAGATTTTTCTCCGATTAGTCTTAAATGTGCTACTTACTAACTTCATGAAATACCCCCTAGTCCTTCTATTATCTGAAAGTGTAAATAACCGCTTTACATCTACTCGTTTAAGACCTCTCATGAACTTAAAGACATCTATCATATCCCCCCTCAGCCTTATCTTCTCCAAGCTGAAGTTGTAACCTCTTCAGCCTTTCCTCACAGGGGAGCTGTTCCATCCGCTTTATCATTTTGGTTGCCCTTCTCTGTACCTTCTCCATCACAACTATATATTTTTTGAGATGTGGTGACCAGAATTGTACACAGTATTCAAGGTGCGGTCTCACCATGTAGCAATACAGAGGCATTTTGACATTTTCTGTTTTATTAACCATTCCCTTTCTAATAATTCTTAACATTCTGTTTGCTTTTTTGACTGCTGCAGCACACTGAGCCAACAATTTCAAAGTATTATCCACTATGATGCCTAGATATTTTTCCTGGGTGGTAGCTCCTAATAAGGAACCTAACATCGTGTAATTACAGCAAGGGTTATTTTTCCCTATATGCAACACCTTGCAGTTGTCCACATTAAATTTCATCTGCCATTTGGATGCTCAATCTTCCAGTCTTGCAAGGTTCTCCTGTAATGTATCAGAATCTGCTTGTGATTTAACTACTCTGAATAATTTAGTATCATCCGCAAATTTGATAACCTCAATCGTCGTATTCCTTTCCTGATCATTTATATATATATATTATATATATATATTATTATATATATATATAATATATATATTATTATATTATATATATATATTATATAGGGCCGGATTTTAAGATTTAGGCACGGGCGTAGATTTGTGCACGCATTCCGGCCTCAGAGGTAAGTTTCCTTCCACCCTCCACCTTCCCCTCCCTTCCCTACCTAACCCGCCCCCCAGCCCTATCTAAACCCCCCCTTACCTTTAACTTAGAAGTTACGCCTGCCTCTGGGCAGGCGTAGGTTGCGTGCGCCGGCCAACGACCGGCCCGCGATCCCGGGCACAGCGGCAAATGGCCACTGTGCCTGGAGGCTCTGGCCCCACCCCTGTCCCCTTTTTCAATCCCTGTGACATAGACGCTTCCCGGGGCTTGCGTGCATCGCCAGGCCTATGCAAAATAGGCTCGGCAAGCGCAGGAAGGGTTTTAAAGGGTTAAGCGCGTATAATACACATAACCCTTTTAAAAACTGCCCCATATTGAAGAGCACCGGTCCAAGTACAGATCCCTGAGGCACTTCACTGTTTACCCTTTTCCACTGAGAAAAGTGACTATTTAATCCTACTCTCTGTTTCCTGTCTTTTAACCAGTTTGTAATCCATGAAAGGACATCACCTCCTATCCCATGACTTTATAGTTTTCTAAGAAGCCTCTCATGAGGGACTTTGTCAAATGCCTTCTGAAAATCCAAATACACTACATATACTGGTTCACCTTTATCCACATGTTTATTAACCTCTTCAAAAAAAAGAAGCAGATTTGTTAGGCAAGACTTCCCTTGAGTAAATCCATGTTAACTGTGTTCCATTAAACCATGTCTTTCTATATGCTCTAGGATTTTGATCTTTAGAATAGTTTCCACTATTTTTCCCAGCACTGAAGTCAGGCTCACTGTTCTATAGTTTCCCGGATTGGCCCTGGAGCCCTTTTTAAATATTGGGGTTACATTGGCTATCCTCCAGAGCACGCCTAACAGTGAGGGAAGCCAGCTAAAACTGTTCTTGAGTCCAAGAAAAAGATCGACTGAGTGTTTTCTTGTTGTTTGCCTGTTATAATATTTTTCACATGATGTTCCAGATGAAGGTGGCCTGTTGAGGCTGAAAATTTTCAAGTTCTGTGGTTAGCTGTCCCTCCATGTGTTATCGCACTCCTCCTCCAGATGCAGGCATTAGCAATCTGTTATGCTCTCCTCCTCCAGAGGGCAGGAGCTAGCAATCTGATATCACTCACCCTGCCAAGAGGGCGGAGTTAGCAATCTGTTCTGCTCTTCTCCTGAAAGGGGGAGGAGTAGTAATCTGTCATGATCTGCTCCTCCAGAGGGGAGGAGCTAGAGCTATCTGTAGAATGTTTGTGAACTACTGTTAGATGCTCCTAAAGGAAAGGAGGTAGCAATCTGTTATGGATCAACTCTCCAGGGAAGAGGAGTTGACAATCTGTACAATGATACTCTTCTGAGGAGAGGAACTAACAATAGATATATTGTACTTCGCTACTGAGATAGCAATCTATCATGCTACGGAGTAGCAATCTGTTATATAATAGGCTGCTAACAAGTCCCATAGAAGAGAAAGTAGCTATCTATAATACTTTCATAAGCTGTGTTAGTGGTCGGTAGTGGTTAGCTCCCACAGAGTGATAGTAGTGTAAGGAATGACCACTTGGAGGAAATGGTGAATCCTTGGGCCGATGGCAGATGACAGCGCCCCCAGGAGGAGATCCTGAGAGGAACCACTGGCTAGGCTAGAATATGAGATAAACACAATAGTTCTTTATTAGACTGGAAGCTGGACCACCAGTGGTGGCAGTAGTGAGTTGATGGGTCTGGAAAGGCTGAAGTCCTTCTGATACTGGAATATAATCTCTGGGTCGCTGAGCTGTAGAGAGTAGAGGTGTGCAGCCAAAAAGTTTTCGTTGCATACGTGATACGTATTCGTGGGGGGTCAATTCCATTTCATGCGGAAGTATGGAGAATTCCATAAGTTGTCGATCTGTAAATACATTACTATGGCGAGTTAAATTAGTGTCCCAGCTAAAATTAAAATTAACTACAACCCCCAACCCTCCTGACCCCCCCCCCCAAGACTTACCAAAACTCCCTGGTGGTCCAGCGGTGGGGTCTGGGAACTCACTCACACCCTCGGTGCTAGTTTCATCATGGCGCCGATAGCCTTTGTCACAGGGGCTACCGGTGCCATTGGTCAGCCCCTGTCACATGGTCATCGGCGCCATCTTGTGCTCCTACCATGTGACAGGGGCTGACCAATGGCACCGGTAGCCCCTGTGACATAGTATGGGCAAAGGCTATCGGCGCCATTTTGAGTATTGGCATCGGACGGCAGGTTGCTCCGGGACCCCCGTTGGACCCACAGGGACTTTTGGCCAGCTTGGGGGGGCATCCTGACCCCCACAAGACTTGCCAAAAGTCCAGCGGGGGTCCGGGAGCGACCTCCTTGCACGCCGGCCGTCTGATGCCAATACTCAAAATCGCCGTCCGATGCCAATACTCAAAATGGCGCCGATCGCCGTCGTAGTGAGGGCAAAGGCGATCGGCGCCATTTTGAGACTCAAAATTGCCGTCCGATGCCAATACTCAAAATGGCGCCGATCGCCTTTGCCCTCACTACGACGGCGATCGGCGCCATTTTGAGTATTGGCATCGGACGGCGATTTTGAGTCTCAAAATGATGCCGATCGCCTTTGCCCTCACTACGATGGCGATCGGCGCCATTTTGAGTATTGGCATCGGACGGCGATTTTGAGTCTCAAAATGGCGCCGATCGCCTTTGCCCTCACTATGTGTGTCATAGTGAGGGTAAAGGCAATCGGCGCCATTTTGAGTATTGGCATCATACGGCCGGCGTGCAAGGAGGTCGCTCCCGGACCCCCGCTGGACTTTTGGCAAGTCTTGTGGGGGTCAGGAGGCCCCCCAAGCTGGCCAAAAGTCCCTGTGGGTCCAACGGGGGTCCTGAAGCGACCTCCTGTCCGATGCCAGGACTCAAAATGGCACCGATAGCCTTTGCCCATACTATGTCACAGGGGCTACCGGTGCCATTGATCAGCCCCTGTCACATGGTAGGAGCACAAGATGGCGCTGATGGCCATGTGACAAGGGCTGACCAATGGCACCGGTAGCCCCTGTGACAAAGGCTATCGGCGGTATGATGAAACTAGCACCGAGGGTGTGAGTGAGTTCCCGGACCCCACCGCTGGACCACCAGGGAGTTTTGGTAAGTCTTGGGGGGGTCAGGAGGGTAGGGGGTTTAAATTTTTATTTAGGCCGAATAAAACAGAAATCTGTTTAATACGTGGGGAGTCGTGATGCGTTTCGCCTCCCCACGTATTTAACAGATAGCAAAAAATAAGTTGCGTATTAGAAATCCGTGGAAAACGGATGCACATCCCTAGTAGAGAGACTAGAAGTAATGAGTAGACAGGGTATACTGGATTCAAGATGGTACACTCACAATAGTAGATGTCTGCAATGGTCTCTATGCCACAGAGAGTCTTCAGTACATTCAGGAACAGGAGCCATAGGCGAGCATTGGTTCCTCTAACAGTCTGTACTAAGAACTCACAATAGCTGTATATGAAATGACTTCTAGAGTAGAAGAGTGTCTGTAAACGATTCTAGGAACATGGGCCCTCATGGAGCGATTACCGGTTCCTATCTGCAATCTTGCCAATATAACTCTCGATCTCCGTACCTGCGATAACGTCTTGGACGGAAGGGAGTCTTCAGAGCTATAGGAATATAGGCCCTCGTGGAGCGAGTACCAATTCCTATGTACAATAGAACTCACTGTGTTCACGTCCGCAATCGCTTCCAGGCAATGAGGAGTCTTCTGCGTATCCAGGGACATAGGCCCTTGAGGAGTGAGTACCGGGTCCTGTCTTGGCAATCTGAAATCAAGAAGAGAGAGTGGAGCCCCCGTGGAGCGGGTACTCCTGGTAAGTTTGAAAAGGCTAAGCAGTGGAGAAGGATTCCCCTCGCTGACTCGGATCGTTGTTGCAAGTATCGTGGACTGCCGAAGCAAGTCCTGTTGGAGTTCCTTGCTAACTCGTTTGAGGTTAGCAAACAAAAGACCTTTTAAAGTGAAATGGATGACGTCACTACAGGGGGATGCCCCCGAGGTTTGCGCCCTTGCTGGTACAAAGTCTGGAGTGCGTGTGCGAGTGCACGCCCTTACGTCATCAGGAACATGGCGGATCCGTAGCGTCAAGCCAGCCCGGGGACACCGGGACCAAGAGGCAGAGAGAAGCCATGGATGCTGCTGTCCATCAGAGCCGAAGGGAGTCGCTTCCAAGGTAGAGAGGGTGGAGCGAGGGGCAAGAAGAGGCATGAACGCAACACCATGGGAGGGTGGAATGTGACAGGAGGAGTGATGCGCTCGCTTGGAGGAAAGGCCCGTGAATGGCTCACTCACCTCCCAGTACATATTGAAGAAGCTGTCAATGCCACCCCTGACTTTCTGCAGCTTCCACGACAGGGAGCCACTGCCTTGCCTCTTGTGCGGCTGGAGCACCACTCTCCGCTAGTGCTGCCTGAGTGCCTTGAGGCAGGATTTGGCCTTCATGGTTGTCCATGGCATACTTCATTCTTCAAGGTCTCCCATGGTCATGCTCCTGTGATGATGGTCTTCTTGTTCCGTGTTCCATGTTCCTGGTCTCTTTTGGTTTCTGGCTCCTGACCAGCTTCCTTAGACCAGCATCCAATTCTTATGAGTCTTCACCATGTCCACTTCTTCTGAGTCTTTCAAGAGTTTTGAGTCCTGCAGCCAAGTCCTGTGAGCACGCGGATCATGACCAGGCCATGGCAGGCTGTGTTAGTTTCTTTGCTGCCTAAGTCCTGGGGCCAAGTCTCCCATGTCTTCATCTTGTCAAGTTCCATGGTGGCTGTGTATGGCATGCCACAGCAAAAATTCCTGATTCCAAGTTCCTCAAGGCATGCCAACTAGGGATGTGAATCGTGTGATCGATCGTCTTAACGATCGATTTTGGCTGAGGGGGGTGGGGGGAAATCTGATCATCTTAGTTTTTTTGGTTAAAATATCGTTTTATCGGGGGAGGGGGAGGGCGGGAAAACCGGCACACCAAAACAACCCTAAAACCTACCCTGACCCTTTAAAATAAATCCCCCACCCTCCCGAACCCCCCCCCCAAAATGTTTTAAATTACCTGGGGTCCAGTGGGGGGGTCCCGGCGCGATCTCCCGCTCTCTGGCCACGGCTGCGTTAATAGAAATGGCGCCGGTGGCCCTTTGCCCTTATCATATGACAGGGCAAAGGTAGCGCCGGCGCCATTTTGGTTCCTGGCTCCCAAAGTCACGCGTGCAGGAGATCACTCCTGGACCCCCGCTGGACCCCCTTTGCCCTGTCATATGATAAGGGCAAAGGGCCACCGGCGCCATTTCTATTAACGCAGTTTTGGTGTGCCGGTTTTCCCGCCCTCCCCCCTCCCCTGATTTATGATTTTTTGACGATAAATCGGGGGAATTGCTATTGTATCGCGGCTCTAACGATTTTTGATGATTTAAAATATATCTGACGATTGTTTTAAATCGTCAAAAAACGATTCACATCCCTAATGCTAACCAGCCCAAGTTCCTCCAGGCATGCCAACCAGCCCATGGCAGGCTGTGTAGGGCACTTCATTAGCACAAGGCCTGCTCCCAAGTCCATCTTTCCTGGGTCAAGTCCTTGGATTCCATTTCTTTCTTGTTCTTAAAGTTCCATGTCCAAGTTTCAAGTCAAGTTCCGAGTTTGAAGTTCCTAGTCTTGTTCCTAGTTCTGATCTTGTGGAGCTTGTCCAGCCAGTGGATCTTTTTGTTCCTCGTTCCAAGTGATGATCCTCATTCCAAGTCATGTTCAAAGTCATGTTCCTCGTTCCAAGTCATTATCAAGTCTTCAGTACCTTCATCTTAAGTTCCTAGTCAAGTTAGTGCCTTCTGAGTTACCTCGTCTGTCCTGATGCACAAGCCATTCCCATTTGGCAGGTCCAAAAAGGCTATCGAGTGACCAGAGGGCTACCCCAGAGCCCAGCATTGAATTGTTTGGTCTCACTCTTGTAAATAAAGGATCAGCAGAGTGCCCCAAGTGTTCCAAGTCTCCAAGTGTTCCAAGTCTCCAAGTATTCCAAGTCTCCAGGTGTTCCAAGTCCAAGTGCTTCTGAGTTTCTGTCCAGCCCATGCCTGGATATGTTTGCCTCCCACAGCACATACCTTGGAGCTTCAACCTGGAGTTGTGCTGTGTCCAGGGGCTCGTGCTCTCCTTGGTGACTGGGCCTCAAGCCTGCTCACAACAGATTGTGAAGGCCATGAGCTTGGTGAATATGTCCCTGCGTAGGGCCCATGTTTCCTGGATTTTTGTATCTTGTTGCAAGTCAAGAATTTCATCCAAGCCATGTTTATGCTTTTGATTCCCCCCCCCCCTCCCTCACAACCCACAGGAAGCACCTGCATATGTTCCTGAATTCTTTCCTTTGACCTGCAGAAGGCTCCTGCATTTGTTCCTGGAATTTTTTCTATGACTCACAGGAAGCGCCTAAATCTGTTCCTGGAATTTTTTTATGACCTGCAGGAGGCATCTGCACCCAGGTTTTTCATCTTCTACAGCTATTCCAAGTCTTCTGGTTCTCTCTTCAGCTTTTCTGCCTATGACCCACAGGGGGGGTGCCTGCATACAAGATCTTGTTCTAGTTTTTTAGCTACATTCCAGATTCTGCTCTGCACAGCCTTGGCTCAAGCCATCAGCCTTGGTTCAGCCTTCCATGTGTTCTAAACCATCAGTCTTGTCCCAAGACAGTCAGATATGCTTTTGTACCATGCAAGCCAGCAGTCTTGCCCTTGTCCTCAACTTTTGGGTGTGGAAGGAGTTATTCCTAACTCTAAAGAACTTCTATTATGGCTACCTTGAAGTTACTAATCTCCAATGCCATCTCCTTAGAATGCTCCTTGAGTCAAGCGTGACAAATCAACCTGACTGTCGGACATTAATTAGTATCTGAGTTCTGCTGTGGTGGCAGCTATTAATACCTTCACTATTGATAGCACAATGGACTCTTAAGGATGGTGGTTCCCCTGTCTTGAAAGACTATCAGAGTTCTTCTTTTGCATGGCGCTCAAAGTGGAATCCACCAGTAACAATCTTGGGACCTTCGTCAACAGCCGAGTTTCCTTCAAAAGAATTTTGGATTGCAGCACCTTACTCATGGATTAAATCAAAACATGCCTCTTCCATCTTCCTTTGAGCTTCTCCTTGCCTGCCTCTGATTGGAAGCTGCCTTTCCACTTGGGATCTATTCTACCTCGCTTGATACCGTTCAAGTTCCATCAGTTATGTAACCACTTTCTAACACTAAGTTTGGAGATTTCATTTCCACTAGAAATCAACATGAGAGTAAGTGAAAATGGCCTTGGAATTTTGATTTTGAGCTGTGGAAGAGTGAGACTGATATTGAATGAAAGAACTCAAAAGGGCAACCAGCTTCCGGAGTTCATTTTCCACTTCCTTTGGAAGAAATCTGTCCTTGCAAGTACTATTTTATTGCATCAAGTGTTCCTAAGATCAGCTCAAAAGAGTTCTTGGTAGAAAAATAAGTATCTATACACTTCCTGTGTCTGCTGGGAAGTAAAGAATTTTGTTGCACATAACTTTGCTGGGCATAGTCTTCCTGTCAGAGGAAGTGCATGATGTTACCTTGTAGGAGAGTAGGAAGTAAGAACTGTTAAAGGGGGTTTAACGTTAATACACTAAAGCTTCAGATACTACCTTTCTTCAACCTGAGCATATGTGTGCATTAGAAGCAAAAGAGAAGACAATCCCAGCTTTTCATCCATTTTCCTACCAATGTTTCAACTTTAAAGAACAGAAACCACAGATGTTTGTGTACCTGCTCATTTATGGATTACAGAACCAAGGAGTAAGTTCTCTTGCTAAGCCATACTACAACCAGCAGATCTTGATTGCTCACAAGCCTGGTTCATGTCTTATGGCTATCCCCACATCTTTCTGCAGAGAATTCTGTGAGGACACTTGTTCCATTATAAATCCAAAGCTGCATGTTCTTGCACCACCTGCTTCTGTCAAATGTATCACGAATCTGGATCACAGTCAGCTGGACTCCAGCAGTTCCTGGAAGTACTTCTCTTCTGGAGGTGCCAAGGTCTATAGCTGTGCCCTTAAGTTCTCCAGTGCCATCAATCACTCAGGAACTAGCTTGTTTGCAGTCCTGTAACTCAGTTTACCCTATGTTGGGCCCATATAATACTAGCCACAGAAAAATGCAATAATGATTCTTGCCAAAATCAGCCATCTCCATTGCCTGAGGGGTTCAGGACAATAATTATAATTGATCCTCATTCTTGCAATAATCAAAGCATTTATTTATTTATTCATTAATCATTATTCATCTTACAATCAAGAACATTTTACTTGATTTAGAAATTAGAGGTCTATGATCATTACAAAAGAGTCATACCACTTCTTAACATATTAAAAAAGAAATAATACATTTGATCAATATCCTCAAAATAAGTCCTAAAGAGAAGGAAATCCAAATTGAATTATACTGTATAATATCGAGAAATAATTTGAAACCATTCATTTGCAAATAGTTAAGCTTTCTTTAATCTAGAAAGAGACATACCTTGTAATGGAGATGTTATGTACATCAAACTCTAGATGTCTCTTTTCTCACTACCCTGTTCTTTTTCTATTTCTACTTTCTTCTTGTCTAGAAAATCAGCAAGCTGAGAGGGTATAAAGAACAAAAATGTGTTACCTTTATAGGATATCAGGCATCGACAGGGAAATTTTAGTTGAAATGTTACCCCCAACTGTAAAGCTAGAGGTCTAAGAAGTAGAAATTGCTTTCTCTTCTTTTGGGTAATTTTTAAGATGGCTGGAAAAATCCTAATTTGCATACTTAAAAAAAGTCTGCATTCTATTTTTAAAGAATAAATTTAAAATCCATAATCCAATCCTTATCGGGCTCTACTGTAAATATATCATGGTGGCTGGTTTAGCCAACACAGAATCAGAAGTCTCAAGCATTTCAGATATATTTAATCTAGCAACTATTTCTCCCTGATTTGCCTTAGCCTCTCTGCTTGCATCTCTAACTATATCATTTTTCTGACCTTTATAGGGTATATAAAATACCCTAGTAACTGGTGGAATATTCTCTTCTGGTTCAAGATTTCTCTTAAATATATTTTATACATCTCCTTGGGGGATATAAGAGGTAATTGTGGGAAGTTCACAAATCACACATTTTTCCCCTCTAATGTATTTTCTATACTCTCTAATTTGACCTGTAAGTTCAAATTATCTTTAACTAAAATATGTTGTATATTTTTACTAGACTCTATTATCAAGATTCTGATAGGTCAAACTAGTTGTTTTTTCCAATGTTTGATTATGATCTTCATGATCTTGTAATTTCTCAGAATATGAACCAATTTGCCCTGAAATATACTTCCCCAATCCTTCCATAGCCTCCCAAAGTGAGTCTAGTGTTACATTATTAGGTTTAATCATTTGAAAGTCCGAAGCTATCTTTCTAGGTGTGGAAATCTTTTGTCTAAATACACCACATTCTCCCAAGGCTATACTGCCGGCAAAATCACCGCTACTTTTCTGAGCGGTGTCATCGATGTTATCTCCCGGAGATGGGTTCCCTGGCTGACCATTCCCTTTGTCTGCAACTTTGGCAGACATTGTGGCCACTTCCTCCTCCGGGCTTCTCTGCAATGCAGGATTTGCCAGGGCTTTCCTCATTATCGGCAAGAGTGAGATGTCAGTGCCCGGGGAGAGATTCTGCTCAAAGGCAAGATTATCTTCCCCATGCGGCTCAATTGCCGACTGTTGCCCAGCCCTAATAACGTGAGAGTCCATTAGGCCAGTCAAAACGGGATCAGAAATAACTCCAGGGCCAGCACGTTCTTTAGCCCGCCTTTTTCTGGCTGTATGAGGCATAACAATTATTGTAGTAGAAATATTTAGAGGAGACATAGGACTCAAAATTCTTTCAATAATGGCTTAAGAGAAATACTTGACATTTCCTTCTCATTCTTACAATAATCAAGATAGAACCCAAAGAATTGGATCACGTTCCTGGATATTGTAAATTGCTTTTGCCTATAGCCATGATTTTATTCAAGCTTTCACTATGTCTTTGTCCAAGCATACAGTCAAGTCTTTGTCGATTCTACAGTGATATTTTTGTCCAGTATGTCTTGAATGGTTTCTCTCAGTGCCTCCAGTGCTGCTCTGATAGAGGTAGAATTGGAAGCATAAACTTCAATCTTAGCTTACGCTCCCAGTGCTGCCTCTATGAGAGCAATGCTGGAGGCACCAGGAGTGGGGTAGAGGGTTCACATATCTTAAAAACATAAATGGCTATATTAAAATATAACCATTTATGTTTTTAAGTTATCTGGCTACTTGTAGCCGGATAAACATTAAACAAGTATATTCAGCGGGATGTTTCCCGCTGAATATATGGACAAATTATCCGGCTAACTTTAGCCGGATAACTTGTTCACTAACTGCTCTACTGATTATTGATCTCAGAATGCTAATTTTTTTATATGGATTTTCTAACAAATATTTTACTGATGGAAATGTTTCTAAGGTTCAGTTTTTCATTAACCGAGTTGTTTGTATTCATGTAATACATACAAACAGTAAGTGCCAATTTAAAAGAGCAGGAGAAAAGAAATAGGAGGAATTGATTTTGGAATTATTGAAAATTAAATAGTGCCCTATGACAGAGTAAACATCAAACAGCACAACCTTTCATATAGAACAGCAAACAGAGAGTAAGCGTCTAAACAATAGACCTTAGCTCCTTAGCATTAGAATGCTAATGCTGGGCAGATAAAATAGGGTTTAAGATAACCTCAAGTTTATTTATACAGCAACATGATTCATTCTTTCCTATATCCGCATTGCTTGTTGGTACTGGAATTGCAGTGACTTGCAGGACCACATCAACAGCATTTTGAAAATCGTTTTCTTTTCTCAAATGAGTTATTTTTCCTCTTCTCACAACTTTTCTCCTAATCGTAACTTTTGGCCTCAGACCCTCACCTTTTATTCACTCTGTACCGTTGGACTGGCATCATAAAGCAGTACTTCACAGTGGCCAGAACAGCGTGGAGAGACTAAGGCATGGAGGCACAGTTCCATTACTTACTACCTCTGGGCTTTACTTCACTTCCAGGTGGATGCAATAATCTGTGCATTAAAAGTCTCTGCATTGAACTTCAGCACACACTTTTAATGCAGAGGTTATTGTTTTTAAATCTCCAAAATGCAATAAACTAATCATATGCTAAGGCATTGGGAGCTAAAATGTGCTCACACTGAGTCAATATGCGTGCGTGGTCAGCATAGGCTGAACACACATTTCCACTTGGGAGGGGAGGAGCTGAACAGGAGCGTGCATATAGGAGCATAATTTTTCTTGTGCTCCCAACTTAGATGCACATCTTATGTTGGGTTCCCAACTTACCTGGGCAGCTTTTGTTGTGTACCCAACATAGATGTGCATTTTTTTGTTGTGCATCCAACTTAGGTGTACATCTTTTGCTGTGCTCCCAGTTTAGGAGCTCATCTTTTCTTCTGTTCCTAGCTGGCTATCTGACTGCAATTAGGCTTAAAAATATAAACACACTGTCTAGCCGCCACCGCTTCTCCTTGCGGGTAGTAGGGGAACCCTGAAGGTGGATCCAGCTTTAGAAACTTTACCTCTGACCCGGAGTAAAGTTTCTAGCACTAAGAAATTGTGCACTCAGCCAGCGCACCTCTCTGCCTTGGGAGGGAATACTTAATGACCTCATTTGCATGGAATTTCTATGTGAGGGCGCTGAGCTGAACGCACATTTTCTGCAGGTAAAACTCCTTCCTGCATCAAGTCTAATGTTTACCTGCAGAAAATGTGTGCTCAAGTGTGGGTAAAACCATGAGTTCAGCTGAACACACTTTATTGCATCAGCCTATTAATGCAGCAGCAATTTGAGTAAATGAAGTTAGTAGTTAAAGCTATTAAGATCCTCCATCTTCATGGTTATTTTTATTTCACTCTTGATTTGCCAGGAGTGTTTAAAGTTTTGGAAAGTTCAGGTTCCTTCTAGTTAGCCTTTCTCACTATTAATGTACATCAGAGTCACGGTTGTGTTGATTCTCACCTGCATCTCATGACGGCATCACACTGCTACATGTAAATGATGAGCGTAGCTTAAAGAACAGGAGCATAGCTTAAAGAACAGGAGGGTGAATCCTGGGAACAATATTTTTACAAATAAGGGAATGACCATAAAGGATGCACATTGCTTCTTTTTGTTACTCGAAGTTGGTGGTTTGCGGGCTCTGTTAAATGTAAAATCACGTCGAACTCTGAAGAGGCCACAAATCTTTTTAAATATTTATGAATATTTATTTATATTTATGAATACCCTAAGAATAACCTAAGAACACCACAAAGAATTCTCTAAAGAATTATGCAATTCAACTTCAACTCCTTGGCAGTCCAAAACTCTGCCTACTTAGGCAATGTATATTATATCTCTTGTTATTAACCCCATATATTTATTTCCAAGTTATTTATACCTGTTCTTTGTAAGACATTTACTTGTCACTGTTATTGTTCAAAATGTAAACCGAATTGATCAGTAATTCTGTTACTGGAAAGTCGGTATAGAAAAGTTCTAAATAAATAAATAAATAAATAAATAATAAAGTGTTAAACTACTGTATGTGAAGTAAAACAGTAAGCTAAAAAGAAAGGAGATTATTGTTATTGGTCCTGTTTTCTTTCTACCTATTTCTGGGGGTCCAGTATTTGCAGAATACTGCAGAGCTTTTACCATTGTCATCTGTAGTCTATAGCAGCGGTTCTCAACCGGTGTGTTGCGACACACCAGTGTGTTGCCAAGCACCGGCAGGTGTGTCGCGGCTCCCAATGTCCCACTGCCCCGCTTGTGCATCCCTTCTCCCCAGGGGCGGGGCTGAAGAATGGAGAGACGCCGAGTGCCACCATCAGAGGCCAGGCTGCCGGTGGCTGAAGAGTGGAGAGAACTGTCTGCCGCTGCCGGAGGCCAGGCCGGCAGGGTCGAAGAATGGAGAGATGCTGTGCGCCGCTGCTGGCGGCTGAAGAATGGAGAGACCTGTGCACTGCCGCCGGAGGCCAGGCCAGTGGGACCGAAGAGCGGAGAGACACTGTGCACTGCCAGAGGCCAGGCTGGCAGCAGCTGGAGAGACGTTGCACACCGCTGGAGGTCAGGCCAGCGGCAACTGATAAGCAGAGGCCAGGCTTATTGGGCCAAACAATGAGAAGAGGCTCTATGTGAGCTTGTGTATGTGTGTGTGTGTGTTAGAATGGGTGCCTGGGTGCGTGAGTGGCAGCTTTCTGTGTGTGTGTGTGTGTGTGTTGGAATGGGTGCCTGGGTCCATGAGTGGCAGCTTTGTGTGAGTGTCTGTGTGTGTGTGTGTGTGTGGTAAAATGGGTGCCTGATGTGTGAGTGGCAGCTTTGTGTCTGTTTGGTAGAATGGGTGCCTGGGTGTGTGAGTGGCAGCTTTGTGTGTGTGTGGGTGTGTGTGTGTGGTAGAGTGGGTACCTGGGTGCATGAGTGGCAGCTTTGTGTGTGTGTATGTGTGTGTGTGTGTGGTAGAATGGGTGCCTGGGTGCGTGAGTGGCAGCTTTCTGTGTGTGTGTGTGTGTGTGTTGGAATGGGTGCCTGGGTGCATGAGTGGCAGCTTTGTGTGAGTGTCTGTGTGTGTGTGTGTGTGTGTGTGGTAAAATGGGTGCCTGATGTGTGAGTGGCAACTTTGTGTCTGTGTGGTAGAATGGGTGCCTGGGTGTGTGAGTGGCAGCTTTGTGTGTGTGTGTGTGTGTGTGTGGTAGAGTGGGTACCTGGGTGGCATGAGTGGCAGCTTTGTGTGTGTGTGTGGTAGAATGGGTGCCTGGGTGCGTGAGTGGCAGCTTTGTGTGTGTGTGTCTGGTAGAATAGGTGCCTGGGTGCATGAGTGGCAGCTTTGTGTGTGTGTGTGTGTGTGTGTGTGTGTATGTGGTAGAATGGATGCCTGGCTGTGTGAGGGAGAGCTTGTGTGTGTATGGTACAGTGGGTGCATGAGTGGCAGCTTTGTGTGTGTGTGTATGTGGTAGAATGGATGCCTGGCTGTGTGAGTGAGAGCTTGTGTGTGTATGGTACAATGGGTGCATGAGTGGCAATGTGTGTGAGTGGTTGTAAGTGACAGAGTACATGTGAGCTTATATATAAGTGACAGATCATGTGTGTGATTGAGAGAGAGAGAGACTGGTCAGAGGTGATGTGTTTCTGTGAGATGGTCAGGAAGATGACTGGTAAGTGTGTGTGTGTGTGTGTGTGTGTGTGTGTGTGTGTGCAAGGTGGCACTCAGCTGTACAATCATAGGTAAAATTTAAATCAATTCTGTACTGTTTACCTTATATCACTTGTCCATCCGATTGGTCAATATTCATATGTTTTCCTTCTGTTCATTTTTTATTCAATTTATTTTATATTTTTTACTTTAAGGTCAGCATGTTTTTTAATTATTTATTATTTTTTCATATATCTTTTTATATATGTTTTTTTAATATATATATGGTTATATATGTTTATATTTGTTATTTGTGGAAAATCCTTTTATTGGTTATATTTGTATTTTATATAGCCCCTGAAGCAACTCTGAACAGAGTGAAACTCGGCCTGAGTCGAGCTTTTTATAACAGATGTACTAATAAAATCCTTGGTGTTTACCAATCTTCTTCTTTTGTGTGTGTGGGAGAGACAGAGACTGGTCAGGGAGGTGACTGGTGTGTGGGAGGGAGAGACAGAGACTGGTGAGGGAGGTGACTGGTGTGTGTGTGGGAGAGACAGAGACTGGTCAGGGAGGTGACTGGTGTGTGTGCCAGGAAGAGAGACTGGTTAGGGAGGTTACTGGTCTGTGTGAGAGAGAGACTGGTTGTGGGCCCTAAGGAAGAGGACTGTGAGGACAGAGCTTCAGCAGCCACTGCTGCTTCTTTTAAGTGCTATTGGCCTGCAAGGGAAAGGAGTAAGAGAGTTGCTGGAGATGGTAAGTAAAGGAAGCTTTTAAAGTTTATTTTTCTTGATTGACTGTCATTTTATTTAATGGGTATTATGTGATGTGTCTGCTGTTTTGAAATATTTTATTGATATTTGGACAATTTCTAAACATTTTTATGAGTTTTTGTTGGATGTTATTCTGTTCATCAGCTGTTTTGTAACATTTATTAGTATAGTTTTATAAGTATTTCTGAGTGGGTATCTATCTATAGCAGCTTGGCTTGCTCTGTTTTCCTAATAGGAGGTGTATTAGTGTTTAGGGCCTGGTTAAATTTATAGTGGTAAATTACTGTGTTTTCATAAGGAGGGATATTGTGCCTACCAGTAAAGAGAGTTTGTTTTGCTTTTACTGAGATGTCATCAGAAGCAGAATACCTTTTTTGGTATGATGAGTTCTACGGGTAATGCCCTAGTTCTGCTCTGCATCCATTTTTGGGTGTCGAGGGGGTTCCTGAGGATGCAGAATATATATTTACATTTTTCCCCGTGACGGTCACATGTTCAGTGTGTCACGCATGTGAGAACCATCTGTCAGGTGTGTCCTAGCCGAAAAAAGGTTGAGAACCACTGGTCTACAGCACTCAGATTTACCTTGTAGTCCTTCATTCAGGTAGTAGTCAAGCCTGATCCTGCTTGGTTTTTCAGATCTAATGATTCAGGCTCTGCCAGGCCAGTGATGCTATGAAAAAGAAAGCTGACTATAAATAAAGCAAAAGTAAAAGTAATAAAAAAGAGGCAAATTTATATGTGGAAGAATTTAGCAAGTATAGGTCTTATAAAACCACAAAATTTCAGGAACATCCTGTGGCCAGGGATATGGGTTAAGACTCTATCCATAGCCCCAATTAATGTCTCCTGTTTTCAGTGATTCTATTGTATAGTGTGACAACAGTCCCAGAATTTGTTCTTTAATTAAGGACTGTATCAAAGTGTCTGTCAGGAAGCCCCATATACCAGTGTTCCTCTTGCTGCTGCTCCAGTTCATCACTACTGTAGTAATCTTTTATGTGTGCTGTTTTCTTGTTAGCATCATGTCCAGTTCTAATATAGAACAACTTTTGGTTGCTAAGAAGATATCTCTGTGTTGCATTTGTTCACAAATACACAAACATATGTATTGAAACATACTGCCAACCACAGGTTGCTGCACAGCACTTGGCATCCCATATCTCAAGATCTTGAATCCCTATAGTCCTTAGCATCCTGATCCTCTGATGTATCCTACAGCTCTGTCTAGAGCTCTCACCAACTCAGTAGTTTTATAGGCCCAATGTTCAGGATTTCCTGTGGGTGCACTGGGATGACATCATCACTACTCTCCTATAAAAGGAGTCTCAGTCCTCAGAGCCGATACCTGAGTAACAGGTTTCAGTTCCATGTGTTCCTGCATGTGGCTGTTCTTTTGATGACTTTTTCCTGTGACCTGGCTTGATTCCTGACTCTGCCTTGTCTATTGCCTGCCATGACTGTTGCTTGTCTTTGACTTTGTATGTACTTTGCCGGCTCCAACCTGGTGCTTGCCTCTTGACTGTGAACTCCACCTGCCCTGACCTTAGCCTGCCTCCTGACATTACACAAACTCTGCCTGCCTCAACCCTGCCTGTCTAACCATGCTTCTGCCTCCTGATTCTCTTCTGGTGCCTAGGTCCTGACTGTCAGCTGCTACGAGCCCACCCTCTAGTCTGTGACAATTTGCTCAGGCCATGTATGCAGCTGACGTTCCCCTGACAGACTCTCTGCAGAGTCTTTCTCAGATGGTTCAGCAGCAACAGAAGAACCAAGATCACATTTTTGCTGTCCTGCAAGATCTATCTATGATTAAACAAGCTGCAGTCATCCCTAGTAATGGCTATGTCACCTTTAGCCATCCCATGTCTGGTCGCTGCTCCTGCCTCCTTGCAGATTGCTGCTGTATTACCTTTGCCTCTACCACCCTGGTATGAAGGTGATCCTAAGACCTGCAGGGATTTCATTAATCAATGCCTGATTCATTTTGAGCTTCAGCTAGCCAGCTTCACATCAGAATGAGCCAAAGTTTCATTTATAATCTCCCTACTATTAGGCCAAGCCCTGGCATGAGCCTCTCCTTTATGGGAAAGAAACAACCCCAGTATTGCTGATCTTCAAACATTTCTCACTCTGTTCAGGAAGCTCTTCTATGAACCCACTCAAGCATCTTTCGCAGCCTCTGAGCTGCTCCACCTAAGACAAGTGTCAATGATAGTATAATAGTATGCGGTACAATTCTGCACCTTGGCCTCAGAGCTCTCCTGGAATGATGAGGCATACATAGCCTTGCTTTGGCAAGGTCTGTCGGACCAAATCAAGAAAATGTTGGCAGGCCATGAAGCCCCCGCCAAGCTGGACACCATATATCCCTGGCCATGAAGGTTGTCATCTGTTTTCAGGAAAGATCCTGAGAACAGAACCAGCCTAGACAGTGTGGCCACCTGGCTTCCAGGTTTCAGAGACTGATGTTGTCCGCTGACTGGCCTCTGCCACAGCCAGTCTCAGAGGAGGAACCTATGCAGCTGGATAATGCCAAACTCTTGGAAGTGGAGAAACGCCAGCGCCGATTGCTCAACTTGTGCCTATACTGTACAGGCAATGACCATTACACTACCTTGTGCCCCAAGAAGTCGGGAAATGCTCATGCCTAAGGTTGATGCCCACTCCACTCCACCATGAAGAATTATTTTGACTGTCCAGTTAAGCTCCGGACATAAGAGATTCTTCTCAGAGACCTTTTTGGATTCCAGCATAGCTAGCAACTTCATTGATGAAGCTCTAGTGAAGGAGTTCCATATACCACTAATATAGCTGAACATCCCTGTTTGTATCACATTTGCCTAAAGGGAGTTAGTGCCTGGCACTAGTCACAATATGACAGAACCTATGATTCTAAAAGCAGAACTTTTACATGAAGAACACATCTCATTCTTCATGCTCCGGAAGTCCATCAACCCCATATTATTCAACCTGCGCTGGCTACAACATCACTGCCCAGTAATGGTCTGGGAAAATGGAGGGATCCTCTCCTGGACCACTCACTGTTTTCATACATGTCTACTTTCTATGTTTCCTCCCAGGCAGCTTGGCGCAGAGAACTATCCACACTTCCAAGTTTACCCAAATCTGACGTCTCTTTTGAGGATGTTCTTAATAAAAAAGAACAGGCTGAGATGCTACCTCTCATTGGCCCTATGACTGTACCATTGACTTTATGCCAGGTAAGATTTTGCCCCATTGTAGAGTCTACCCTTTGTTGGTTCTGGAGATCATGGCTATGTGAGAATATATCAGGAGAACCTCAAAAGACAATTCATCAGACCATCCTCTTCTCCTGCCAGGGCTGGGTTCTTCTTCTTGAGCAAGAAGAACAGTTTATTATGCCCATGTATTGACTACTGGGGTTTAAATGCCATCATCATTAAAAAGTAAATACTCCCTGCCACTAATATCAGAATTGTTTGATCAGCTTCAAGGAACTTACCATCTTCACTAAGCTGGATCTTTGAGGGGAGGGGGGCATATAAACACATACAGATACATGTGGGTGATAAGGGGAAAACTGCTGTGAATATGCAGGATGGTCATTACAAGTACCTGGTGATGTCCTTCAGTCTCTGTAATACCCCAATAGCTTTCAAAATGTTTTCAATGACATATTCAGAGTCTTACTATATACCCTCATCATAGTATACTTGGATGGCATCCTGATTTACTTACCCAGTCTCTACATTCACTGCTCTTATCTCAAGACCATGCTTCAGTGGCTAAAGGAACATGCCCTTTATGCCAAATTGGAGAAATGCACTTTTGAATAAACAGATTCCCATTCCTGGGATATATAATATCAGCGCATGGCCTGCAAATGAGCCCTTCTAAATGCTCCACTATTATGAATTGGCCTGGCCAGTGGGCCTCAAAGCAACTCAGCGATTTCTGGGATTTGCCAACTACTACAGGAAATTCATCCACCACTATGTCACCCTCATCACCACCATTATCACACTTACCTAGAAAGGAGAGAATGCCAAGGACTGGCCATCCAATGCTATTCACACATTTACCTGTCTGAAAGACGCTTTTTATTCTGCCTCAGTGCTTCAAAGACTTGAGCCCGTGTTTCTGGAAGTTGATACCTTCTCAGTGGGCATAGGGGCCATCGTTTCACAGTCCAGTCCCAGTGAAAAACTGTTACCCTGTGCCTTTTAGGGGTGTGTATTCATTTGCAACGTATTGGCAATCTGCAACATATAGGTCCATATTCGTTGTATTCGTGGGGAAGCAAAACGTATCGCAATTCCCACGAATACAACGAATCTTCATCGAATTATTTGGCCATCTAAAGAAGCGAATTTAAACAAAATCTCCACCCTCCTGACCCTCCAAGACTTGCCAAAACTCCCTGGTGGTCCAGCGAGGGTCTGGGAGCCATCTACTGCACTCATGCCGTCGGCTGCCGGTATTCAAAATAGAGCCGATAGCCTTTGACCTTACTATGTCACAGGGGATACCGGTGCCATTGATCGGCCCCTGTTACATGGTAGGAGCACAAGATGGTGCCGGCCGTCCATTCCCATATCAGGCCGTCCATTCCCATATCAGGCACCTTTTTTGAGAAATTCTTTACATTTGGATATTAGATTGAAATCCAAATATGGTAAATTTAGAAAGATGATTAAAACCTGGATATTTAAGAATGCCTATGGGAATGCAGAATTATGCCAAAAGACCTAAGGGTGTACTGGCTTCCCTGTGTGTGATTATTCTAAAAGGGTTAGCCCCTATACTATTTTATTTGAGAATTTGCAGTTAGGGACTGGGTTGGTTTACTTTCTTTGGTGTAGGGTGTAGCTCGTGTATGTGAATGCTTTCTGGGGTTTTATATAACTGTTTTATATGTTTACTGTAAGTGTGTTCTTATTTGTTGTGAACACCTTTGGTTTGATGTAGAAAGGCAGTATATCAAGATAGTTAAATAAACTAAACTAAATAGCAGTGACATAGTGGCAAGCACACTCCATGTCACTGCTGCCATTATTCTCTGAAATCTCTGAAATAATGTTTCCTCTTACAAAGAACTGGCAATCCCAAGCCATGAGTTTGCTTTGTGTATTGTGTTTGCTTTTCTGTCCTGAACAGTATGTGGTTCCGGTTGGAGAGATTAAGAAGGATCTAGGACTGGTAAATGTAGACATTGTTTAACTATCACATCAGGTCTGAAACAAAACATAAGATATGACATTTCCATGTCAGACATTTAGTTTGCCTTTAGTAAAAGGACAAAGGGAATACATCTATACTAATCTCCTTAATAGCCAGTGAACCTTGATTATTTAAAATGTCATTGGAAATCAACTTTTAGTCTTGAATCTATGGGGCCAATGTAATAAGGTACACTGAAGCTGCCGCGGGCTTGTGTGCATGTACCAGCGTTTTCCCACACAAAGCCCTATACAGGGATGTAATAAGGGTATTGTGTGTGAGAAAAAAGCACATTCGAACTCACTTACAGACCCACATTTATTTCTGCGTGAATGCATACTAACAGCAATCAAAGGAGGCGATTAGCTAATCATAGACAATCAGGGAGCTGTGCTAATACTAGTGCGGGTTTTTTTTTTTTTGGTTTTTTTTTTATTTATAACTTTTCCAATACATACAAGTATTTGATCTTCATGAAATATGTATAAACCATATGAAACATCACTATTCAAAAAGAAAAAGAAATACGATTATCTATGGCTTATACCAAATCTTAATACAACTCTCCAAATGGGCAATATATATGAGGAGTACTAGAAAATATTGAGAAAAAAAAGCATTGTCCTGAAGTACAGAGCTACCTTAATTTAATTAACATTTTGGATCCCATATAGTTCAAAATTTAAGTTGAATCTGAATCTAAATAGTCTCTCAGTTGTTCTGGGGCAAAAAATATGTAACAGTCACTATCTTTCTTAACGATACATTTACATGGGTATCTTAAGAGGAAAGTGGCTCCTAAAGAAATGGTCTCTTGTCTCATAATTAGAAACCCCTTTCATCTCTCCTGAGTAACTTTAGAGATATCAGGGAACAAAGGAATCTTAAAGCCGTGAAATAGGGAATTTATATGTCAAAAATAACTAGACATTAATTTACTAATGTCCTGCTCGGCTATGAGTGAAACTAACAAAGTAGAATGGTCAATTATCTCTATACCTGAGGATTCCAAAAAGGTAGTTAAATTCTGGAAATCAAAAGGGGGAGCTCCAGTATCAGTTATACGATTCTCAGCAGTAACAGAAGACAAAAAATACACTTTGTTAATTGGAGGAATCTCAGATTCTGTTAAAAGAAGTACTTCAGTGAGATACCTCTTAAAAGTAATTACTGGAAGTACTCCCATAACCGAGGAAAATTAATCAATCTTAAATTCAAGCGACAATTCCAATTTTCCAACATCTCCAGCCTCCAAGATAAGGCTGTTCTGTCCTTAATCATAGCCACATTAAAGCTTTTAATTTGTTGGATCTCAGATTCAACTTTAGCTACAGAAGCCTTCACATTTAAAAGTGAATTCTCCTGAGCTTGAATTTTGGAACTCAAGGGAGCAGTTAATACATCCATCTTATTATTACAAGTTCTCACTGCTACTGATAGCCCAGCAGTTAATTCCCATAGGGCCTCCAAAGTTACGACCGCGGGCTTAACAGGGTGCTCAGGTTGCTCATCCGTTTTCCCTCACAAAGCCCTATATGGGGATATAATAAGGGTTTTGTGTGTGAGAAAAAAGTGCATTCGAACTCACTTACAGACCCACGTTTTTTTCTACATGAATGTATGCTAACAGCTTGCAAAGAAGGCGATTAGCTAATCATAGGCAATGCAGGGAGCCATGCTAATACTAGTGCGGGTTTTTTAATGCGGGTTTTTACCATCATGGTCAGGACATGAGTTAAGTTACGGTGCCCCTCGGGGGCCTTTTTTTAAAAAAAACTGTATTTATTCCATTGCTTGTATTGGTATGATGTGGCTGTGTGTTCGTTCAGCTCTGGTGTGATTTCTATGATTGAGATTTCTGATTGTGTCTCACTGTTCCTGATGCTGTGGTATATCCTGCGGCTTCGCCAAAGGATGACAGCAGCAGAAAGTTGTGACAGGAGAGAGAGGATCTGGAGGGAGCAGGTGGAGAGAAGGGATTGTAAGGAGCAAGCTATTCTGGCTGGAACAGACCACAGAAGGGTATGGAGGGAGCGGATTTTTCATCTAAGGACCATGCTTCTGGGAATGCCTGAGTCGGATGTCATCAGGACCTACAGACTGAGCTCCTGAGCTATCATGGGCCTGTATGAAGAGCTTAGGGAAGAACTGATTCCCTCATAGAATGTGGACATTCCATCCCAGGCCTGATGAAGCTTCTCAGAGCGCTTCATTTTCTGGCCACTGGTTCTTTCCAGAACACAGTGGCTGTGGTGGCTGGAATGGAACAATCCACGTTCTCGCACCACTTTACCCAGGTACTGAGGGCCATGCTGAAGAGGGTCAAGCAGTACATCAGATATCCACAGCAGCTTCAGGAGTGGTAGCAAATGACGAAAGTGTTTTTCAACATAGCCAGTATGCCAAATGTGAAGGGAACTATCGGCTTTACCCATGTGGTTCTCACCCCTCCTCATGGAAGAGAGATGGCATACTGGAATCGGAAACATTACCACTCCCTTAATGTGCAAGTGGTCTATAACACTAACTTGAGTATACTCAGCATGGTGGCAAAATTCCCTGGCAGCAACAATGATTCCTACATCCTATCTCAGTCAGCACTGGCACAGCAATTCACTGAAGGGAAATATGGTGAAGGCTGGTTGCTTGGTAAGATATAAAAAAGTGACTTCTATTTAATTATTTGCTATATGGGGATGGGGGTGTGCAGTGAAAAACAGAAGCAATTGTGCAGAGGAGGAAATAAAAGTCTAATTAGTATTATGTGCTTTATGTTACATGTGTGCACTATTAAATTGTTTATTTACCTGTGAGTTCACATGAATTACTTTTTTGCTTTGCATTTTAGTATACATGCATGAGAAAGATTATAACATTATACCCTGGGAGCCTTCAAACTGACATGTATTACCAAATAATAGATAGCGGAGCAAATATGTATTGGACAGAATGTACTAATATGTATGCAGTCAGATTTAGTTAAATCATCAATGTACATGCTGCATGCTACATGGGTGCTTTCATGCCTAATAATTTGCCACGTGCCAGTGTGTACTGATGATCATCTAAGGCAGAATGATAAGGGTTTATAGGGTGGCCAGTGTGCAAGATAAAATGCTTCAGTAGTTATTTTGCAGGGGTGGGTAAAGATGGCAGGTAAATCATATTTTGCTTTAGAAAAGATATTTTTTTTGTGTGTGTTCTACACGTGATGCTGGCTATGGATGTAGGTCATGGCTGCTGATGCCATTGGCAGTGCCTTGTACTGCTGCAGAAATAAAATATCAAGAGGCACATATGAAAACAAGGGGCATAATAGAGTGCACATCTGGCCTTCTTAAAAGTAGATTCAGCTGTCTGGACCACGCAGGAGGGGCTCTATAATATTCACCTGAAAAAGTTGCTGATATTGTGGTAGCATGTTATATGCTCCATAATATAGCCCTTCATAATGGCATTGAGCATGAACTGAATCCAGACCTGGAAATAGAGCCAGAGATGTGCGCTCTAGCTCTAGGCATTGACAACACAATGAGGGGGAATGACATTATTTATTTATTTATGTATACATTTTTATATACCGACATTAGATCAGTGATGTCACATCAGTTTACAGAAGAACAGGACTGAAATAAGAGGGGGGGGGGGTTTCTTATTTCTTACAATGAAACGTAATAAACATAACTAGTCTGTAACAGTGGAGTGTTTTATGGATGATTGATAGTGTTTTGTGTTGTTTACGGAAGGTGATGGAGTTCCTTGAGGATGGGGGTGATATGGTCTATTTTTTTTTGTTTGTGAGTGATCTGGCTGCTGCATTCTGCAGTAGCTGGAGTGGTCTGATCATGGCAGCAGGGAGGCCGAGTAAGAGGGAATAGCAATAATCGAGCTTTGAGAATATTAAGGTTTGGAGGACGGTTCTGTAGTCATGTGAGAAGATGAGTTGTTTGAGTCTTTTGAGGGTCTGGAGTCTGAAAAATCCATCTTTTATGATGGTGTTGACGTGCTTTTTGAGGTTGATTTCTGCGTCCATGGTGACGCCGAGGTTTCTGGCTGAAAGGGTTAACTGTTGGTTGGTGGAAGTTGTTGTGTTAAAGGGTTTGAGATTAAGGGTGGCATGGTTTGTTATGTGAAAGATTTGTTTTTTTATGGTGGAGCGAGAGTGATAGTTGTGCGAGGAGTTGAGTTGAGTTATATCCGCTAGGTAGGTGTCCCAGGCTTTCAGAGTGTTTTCGAGGGATGATTTAAGGGGGAGCAGAATCTGTACATCATCTGCGTATATGTAGTAGGTTAGACCTTTATTAGAAAGTAGCTTGCAGAGGGGGAGCATGTAGATGTTGAACAGGGTGGAAGAGAGGGATGATCCTTGGGGTGCGCTGTGTGGGAGGGGGATTTTTTTGGATTGTGATGAGTTTATTCTTACTGAGTAGGATCTGCCAGAGAGATATGAGTCAAACCATTTGAGTGTGGTGTTACATAGACCGATCTCCTTTAGTCTGGTTAGCAGCGTGCTGTGGTTGATGGTATCGAATGCTGCAGAAATGTCTAGGAGGATCAGGAGGAAGGATGTGCCTTTATACAGGCCTCTGAGGATGGAGTCAGTGAGGGATAGAAGAAGTGTCTCTGGCTAAGGAGTTTTCTGAATCCATGTTGCGCCAGGTTTAGAATGTTATGGTTTTCCAGATGTTCGGAGAGTTGTTTGTTGATGATTTTTTCTAGGATCTTGGCAATGAAGGGGAGGTTGGAGATAGGTCTGAAATTGGAGGGGTCAGAGATATCAAGGTTGGGTTTTTTGGGGATGGGTTTGATGATTGCAGATTTGAGTCTGTCTGGGAAGATACCTTGTTCAAGCGAGAGGTTGATGATGTCGGCAATTGGTTTGGCAATGATGTTTGAGATTTGCTTAAGGAATTTTATAGGAATGGGGTCCAGGGGGTGAGTGGCGGGGTTTGTTCTTCATATGATTGATTCTACTTCAGTGGAGGCAATTTTGGCTGACCAGCACTATTCCCCGCTGGACTGATCCATAAAGTTCTGGAAATGTGTTCTTCTAAATACTGTTTACTGTTATGATAATAAAAGTTTATATTTTTAATTAATTGTTTTTTTTAATGTTCTATATCTACATTGGTTGTTGTTCTTGGTTTGGGAGGTTTTTTGGGGGTTGCCAAGTTATCTCCCAGGGTCTAGTTGTTTACAGAGCTGGGCAGGCAACACACATGGCACACCTCTGCCAAACTAAGCAACCATGTTGCAGTTAATTTCCCTTCAGAATGGGGTGGTAGTCTCTAGGCTTAGACACCAGTACTCTTATGATGTGTGATAGGAAATGGGGATTTCCACATTGTTTTGGGAGGTGGAGGGAGGATGGGAAAGGGGGATGGAAATAAGGGGGTCGGAGAGAGCTTAGTGGAGGTAGAAGTGGGAATGGAGGTTGGTACTGGGAGTGGAAGGTGTTAGATAGTCTCTGGGCTAAAGGACATCAGAAATCTGATACTAGTGTGCAGGGATCTGGATATTTTCACACTGTTTTGGGAGGGATAGGTAGGATAGGAAAGGGGTGGCAGAAGAAGGATTAGAGGAGGCAATAATGAAAGTAAACTTATTAGTTGGGGAGGAAAGATACAATGTGGGGTTTATGAACTTATTGGGGGGGGGGGGGGGTAGGAGGATGGAAAAGAGGGGAAAGAGGGAGTGGAGAGGGAAGGCCCTTCTTACCAGGCATCAACTCCATCAACTTCTGGTGGCTTGGCTCGAGGAGCTGGCTCATCATCTGCAGCAATTGCTGCAGGTAATGAGCCAGTTTCTCAGCAGCAGAGATGATGGTGAATCAGGCAGCCCATGGGGATTTTGCTCAGGTTGCCATATGCCTAGTTGAGGCCCAGCAGAATCACACCAGACTTCTGCTGGCCTTAGCTAGGTGCATGGGAATGTTTCAGCCTCAGCTAATCCCCTAAATCTGTTGTCTCTGCCCTCCCTACTGTCCTAGCCCATTTTTATTTTAAAATGTTAAATAGTTTATCTCCTTAGATGTACCCACTCCCTTTCTTTTTTTTTTTATATTCTACATAGTTTAATTTATTTTTTATAAAAATTATATATTTATTGAAACAGTGAGCGTATCATTTATTTTCTTAGTAAACTCCCCCACCCCCTGCCACATACACAAGAGACAGAGGTTTCAGCATGCTAGCATTTAAGTGAACTGTAGAAAAAAAAGGAAATGACAATGCAGTTGTGTAACATAAGCTGCTAGCCCAGGAAACACAGAATGAAATTGAAAAGGTCATCAGACCCCTTAGTGTGAAGGAACGTAACTGACCATTGAATAAATTAGTCAGATATTCAGCTAGGGGATTTGCATGACACAGTCCCCTGGACTTCTGCTGGAAAATTGTGTAGGAAATATCACTAAACAATCAGAGGATTCAAACTCCTAAATTACAGAACTATGACTGAGAAAGGGATTTATGAGATAAATTTACTGCAAAACAGTCCTAGGTAGCAAACATATTTTCACCCTGACTAACAAGGATATTCAGACACATGGGTACAGAGATCCCAAACAACAGATGGATGGCCAGGTAGGTTAGAGGAGCATGCACATTGTCTCTCTTCATGGTCTTGGCTGGTTCTTGGTCTTTTGGCTAAGAAGTGACCTATACAGGGTCAGATGACAGTTAAAACAAAAGCCAGGTTGAGAGAAGGTGACATATCCAGGCTGAGTAACAGCGCATGACTGCCATGAGATTAGCAGAGCTAAAATCACTGAAAGCTGAGACTGTAAAAGGCCAGAACCACTGAACACTAAAACAGCCGTGAGCCTCGTAGAGCTATAAACCCAAGGCAGGAAAAACCTTCCTATTGAGAGAGGAGAACTGAAGGACAGTAGCAGGGTAGAGAGGCCCTTCCCTTGAGTGAGGGGACCTCACTGGCAAATCTGGATATTAAACAGTCCTCCTTGAGCAAGGGGACCACAGCGGCAGCTGAGGAGGCAGAATTGGGTCCCCCAGGAGGGTGTGGACCCAAGTGGAAGTCTGGGAGGTAGAGTTGAGTTCCCCAGGAGGGCATGGACCTCAGCAGCAGACCGGGAGGAAGAATTAGGTCTCCCAGGAGGTCATGGACCCCAGCGGCAGACTGGGAGGTGGAGTCAGGTCTCTCAGCAGAGCAGAAGGAGTTGGTTTAGATACAATGGACCCTACCCCCAATCCAGCACTGCCCACACCCAGTTGTGGCTTTTTGCATGGGTGTGACGGGATAAAAGGTGGAGGATAATAATGCTTGAGAAAGCAGGAGTGCAAGAGGTCCCTTGTATTTTTTATGATGGTATACTATGGGAGCCAACAACCCCAAATTGCTTAATATTAAATGTGCTTGGTAACTTGTAGAGATATATCTAGTTGTGTAGACTGAGATTACTAACCACAAGTAGATAAATGTGCTGCTTGACATCATATTAACAATGCACATAGTCATATAAAAATGTATATATCTATATTGTCTAATAAAACTGTATATATTTGTACATACTGCCAGCCTTGTTCACAGTGTCATTTGTTTTCCTGGAGTAGAGGGAGGGAAATCCCACACACTAACACTGGCTTCCCCAGGTGGAGGCACCAGGTGCCAAGAATGTGAGGACCGATGCAATCTGCCCTAGGGGGGCTCTGCCAGATCAGTCCTGGACCCAGGTAAGTGGTCAAGGGGGCGTTACATTAGGCTTTAGATATTAAAAAGAATATTAAACAGTTTGGGAAGGGAAGGGTTAGTGCTATGATGGACATAACTCTCTTATGATAAATTGATTGATTGTGATAAAAAAAGAGAGATGGGTAATAAGGAAGTAGGGGAGAGTGTGGGGGAAGTAGGGAAGGGGTTAGGGAGAGAGTTTATCTAGTAAGAATAATGAAAAGTTGCTGGGCAGAAAAGGTGTGAGGATAAGTCTTTCATGGGAGAGGAGGAGGAGTGGGGACTGGGGGGAAGATGGTTTGGGAGAGGGACCTCCTTAGGTGACTAGCAATTGATGGACATAACCTATAAATAAATAAAACAAGGTGCTTCATATGCAACTGATTTATTTAACATTAAAATAAAGTGACAATTGTCTAGTAGCATTTGATCTATTTAATGTATGGGAACTTGCCAGGTACTTATAACATGGATTAGTTACGGTTAGAAAACAGGATGCAGAGCTTGATGGACCCTCGGTCTGACCCAATACAACAATTCTTATGGCACAGTCTCTGCGAAAAGACGAAGCATGCAATAACCAGAAGCATCAGCTCCAGAAGAAGGTGAAGTAGCCAAAATTGTCATCTTCACAATAAGCAGCGATTAGCAGCGACACTGACATCCACCTGAATAAAAAATTAATAAACAAATGGAAACATTTAAGGATTGTCCTGAGCAAGTCTTGCACAACAGAAGAGGAAGGAAGGGGCTGGTAAAGGAGGGGAAAAGGGGTGGGGAAGATTAAAAAAGGGGTGGATGGGAGAGTAAACACCAACAGAAAAAGAAGGGGGTTAGGAGTGGGGGGTTTGTTACTACTAATCACATGTAGCAGTGATGAACAAAGACAGAGCAGGCACTTGAGGGTGAGAGAAGTAGGGATGTGAATCGTTTTTTTACGATTTAAAACAATGGTTAGATATATTTTAAATCGTCAAAAATCGTTAGAGCCGCGATACAATAGAAAGTCCCCCGATTTATCGTCAAAAAATCGTAAATCGTGGGAGGGGGGAGGGCGGGAAAACCGGCACACCAAAACAACCCTAAAACCCACCCCGACCCTTTAAAACAAATCCCCCACCCTCCCGAACCCCCCCAAAATGTTTTAAATTACCTGGGGTCCAGTGGGGGGGTCCTGGCACGATCTCCTGCTCTCTGGCCATTGCTGCGTTAATAGAAATGGCGCCGGTGGCCCTTTGCCCTTATCATATGACAAGGCAAAGGTAGCGCCGGCGCCATTTTGGTTCCTGGCACCCGACGTCACGAGTGCAGGAGATCGCTCCCGGACCCCCGCTGGACCCCCAGGGACTTTTGGCCAGCTTGGGGGGGCCTCCTGACCCCCACAAGACTTGCCAAAAGTCCAGCAGGGGTCCGGGAGCCGACGTCGCCCGTATGACATAGTGAGGGCAAAGGTAGCGCCGGCGCCATTTTGAATATTGGCAATACGGCCTGCGTGCAGGAGGTTGCTCCCGGACCCCCGCTGGACTTTTGGCAAGTCTTGTGGGGGTCAGGAGGCCCCCCCAAGCTGGCCAAAAGTCCCTGGGGGTCCAGCAGGGGTCCGGGAGCGATCTCCTGCACGCATGATGTCGGGTGCCAGGAACCAAAAATGCGCCGGCGCTACCTTTGCCCTGTCACATGGTAAGGGAAGGGCCACCGGCGCCATTTCTATTAATGCAGCCGTGGCCCGAGAGCGGGAGATCGTGCCAGGACCCCCCCACTGGACCCCAGGTAATTTAAAACATTTTGGGGGGGTTCGGGAGGGTGGGGGATTTGTTTTAAAGGGTCGGGGTGGGTTTTAGGGTTGTTTTGGTGTGCCGGTTTTCCCGCCCTCCCCCCTCCCCCGATAAAACGATTTTTTAACCAAAAAAACCATTGCGATCAAATTCCCCCCCCCCCCCCTCAGCCAAAATCGATCGTTAAGACGATTGATCACACGATTCACATCCCTAGAGAGAAGCATTCACACCTGCTGGCTGTGTAGCAGCTCTGTGTCCAAAACCGTGTACAGCAGTAATGAGTGAAGACAGGCCAGAGAAAGACAAAGGCAAGGAGGAAGAGCTGTCAGCAAAGTAATGATTCTTGCAGGCGTGAGATCCATGAACACCAGAAGGAAGTGCAGAAGTTGTTTGCCCCTTTCTGTGTACAGCATGGACAAGCCATGAAGTTTATTATAACCTGCAACATAAAGTAGAAAAAAAAAAACCAAGAGAGAACAAAACTATAGTCAAAACCTTCTGCACAATACACTTCCAGCTCTAGGAACCCAAGAGGAGATGATACCAAACTAATTTTTAAAATGAAGCTACTCACGTGTTTAGAAGAGACAAGCCACCTTGGAAAGATGCCCAAGTATACGAGGATTCAGGAGGATGAATGCAGATCCAACGGCACCAGAAGGAAGTGCACAAGCTGTTTGCCCCTCTCCGTATGTTTTGGGGTGCAGCTGGGGGTGGGAGTGCGGGGGGAAAAAGCCAGATAGAGAAGATAGAGTACAGGGTGGGGGAGGGGGAGATGGAAGAGAGAGTAGTGGTCAGGGAGGTAGGAAGGACAGATAGGGCAGGAGAAGAGGGGTGTGCAAGAGTCTTAGGGTGTATCTGGGGGTGGTAGTGCAGGGCAAAGAAGGTAGGTGGAAGAGATAATGGAAATAGGAGAACATCTAATGAGGGCCCCTCTACAAATGAACTTTATCACAGGGCTCCATACAGGAGAGACAGACACTGATGCTGCAGACGGAGGCTGTGGGCGTGGCACAGAGGTTGAGGAGACTGAAGCACAGCAAGAAATTTTCCCTATTGCAGCATATGGACTGCGGGAAGAATCAATTATGTTTAGTAAGCCCATAGGTTATTTGCATTAAAAAAAATGATAATGTTCAGCTACATTTAACTTGCATTGAGACATCATCCTACTCCAGGTGCAGCGGGTCCTCTGCTGTAGAAGTGGCCTCTGCTGGCAATGAAAGATGCGAAGGCAGGCTAGGCATTCAACCCAGAACCTATGTGCTGCAGTCAGGAAATTGAATGCTACTTTGCAAGTTCAGCAAAACTCAGCAAGCAAAGGTTCAGCCACCCAAAGTAAACTCTCTCGCAGAGGTACAGAGGCAAAGACAAAGGTGGAAATCAGAATAGCAAGAATTGAAAAACAGAGTGCATGGTACAAAAGCAAACTGATCTGTAAATTATTAGCCCAATCCTTCTCCACAATACACTTCCAGCTCTTTTAAACTGCAATCACAAAGAAGAGACAATGGGAAAAGGGTAAGACCAATAATTGAACAAAAACCACAGCAATCAGCAATCACAAAAATAACTGCTATCCTGCTGCTAGATTCTGGACATCTCCGTTCCAAATTACACCCACGCAAGACTAATGGAAGGATGTGCTTTTTAGCCAAAAAGAGATGGGCCCCTCTAATGATTGACATGTATGTACAACAATCACAATTCTTTGAAGAACCTACCACTGTTCACAACCAATAATAAGTGCTACAATATCCCACTCTCCCCTGTACAGCCAATGCTATATTTCCCACGCTTACTAATGCAGCACTGCATTTCCTGCTATTAAAAGACCCGCCATTATAGCTGCTATGCGGCCTGATTTATCAACCATGACAAAATTTGCCTTTTTTTCTGAAAAACACAGTTATTGAAATTAATAAAATTAAATTCCAGATTCATCCTTTTACAGAAGAGGGATATGCGTTCGTGGCCAGATTCATGATCAGCTAGGCGCCTTTCTGGGCTCCCGATCATCCAGATTAGCTCCAGGCTGAGTGCCTATATTGGATCCCCAGCATCCACATACATGGCCAGTAGAGCGCCTAGCTCAACGCCCGAGCGGCAAGGTTAGCCAGGAATCCTTTCTGTGCACCCGAGCGCACTGAAAAAGCACCTAGCTGAGTGGCTATCTAAGCTGGGTCGCCAAGATAGGCGCTCATATATGTGCTTTTCAGGGAGCTCGGGCAGGGAAAAAGAGCCTAGTTAAGCTGGCTAATCAGAATCCAAGATAGGCGCTCAGGTGTGTATTTGGGTGAATGTGCATGCGCATGCTAAACCTAACTTCCGCAAGGGCAGAACTTCCTGGTTGTTTTGGGTGTGTCGCCACAATGCCTCCACCAGGGCACGAGCCCCATTTTATCATTAGGGATGTTGCCCTTTTGGCATTCTTGGTAGTGGCTAATGAAGCCAATTTATAAAGGCGCTCTGGTGAAAAGCACAACATTAGGAGAATGGCCCCAGCATGGGAGGGGCTTCAGGTGGAGTTTAATAGAGGAGCCTCACACCCACATGGAGTAAGTAGTGCCTGGGTTAGGGGTTACAAGGATTTGGGCTGGGTACTTAATGCCTGGGGTTGGATCGGTAGAATGTTTTGCATGACGTGGGTACTTTCTGCCTTGGCTGGGGCTGTAGGGGCTTGTATTTGTGTTGTAATGCATGGGGTGTGATTTGGAATATTTTTTAAGGGTTGGGCCATAAGCAGCAGTTGTGAGCTTTATGCAAAAAGCCATTGTTTTATTTATATTAAATTATTCATGCATAAATTGTACAGCGGTGTTACATTTATGTTTGTACATTTTCATATTATAGATTGAGGACCTCAAGAAGAAGGCCAGATGGCTGTGGCTGAAAAAACGAAGATGGATGGAGCAGATGCGGGCTCAGTGGGCCTGGACTAGTGGTAAGTTTTACTTCTGGTCATGTAGGCCATAATTTGTATATCTGTCTCCAGTGGAATTCACACATTGGCCTACTGCTAAAAGTCATTTTAACTCTGCCTTATCTTGCAAAACCCATATTATGTTTTAACAAATGTTATTTTGAGTGCCATATTGAAGGTATATATTTATATACACACACACACACATGTAGAACCTTATGACCCTTCATCTAAAACTCAAATGAATGGTCCATGGATTAGATTCATTGGACCTATTAACTTTTCCCTTTACTTGCAACTCAACTAGTAAAGCCTTGTCCTTAAACACTGAGGGGTATATTTTAAAACACAGCACGCGCGTACTTTTGTTTGCACACCAGGCGCGAACAAAAGTATGCCGGATTTTATAAGATACGCGCGTATCTTATAAAATCCGGGGTCGGCGCGCGCAAGGGGGTGCACATTTGTGCAATTTGCGCGCGCCGAGCCCTGCGCGCGATGCCCGTTCCCTCCGAGGCCGCTCCGAAATCGGAGCGGCCTCGGAGGGAACTTTCCTTCCGCCTCCCTCCACCTTCCCCTCCCTAACCCACCCAGCCAACCCTATCTAAACTTCCCCTACCTCTGTCGCACAAGTTACACCTGCTTGAGGCAGGCGTAACTTTGCGCGCGCTGGACCGGCTGCCGCGCGCCATGTTCCGGTCCGGGGGGCTGGTCCAGAGGCCACGGCCATGCTCCTGGAACACCCCCGGGCCGAAACTACGCCCCCGGCACTGCCCACGGATGACGCGCCAGCCACGTCACGCCCCCTGACATGCCCTCCCCAAGAAGGCCCCGGGACTTACGCGCGTCCCGGGGCTTTGCGCATGCCGGAAGCCTATGCAATATAGGCTCGGCGCGCGCAGGGGCATTTTAAAAGGGTTACGCGCGTACCTTATGCGCGTAACCCTTTTAAAATCCGGCCCTGAGTGCAAATGACGACACAATATGTTTTGTTCTTTTCACAGATGATAGCAGCCCATCGCCAGAGGATGAGGAGGAAGATGAGGAGATGGACACTGCCGAAGCACCAGTCCCCGGCCCCGCCCAGGCAGTTGCAGCTGCTCCTAGGGAGGAGCAGGAGATTCTTCCCCACCGCATACACAGCACCCTCTCCCCCACCCTGTAGGGCCGCCTCCTCATTCTGACCGGGGCAGTAAGGAGGCAGGGACACAGACTGGGCAGCCTTTGCTGGCCGAGGGAGGTCCTTCTCACCAAGCATTTCCTCTCTCAACCTTTGGTGGCTCAGCTCGAGGAGCCGGCCCATCACCTGCAGCAACAGCTCAGGTGATAAGCCGGTTTCTCAGCAGCAGTTTGCACGAGGACCAGAGATTGGGGGAGGAGATGATGGTGAATCGGGCAGCCTTTGGGGTTTTTGTTGTAGTTGAGGTCCAGCAGAATCACACCAGACTTCTGCTGGCCTTAGCTAGGTGCATGGGAATGTTTCAGCCTCGGCAACAGCCCTAAATCTGTCGTCTCTGCCCTCCCTACTGTACCGCCCTTTTTTTTTTTTTTTTAATGTAAATAGTTTTTCTCCTTAGATGAACCCACCCCTTTCCTTTTGTTTTTAAAAAAAATTGTACAGTTTAAATATTTTTATAAAAATTATATGTTAATAGAAATGATGAGTATATTCTTTATTTTCTTCCAATTTAGCTATTTAAAAGAATATAGGGAAGGTTACTTCTTTTAATCAAGTAAAACAAGGTGCTTTGTCTTCAAATGGTTTATTTAACATTAACATAAAAATGATGATGGTCAAGTAGCATAGGATATATTTAATGTTTGGGGACCTGCCAAGTACTTATAACCTGGATTGGTCACTGTTTGAAACAGGATGATGAGCTTCATGGCCCATCGGTCTGACCCAATACAGCAAATTCTTACGTTCTTATTTGGATTGACATCTTCGCATTAAACAGCAATTAGCAGCAACACAGACATCCACCAACGCTGAGCAGCAGCAATGACATCCACCTGACAAAAGGTTAATAAAAAAATGAAAACATTGTGCCTACATGTAAACCGTTGCGATGGTATTTAACTTAGCCGTGGTATAGAAACGTTTTCAAATAAATAAATAAATTTACAAATTGTCCTGGGCAACTCTTGCACAAGAGAGGATGAAGGGGGGACTTGGAAGGGAAGGGGGGAAGCCAAAAAGGAGTGTGGATGGGAGCGTGATCAGCAAGAGACAAGAGAGGGAGGACGATTAGGGGCGAGGTAGGAGAAATTGTCCTGAGGTGAAGATACCACAGTTATTTTTAAAGTGACACTACTTACTAGTTTAGAAGAGGCGAACCATGTAGGAGAGATTCCCAAGTATACAAGGATTTAGAAGGCTGGAGTCATGTGGGAGAAGACAAGAATTGCATGTGAGGGAAGCATTTGCACTGGCTGGCTGTGCAGTAGCTCTGTGTCCAAAACTGTGTACAGCAGTGATGAGTGAAGACATGGCCAGAAAAAGGCAGAAGCATGAAGGGAGAGCTGTCAGCAAAGAGATGATTCTTGCAGGTGTGAGATCTTTGAGCACCAGAAGGAAGTACAGAAGCTGTTTCCCCCTTTCCGTGTACAGCATTGACGAGCAATGAAATTAACATTCTTTATGATTTTGTACCATGCACTCTTTTCTTACTTTGTGCTATCCTGAACCCCACTTCTACCTTTGCCCCTCCTCTGCTAGAGGTAGTATTTTGAGTGACTGAACATTTGCATGCAGAGTTTTGCTGAGCCTGTAAAGTTGCATTCAACTTCCTGATTGCATCACACAGGATCTGTATTGAATGTCTTGCTTGCCTTCATAATTTTTTAACTTGTTTGTTCAAGTGCTGAAGTTCATTCTGGATAACCTTCCATCCTGATGTCACATTGGCCTGAATTTATTCCTGGCTAGTGATACGTTCAGCTGCCAGGTTCTCATCCATGGATGTCCCTGGAGATTCACGTGATGACCCCCTCCTGATTGACAACAGAGATCTCTTCAACAACAGGTGACCCTCTGCCCCCAGAGTTGGTTGATTTCTCAATAATGTTAAATGTAGCTGTACATACTCATTGTCCTCCTGCGAATAACCCATGGGCTCGCTAAAAAACATTATAGATTCCTCCTGCAACCCCTTTGCTGCAATTGTGGAATTTTCTTGCTCTGCTCCTGTGTCCTCTAGAGATGAGCTTTGTTTTTCTGGCTCGGGTCGGGTTTCGATTTGGGCGCTTCGTGTGAAAACTCGTTTTCCCACGGATCATTTTTCGCCAAAAACGAAAATGGAACCTGAACCTGAAACCGGAAAAATGAATTTAAAAAACCCCCACGAATCGGAAAAAAAAACGCGAATCAGAAAAAACCCCCCACACCAACCCTTCACATTTACTTTCTTATAACCCTCCCCCACCATTCCGATCCCTCCCCAAGACTTACTAAAAGCCCCTGGTGGTCCAAAGGGGTTCCGCGAGCGATCTCTCCCTCCATGCCGTCGGACTGTCGGGCCTGTTATGACTCAAAATGGTGCCGATAGCCTTGCCCTTACGATGTTACGATGCTCCTACCATGTGATAGGGGCTGACCAATGGCACCGGTAGCCCCTGTGACATCATAAGGGCAAGGCTATCGGCACCATTTTGAGTCATAGCAGGCCCGACAGCCCGACGGCATGGAGGGAGAGATCGTTCATGGGACCCCGCTGGACCCCCAGGGATTTTTAATAAGTCTTGCGGAGGGATCGGGATGGTGGTGGTGGTGGTGGGGGGGGTTGTAAGAAAGTAAATGTGAAGGGTTGGGGTGGGTTTTTTTGTTTTTTTTTAATAAATGTGCCCCTCTCCCCGCACTAACCCGAAAAACGAATTTTCCCCGAAGCTCAGGGAAAATCCATTTCATGGTTCAGGTCCCCCGAACCACAATGAATTAGGCAATTTCATTGAAATTGCCTAATTCGTTATAAACGAATGCACATGTCTAGTGTCCTCTACAGCAGTCTCCTCTACCTCTGTGCTATGCTCACAGCCTCCATCTATAGCATCTGTATCTGTCCCTCCTGTATGGACCCCTGTGATAAAATCCCTTTGTAGAGTGGCCCTTATCAGATGCTCTACTTCTGTAACCTGAAGCTTGCCTGGTGGCCCTCCTCCTGTCTGGCGCTGTGACCTTTCTATTTGGCCCACCCTGGCTTTTACAGCTAATCTGGTGTCATGCCAGCGATGATTTAACTGTTCCATTGACCTGTTTGCCACATTCAGGCTGCTGACATCTTTGGCTATACTCTCCCAAATTGTTCTTTGCCCTGGTGGATGTTTTCTGTCCAAAGAGTGCACGGTAGTTTGCACACACCTTCCTGGCAAGTAGATCCTTTTCTTCATCTGTGAAGTCTGCTTCCCTCTGCCACCTTTTCTCCTCCACAGTACTGAGACCAGCTTGGTGTGGCTCCCTACCTCCCTGACCAGTACTCCCTCTCCCCCACCATGTACTCTATCTCCTCTCGGGGTGTGCATTCGTTTTTGACGTATTGGCAGTCTGCAACATATATGTCCCTATTCGTTGTATTCGTGGGGTCACGAAACGTATGGTGAACCCCCACGAATACAACGTATCTAACGAATAAACCCCCCACCCTCTTGACACCCACAAGACTTACCAAAAGTCCCTGGTGGTCCAGCGGGGGTCCCGGCGCGATCTCCTGCACTTGGGCTGTCGGCTGCCGGTATTCAAAATGGCGCCTATAGCCTTTGCCCTCACTATGTCACAGGGGCTACTGGTGCCATTGGTCGGCCCCTGTCACATGGTAGGAGCAATGGATGGCCGGCGCCATCTTGTGCTCCTACCATGTGATAGGGGCTGAACAATGGCACCGATAGCCCCTATGACATAGTAAGGGCAAAGGCTATCGGTGCCATTTTGAATACTGGCAGCCGACGGCCCACATGCAGGATATGGCTCCAGGACCCCCGGCCCCTGTCACATGGTAGGAGCACAAGACGGTGCCAGCCGTCCATTGCTCCTACCTTGTGACAGGGGCCGACCAATGGCACCGGTAGCCCCTGTGACATAGTGAGGGCAAAGGCTATCGGCGCCACTTTGAATACCGGCAACCGGCAGCCCGAGTGCAGGAGATCGTGCCAGGACCCCTACTAGACCACTAGGGACTTTTGGTAAGTCTTGGGGGAGTCAGGAGGGTGGGGGGTTGAAGTTAATTAAATTTAAAGGGTTGGGATGGGTTTTTTGGGGGGAAACGAATACATATGTAACTAATGAACGAATCGGGGTCCCCCGAGAATGGATGCAATGGATTTGGCTCCCCACGAATATGAATACCTAATGGGATGAATCCGTCCCTGCTGCACATCCCTAATCTCCTCCACTCGCCTTCTTTTCCCTGCACTCCCACTTCCAGCTGCACCTTCAACCACTTGCACACCCCTCTCCTCCTGCCCCATCTGCCTTCCCACCTCACCTGAGACAGACACCTCACTCCTCCTATCCATTCTTCCACCTGTCATGCACATCCTAGCCTCAGACATTCCCTCTCTGTCATAATCCATTCTCAAAAACTGCCACTGTACTCATTCTTGACTAAAGGACAAAAACACAGTCAGCAAGACAACAACCCAATGCTCTTCCAAACTGCAATCACAGACAATAGACAATGGGAAAGGGTAAGAACAATGAACAATAAACAATAAACAATAAACAAAGCAATCAGCAATCACAATGAACAATAAACAAAGCAATCAGCAATCACAAAAATAACTCCTAACCTGACACTAGCCATTGAACACCTCCTACTCTCACCAACTCCAAACTACACCCATGCCAGGCTAATATAAAGATGTGCTTTTTATTAATATGTATGTACACCAATCCCAATTCTTTGAAGAACATACCATTGTATAGAACCAATAAAACATGGGCTATAATTTCCCACTCTCTCCTGTACAGCCAATGCAACATTTCACATGCTTACTAATGCAGCCAATAGAGCAGCACTGCTTTTCCCGCTAATAAAAGGCCTACCATTATAGCTGCCATGCGGTGTGAATTATGATCCATGAAAATAATATGCCATTTTTTCTGTAACACAGTTATTCACATTCATAAACCTAAATTCCAGAGACATACTTTTGCTCAATAGGGAGACATGTTCGCGGCTAGAATTGTAATTAGTTAGGTGGTAAGTGCCTAGCTCAGCACTCGAATGGCAAGAAAAGCTAGGTGCCTTTCTGGGCACCCGATGATATAGATTTGCAACCAACTAAGTGCCTAGCTCAGTGCCTGAGTGGCAAGGTAAGCTAGGCGCCTTTCTGGGCGCCCAATAGTATAGATTTTTACTGCCATGAACAAAGCACAAGTTAAGTGTCAGTGGATACTCGGGGGGCCTATCTCGGCTCCGAGTGGCCAGCTTAGCTAGGCACTTATCTGGGTGACTGAGCGGCCAGCATCGCAAAGCACTTTTCTCGGCGTATGAGTGGCCAGCTTAGGTAAGCACTTCCCTGGCGGACAGATACACAGCCAAAAGAGCGGCAAGATTGTTAATTAACTCGCATCCCAACTGAGCACCTGACTGCTATGCCATTGTGAATTAGCATGCAAAAATATTTGTCATGTTGTCTGCAGCATAGTTATTGGAAATATTAAAATTACTTTCCAAGGTCATAATTTCAATAATAGGGAGATCCATTTACTCACTTGCTTTTATGTGCAGATTATCGGCATGGGTTTTGAGCGCGGATGTGGCCGCTTATTACATAGAGCCTTACCGCACTTAGGTACGCACATTTCTTCTTGTGTGCGCGGATTTCTGCATGCAACTCATTTGCATAATTTTTTTTTTACATCCCGCGGAGGCGCCAGCTTTAACCGTGCGTGATCAAAACTTGCACTAACTACCACCTGTTTTGCTGCAGGTCTTATTACATCGGCCCCTATATGACCAGAAAGGCTTATGAAACATACTTTAAAAATATGTCTGTGTGGGATTTGGTTTGTGTGTGTGTGTTTGACACCCCCCCCCCCCTAACTTTTAAAAGAATTATTTTCAATGGCCTGAAAAGGGCAAAAGTCTGCTTGTATATTTTATTCTCAGACTTTAACCCAAATTTTCAAATCATATTTATGTGTATAAATTTGCTTTGAAAAGTTCAGGTGTGTGGAACCCTGTGTAGCATACATACACAAAGTTAAACGGGTGTGAGAGCAGATTTAACTTTATGTGTGTTACGACTATGGCTGCTGTGCAGCCTCCTCACCAGCAGAGGCCCCCCATGAGCACTCTCCCCTGGCTGGCCCGATATTCCTCGCCTATATGCTCCATGTCCAGAACTCCCTATTTAACTCCACTTAGCCCATGCCATGGCATAGAGTGCCTTTGGGCTCCCTGCTTTAGCCATCCATTTCTTGCTTAACTTGCCTTCGGTCATTCGCTTCCTCACCTTGCTCTGTGGCTTATGGGTCTTTCCTGATCTTGCTCTGTAGGCATTCAGCCTTGCCTGCCTTCTTGTCCCCTCTGTCCCTGAATCCCTTTCTGTTGCTGCCCTATTTCTCTCCTGCTTCCCCAGAATTTCTTGCCTCGCTGCCTTCGGGCATTTTGTGATTTCATGTTCAGTGTAGTTCTTGTCCTGGTTTGTCTAGTCCTGTCATTGTCTGTCTTACTTGCCCTGGTTCCCTACTTGCCTCCAGCTCATGCTTACCTGCATGTTATCCTGATTCCACCCAAACCTGCACTCAGTTCCAGTATAAAACAGACCACGTTTATCTGCATTCACATCCACGTGGACTCACATGCTGTTCCAGTGTTTCCTGAAGTTCACCCTTACCCCCACGTTCTCAGCCCCAGAGACCCTTCTCAGCCAGCACCCAGTTCCAGAGGGCCTTCTCAGCCGAGACCCAGCTCCAGGAATTCTATCATCCTGCACCCAGCTCCAGAGACTCTACCCAGCTTCACCAGATCACCTGCTATTGCTCCCATTTGCCTGACCTATATCACTCCTGCAGGTGGTGTTCACCACACCAGGCTACAGCCCAAAATTGTAATAGCATGCCGAAGCCATCCACCTCCAGATATAGGGATAGGAGTCTGCATCAGTTCGGTGAGTCAACTTATTTTTCTGCTCTATACAATATTCCTGATACTCAGCGGTATCTTACCTGTACTTGCTGTCAAACATTGAATTACCCACATTACCAAGACTGTCTAGACTGTCAGCTTTCAGATCAGAAATCCTGGGCATGCAGTAGCTGTAAGAAGAAAAATGTTTCAGTATACCAAGAATGCTTGAATTGTAACACTCTTAAGCCAGGATTTGTAATGTCCCTGTATCCCTAGCTTACTACCCCCAGACAAAGCTTGCCCTTGTTGCACAGCTACCAGACCAGCTGTTCCACAAGAAACATCAGCCTGTTTAATTAGCCTGTGTTCTGCTTCTAGCCAGGCAAACTATCGGGCCGATACAGTAAAGCGCGGCTGGGCTTGTGCACTTTTGAACACGAATTAGATGCGCGTTTTAGGCACGTAAGACGGACACACAATTCAGTATATGCTCTAACGCGTCCTTAGCGCATGCTGAAAATGACGCGTAACAATTAGTGCCCGCCACATGTAGATGGTAATTTAATGGTATTTAATGACCGATTAGTTATTCCCCTCGATACAGTAATGCGCGCCCAAAATAACACGTCTTTAACCTGCACATTTTCCACGTCTTTACCCTCTATTTTTACCACCTACCCTGACCCTGGCATTAGTATGGTGCTGTGCTCTTGACAGTCAGTGAATATCCAACGGACAGCATCGGACAGCATCATGAACTACATGTATATATTGTCTTTGGCGATCTTTTTTCTACGGGTGAGAACGAGATTAAGAAATGGTCTGCAAGTGAATTCGAGCCGGGCTATTGGAGACAACAGCCAACAGGAGAACCCGGCACATAAGTGTTGTTTTTGAATATCTGTCTGGGCATCTCTGAGGCTCCACAGGTTCAGCGGAGACACGGACACCTGTACAGACACCGGGAGAAAGACGCTGCACCCGACCTTCCTCCGGCGTCTAGAATTAGACATCTCTGGGGCTCCGCGGGTCCAGTGGAGACACGGACACCTATTCGGACACCGGGAGAAGGACGCTGCACCTGACCTTACTCAGGCATCTAGAATAAGGCATCCTTGAGGCTCCGCTTCTATATTTGTTAAATGAATAATCAAGATGTATTAGGTTATGCTGATTTTCTTGTGTTGTTTTTCACGCAGGCACAGCAGGACAGAGTCATCCGTGCACAGGACAGGAACATCGGTAGACCAGGATGGGCCATCGGCAGACCTGGATGTATCATTCGCCCATGGACAACTCTCTTTGGCATGTCCGAGCGAGATGTAGTCCGAACCTACCGGCTGAGCTCACAGGCAATCCTGTTCCTCTATGAAGTTCTGCGCTGCAACCTTGAGCCCCTGGCCAATCGCCACCATGCTGTGCCAGGGTTGACGAAACTTCTCGGTGCCAGGTATCAGAAGTTTTCAAACCCCCGTGAGTGTCATTGCGGGTATGACACAGCCCTCCTTCTCACGGCATCTGGCAGAATCTTGAAGGCCATGATGAGGCAGTTGAGGAAGTACATCGTGTATCCTACGGATCCAGTGGAGCTGCAACAGATCCGCAGTGGGTTCATGGGTATTCCAGGGATGCTTAATGTGTTGGGTGCTATAGGCCGTACCAATATTGCATTTACCCCCAGGTCGGAGGAAGAGAGTTCGTTCCGGAATCGCATGAGCTTCCATTCAATGAATGTTCAAGTCATTTGCAATGCCCACCTTCGGATTCTAAATGTTGTAGTGAAGTTTCCTGGGAGCTGCCATGACGCCTACATTCTGGAACATTCATCTATGGAGACCCATTTCCCAGAGGGGAAGTACGGTGAAGGCTGGCTACTTGGTAAGTGACATCGGCTGCGGCCTGGGATTCTATATCTGGGATGTTCAGTATACAATATGTGTGCATTTATATATGTGATGTGTTAAAGATGTTAAGCGCTGTAAAGTTGTTTTTGATGTATTCCTGATTATTCTCCCTATAGGTGATGGCGGCTATGGCTGTAAGCCCTGGTTGCTAACTCCACTCCAGTCTCCACACACTGCGGCAGAAAAATGTTACAATGAGGCTCATGGCAGCACCAGAAATGTTATCAAGCGGACTTTTAGAGTTCTGAAAGGATGATTCTGATGTCTGGATTACTCTGGGGAAGCCCTGCAGTACAGTGCAAAAAAGGTGGTGAACATAATTGTTGCCTGCTGCATGCTACACAACATTTATCAGAGATTTGGTGTGCATGCAGAGGTAGCAGAAGATTTGCCGCCAGATCTACCTGTGGAACCGGCAGCCGAAGCGGACAACACCACAAGAGGGAATGATGTCCGACGAAAGATCATCGAATCTTATTTCTCGTGTAAGTTCTTAACTAGGGATGTGAATCGTTTTCCATATCGTCTTAACGATAGAAATCGTGTGGCAGGGCAAGAAAATCGTCTTAGGCACGATTTTTTAGTTAAAAAATCGTTAAAAATCGTTTTTTCCGATTAGTGCGCACTAACTCGAGTTAGTGCGCACTAACAGGAGTTAGTGCGCACTAACTGAAAATGATACAATTTGACACTTTTCAGGTCAGTTAAGGTCAGTTTAGGAATGAATATGTATTCCTATTGGCTGCCCTCTTATTTATTCATGTTACCAAGTTTCCTACTGACAGTATATGGGGGATGGGAAATGGAAACAGTTGGTAGCTTGACAAAACAAGTAATGTGATCAGTCAATGTGACTAGAACTTGTGCCCTAACCCTGATACCAGGGGTATTGTGATCTTCCTGCACACAGTGCCCTATCCCTATTAATACCAGGAGTGTTGTGATCTTCCTGCACACAGTGCCCTATCCCTAATACTAGGGGTGTTGTGATCTTCCTGCACACAGTGCCCTATTCCTGATACTGGGGGTGTTGTGATCTTCCTGCACGCAGTGCCCTATTCCTGATACCGGGGGTGTTGTGATCTTCTTGCACACATCCCGGTATCAGGGATAGGGCACTGCATGCAGGAAGATCACAACACTCCTGGTATTAATAGGGATAGGGCACTGCATGCAGGAAGATCACAACACTCCTGGTATTAATAGGGATAGGGCACTGCATGCAGGAAGATCACAACACCCCTGGTATCAGGGATAGGGCACTGTGTGCAGGAAGATCACAATACCCCGGAGGAGTGAGGGTCAGGCAGCTCCCCCCTGTCTGTGAAGCCAGCCTCTCATTAGTAATGCAGGGAGGGAGCTGTCTCAGACTTCACCATCCTCCCCCCCCCCTTACCCACACACCATTCACTAGCTGGGACATGGGGGAAGTCAGGAGTGAGGGTCAGGCAGCTCCCCCCTGTCTGTGAAGCCAGCCTCTCACTAGTAATGCAGGGAGGGAGCTGTCTCAGACTTCACCATCCACCCCCCCCCCCCTCACCCACACACCATTCACTAGCTGGGACATGGGGGAAGTCAGGAGAGAGGGACAGGCAGCTCCCCCCTGTCTGTGAAGCCAGCCTCTCACTAGTAATGCAGGGAGGGAGCTGTCTCAGACTTCACCATCCTCCCCCCCCCCCCCCCTCACCCACACACCATTCACTAGCTGGGACATGGGGGAAGTCAGGAGTGAGGGTCAGGCAGCTCCCCCCTGTCTGTGAAGCCAGCCTCTCACTAGTAATGCAGGGAGGGAGCTGTCTCAGACTGGTATCAGGCTTAGGGCACTGTGTGCAGGAAGATCACAACACTCCTGGTATTAATAGGGATAGGGCACTGTAAGAGATGACTGTAGTAGATTGAATAAAGATCTGATGTTTCTGCTCTCCTCACACCAAACAAAAACAACACACAAGCAGAGAAGCCCTTCTTACAAAGCTGAGCTAGTGAGTTAAGTAGGAGGAAAAGTAAACATACTGGTGCCAGTGTGGCTACTTAAAAAATACACTTACCAACAATCAATTACATATATTTGAACTGTGTACAGTTCCAGCCAGGACCACCTTTCTAAAATGCACAGTGATTGGCAAATTCAACATGCACTAGCATTTCAGGTGCCTGCTAACAAAATAATAAACAAACAAGTTCTAGTCACGTGAGTGCTGATCATTACATTACTTTTTTTGTCAAGCTTCCAACTGTTTCCATTTCACATCCCCCCAACCATATTGGTAACATCAATAGATAAGAGCACAGCCAGCCAATAGGAATACATACATACATATTCATTCCTAAGTGACCTTTACTGACCTGGGAAGTGTGAACACTTTGTTTCATTTTCTGTTGGTGTTCGTTAGTTTCCAGTTCCATTTCCCATCCCCCCAACCATCACCTCAGTGGTAACCTTGGTAACATCAATAGATAAGAGGGCAGCCAGCCAATAGGAACACATATTCATTCCTAACTGACCTTCAGTGACCTGGAAAGTGTTTATTTGTATCATTTTCAGTTAGTGCGCACTAAATCGAGTTAGTGCGCACTAACACGATTTAACGATTTTTAACGATAAATCGTTAGAATTTCTATTGTATCGTGTTCTATAACGATTTAAGACGATATAAACATTATCGGACGATAATTTTAATCGTTGAAAAACGATTCACATCCCTATTCTTAACTGTTATACATTCATTTATCCATACTGATGTGGTGCTTTTATTGTAGTACATAGTAGGGATGTGAATCGGGCTTCGGACGATTGAAAATATCGTCGATATTTTCAAAATCGTCAGAAATCGGGGGCTCTCCCAAAACAATAGGAAAACCCCACGATATTGATCGTGGGGCTTCCCTTATCGTATTGGGGGAGGGCGGGAAAAGCGGCACACAAAAATAACCCCTAAATCCACCCCGACCCTTTAAAAGTAACCCCTTAGCTTCCCCCACCCTCCCGACCCCCCCCCCAAACCTTTTTACAGGTACCTGGTGGTCTAGTGAGGGTCCTGAGAGCGATCTCCTGCTCCGGGCCATCCTTTGCCCTTACCTTGTGACAAAATGGCACCAGCGCTACCTTTGCCCTGAGGGCAAAGGTAGCGCTGGTGCCATTTTGAATACTAGCAATACGGCACGAGTGCAGAAGGTTGCTCCCAGACCCCCGCTGGACTTTTGGCAAGTCTTGTGGGGGTCAGGAGGCCCCCCCAAGCTGGCCAAAAGTCCCTGGAGGTCCAGCGGGGATCCGGGAGCGATCTCCTGCACTCGCGCCGATAAACAAAACACAATCGGGCCCGATGGGAAAAAACCCACATATGAATCTGTACTGGAATCCGAACCGATCCCGGTTCCGATTCACATCTCTAGTACATAGCTCTGCAAAATTTGAGATATAATCGTTTTATGACAGTACAGTATGTTTAAACTTGTGTTGTCTTTCTTTCAGGAGCTGTGATACATCCATCAAACCATTTCCCAGCAAGCAGAGAAGTTGATTTAAAATAACAAATAATAGAGAAACAAATACAATTTAGTTGGAATTTTCCCTTGTCTTCTCTGTGTTTTCCATTGCATCATTTATAATTCTTGAAATATAAAATCAATAAATTGTGTTCCCATTTAATCCTCAATAAATTGTTTCCTTTCCTTTTATTATTGCTTCTTACATTATTTCGGCGTCCATGATGCTCCGTGAACCAGCGGAGACATGGACGCCTCTATGGACACCGGGAGAAGGACGCCTCGCCAGGCCTTCTTCCAGCGTCTACAATTAGGCGTCCCTGCGGCTCCGCGGGTCCATCGCAGACATGGACGCCTGTATGGATGCGGGGTGAAGGACGCCGCACCAGGCCTTCTTCCAGCGTCTACAATTAGGTGTCCCTGTGGCTCCGCGATTCCATCGCAGACATGGACACATGTATGGATGCCGGGTGAAGGACGCCGCGCCAGGCCTTCTTCTGGCGTCTACAATTAGGCGCCCCTGCAGCTCTGCGGATCCATCGCAGACATGGACGCCTGTATGGATGCCGGGTGAAGGACACTGTGCCAGGCCTTCTTCCGGCGTCTCCAATTAGGCGTCCCTGAGGCTCTGCAGGTCCATCATCTGTACAGACGCCGGGAGAAGGACACAGAATGCTTGCACGTGGAACGCCACACCAGGACGGCCATTTTATTAATGCTTTCCAGCCAACTGACTGCCAAGGTGCCGTGTGGGAGGCTTCCGAATTTTACTGAGGGGGATGTCCGGCTGCTTGCATCTCTCATTATCGAAGATGAGCCTACCTGTACTTCTGCTCTGGGCACCCGCGGGACCAGGACCGGGCCAATGAGGCCTGGCAGGCACTCAGGGTACAATTCAACGCCCAGTCATCGTACCTGAGGGAAGTAAGTTCATAGGCCTATGTTGTGGTTGGCCAAGGTCTGGTTTATGTTGCTTGAAAGGAATGACACAGCTTATTCTTCTAGCTAGCAGGAAAAAAAACAAGTTCAATTAAATTTAGTATTTTGGTGTTGTTTTGTTTGGTTAGAATTGTTTTTTGCCTCAAAAGCAAAGTAAAAGTTTAATATCAACTTGTGTTTCCTATTTGTGTTTTATTCTTGCCAGGTTTAGGCACTGAAAAAGCAGGCGAGGCGGATCAGACAGGAGGAGCCGGAATACCCACGAGCCCTGAGGGCCCACCGCCGAGCGGAGGAAGGTATGTGCTGTTAGCAATTGAAACGTCATGGTTACCATACAAGAAGCAAGGTCTTCTTTAATAATGGCTATAAGAAATTTATCATTTCTACCATTCTGGATCTTTGCATGCACAGCTGTGACACGTTTGCTATTTCTGTTTTCAGAGACCACCTTGGAGGGGTCATCAAACTCAGAATCCGCTCCTTCAGCAGATCAGCAAGGTGAGCCTTTAATAGTAGTGGCCTTGTAAAAGTATATGGATGTTTTATGCCGTGTGGCACGCCATTCACATTTGCATTTTTAAATGTCATGCTTACGGTAATGCTAGAGGTGAGGGTCTTGTTTAAAAATGACTATATCCTTCCTACCATTCTGGATGTTTGCATGCATGGGGGTCGCATGCAAACATCCACCAGGGAGTTTTGGTAAGTTTTGGGGGGTCAGGAGGGTGGGGGATTGTAGTTAATTTAATTTTAGTGGGGAAACGAATAGGAATTAATGGATAAACGTATGGGGGGGGGCCCTTGCCGAATGCAACGTATCTGCCCCCCGATGAATCCGAATCCCGAATGCAACGTATGGCATCCCTCTGCACATCCCTAGAATAGGGATTAATGAATGTAGAGACAGCATGACGGAAATAGACAAAAGCAGAATAAATGAAAAAAATTGTGAACCAGAAACAAGAGGGGCCCATGGACAGCATCAATCAAGAGCCTGAACTAGTGCCTTCCAGCAGTTGCCAATCTCCAGACTCTGCCTCTACCCATGCAATGGAATGTTTTCCTGGCATGATTGTCTGAATAGGAGAAAAAAAAACAGAGGAAAGGGATTAATGAATGGAGAGATAATCAAGAACAGAATGACCCTGAAGGAAGAGAAGCACATGCAGAGCATGTAGTAAAGACTCCAAATCAGCAAAACAGAAGAGGAGCACATGTGGAGCGCAAACAGCAAAGAGTCAAAATCTGCAAAACAAAGAAGAGGAGCACATGCAAAGCATACAGTAAAGACTCCAAATCAGCAAAACAGAAGAGGAGCACATGTGGAGAGCAAACAGCAAAGAGTCAAATCCAGCAAAACCAAAGAATGACCCCAAAGGAAGAGGAGCACATGGAGAGCATTCATCAAAGAGTCAAATCAGCAAAATGAAAGAAAAAATGACACAATGGACGGCCCCATGACCGAAGGACATCGGTCTGAAAGAGGCGGGAATGTCCATGATCAGAGGCCCCGCTTCCGATCCTTTCCAGACGCTCAAGGCAATGGCCATGGACGTTGGATGGTAGCGGGGCCTCCAACCATAGTCGTCCGGAAAGAGGCAGGAAGTCCATGGGGGGTCTGAGGCAGGCCTCGCTACCTTGAAACCTCCATGGCCATTGCTCTGAGCGTCCAGAAAGGGTTGGTAGCGGGCACCCGTACGTCCATGATCGGAAGCCCCGCTCCCTTCCAACGTCCATGGCAGCCGCCTTGAGCGCCCGGTCGTGGAAGGTAGCGGGGCCTCCGATCAAGGACGTCCAGAGAGAGGGGGGGATGTCAATGGTGTGGTCTGAGGCAGGCCTCACTACCTTCCAATGTCCATGGCTGACCTGATCACCCGGATGTCCATGATCGGGGGCCCCGCTCCCTTCCAATTTACATGGCAGCCGCCTTGAGTGCCCAGACATGGAAGTAGCGGGGCCTACATCATGGACGTCTGGACAGAGGCAGGAACATCTATGGCGTGGTCTGAGGCAGGTCTCACTACCTTCTAATGTACATGGCTGACCTGATCACCCAGCCTATGAATGTACTGTGACTCTAGCTTGCATTCACAGAGACCACTGGCAGTATGCTACCACTCAGGTCTTGCTGAGATACCCACTGTACAGAAGGAGGAGCACTTCTGTGGTCTCAAATCCTGTCATCCTGGGACATGATTTCCCAGAGTTTTTAATTTGAGTCTGTACATGAAGAAAAGTAATTTCCAGAGATCATTCCTAAGGAGAGCCCATACTTATATGTGAGGGATGTCAAGACACCTTAACCCTGACAGTGATGCCACCGGTTGAGCCTTCCAGATACCTAGAGGCCACAGTATTTCTGGGACAAATGAGGACCCATAAGCATTCCAAGAGTCCTTAATTGGTGTTCTAGAATGGGTGGGGCAGGTTGACCCTGTAAATTTTAGACAAGCCCAGCCAAAAGATGGGTCTCTTAAGTTTTCCAAGGAACATATACAGATGAAACAAGGGAAATCAGTCTCTGAGTTAGAGGCCAAACCTCTCCTTTAGAAGAAGAAAGGGACAGACCCAGCATGGCACTGGAAAGGAAAACTGGAATGATATCCTTCTTTCACAGGCAGTATCCCTGACAGAGGTAGGTGTTTTACTCAAGAAGGTTACACTAAGGGGGAGAGCATGTGAAGGGTTGTATAGACTAGAACCTAGAACACCTTAAAGTATTTGGACCAGCTATCTAGCCCAATCCATCTTAAATGCCCAAAGTTGGAATCTAGGCCACAGACCATTTCCCAGGGAAGTGGAATAAAAGCCCAAGCTCAGGAAAGAGCAAGGAGGATCAGAACAGAAGGAGGAATTATGCCAGAACTCTGTAGATTTGAATGCCTAACGTTTGATATAGTACAGCTGAAGTAAGCAGATTTTTGCTGTTTTTCTGTTTATGTAAGAAATAAAAGTGGTTTTCTATTGAAAGCTGGAATCTAACTGTTTTTCTGTCCCCCCAGCACTTTTCCATGAAGCCAAGAGCACCCCATGCTATCACACTGTACTGAAAATAGTGAACTTAGTATCTCTGGCAGGGAAATGCCAGAAGAAATCTCTACAGGTTGTCTGTAGTAGTCACTGTGTTTGGATAGAATGATGTCAACCTATATTTATCTCTAGCCTTTGAAAATATCCCCTTCTCTCTATAGAAAGTAAGAACTCTTTACAGTTTTATCAAGGTCTGGATTTGTTGTAAGACTAAAATCCCCCCCCCCCCCCCCCCCCAAATAAATAGACTACGCTCTGCAAAACAGGATAATTCAGCAATTCTGTTTGGCCTACATTTGGGGCCTATTTAGAAGCCAATGTCAAGGAAAAGGTTAGCAATCTCCCCTCTAATAAATAGAAATATATCATCAGGATCTCTTTTAATCTTATCTAATGAGAAAGGAATATGTTTTGAAATAAGATCCCAAATCCCCTTTTTGTATTTAGAAAGGATGCCCAGTAGGACTGACCAAAATACTTAGTGCTGGAGGAAAATTATTATTTTTTTTTAATTTATCTCCTTAATAAATATAATATCTGCTTTATGCTTATATGCTGCCCTAAACAGAAAGCTACTTTTACCAGGTAAGTTAGGGCCCTTAACACTGAAAGTTACACATATTAATGTTTTAGCTCCAGCCATAATAGTGTAAGGAACATCTGTGAAGCATAGCCTCCATCATCCTCTGAAATAGAAGATTAAGATTATTATTCAAATGTATCAATTGTGACACATTGCTGTTCTCTCTTCAGTTTGTAATTCCAAATTATCTTTGGAAACTAGAAAGAAAGAACAAGAGTTAAAACTCCCCCCTTACACACACACACACACACACACACACTCTTTCCATCCTCCCAACACCATACAGTATTTCCCAACCCTTCCCATTAACCAAACTTCTTAACTCCTGTCCAGTCCCACAACTATTTTTGCATTTGATAAAGATAAAAAAAAAAGAATAAACTATACTCTCTCATTAAAGAAACTAACCCACATAAACCATCCCTCCACCCTGCTCTACATTAATCTCCTCAATTACACCAACATTCTATCCCCATAAACTTAGAAATATAACACAGCACGTTGAATAACCAAACATAGATTTTGCTTCCCCTCTCCCATCTTGGAAGGACAAATCATCGCATCACTCATTACTACCCTTCATGTATTCTTAAACACTCAGAAAACGCTTTCTGAATCAGGAAAGTATTCACTCTCCCCTGAATTCATAAATGAAGATTATTCATATTAAATCTCAGATTTTCAGATTGAATAAAACTATAACATCATGAAAGAGTATCTTCAGATAAGTCTTCCATCTCATTATATATTTTTTTAATATTCCTTGAAGAAAAACATTCCTTGCTTGATTTCCTTCTTCTTTTGGCTCACACTTCTCTCCAGATAGATTCATTGTTACTACACACCCAGAGTCCCCTTTATTTCTTCCTTCCATAAATTTTCCAGTGTGATAATCCTTGTTGTCCATTGTAAAGTTCAAAGAAAAAGAAAAGCCCCATCGATATCTAATTGAATGAGCTACCAGCCAAGCCATGATCAATGTTACCTGCTTCTGTTTCATCAGAGTGTTATGCACTAGCAGTCCAATACAGTACAGTGCGCTCCGACAGAGCGCACTGTTAGCCTGCTATTGGACGCAGCCAAGCCGCACATTTTACTTTTAGAAATTAGCGCCTACCCAAAGGGAAAGTGCACAGAAAAGCAGTAAAAACTGCTTTTCTGTGCACCCTCCGACTAAATTTCATAGCGATATTAAGCCGGAGGTCCCGAAGAGTAAAAAAAGTTAAAAAAAATAAAAAAAAATTGGAAGTCGGCCGGCGGCTGTGGGGTCGAAAACCAGATGCTCAATTTTGTCGGCGTCCGGGCTCGAGAATCGACGCCGGCAAAATTGAGCGTTGGCTGTCAAACCCGCTGACAGCCGCCGCTTTTGTCAAAAAGGAGGTGCTAGGGACGCGCTAGTGTCCCTAGCGCCTCCTTTTGCCCGTTTTTACCGCTGGGCCTAATTTAAATACTGAATCGCGTGCACCGGCGTTCGCCCGCTCTCCCACGGACTTTACTGAATCGGCCTGTAGGTCAGCAAAGATTCTGATTTGTGATCCTTTGTAGACAATATACTTCTTGATTCTCACTTTACTCATTAGTAAACTCCCAAAGCGCATCTCAAAGCGCATTCCAAAGCGCATCTCAAAGCGCATCCCAAAGCGCATTCAACTCCCAAAGCGCATCTCAATTCGCAAAATCATCCATTAACCACTCCCCTTCCGTCAGAGACTTAGGGGTGCGTCTCGACAATCAATTCAACCTTAAATCCTTCGTCTCCAATACAACAAAAGAATGTTATTTTAAACTTCAAGTACTCAAAAATCTGAAACCTCTCATCCACTTCAGTGACTTCCGTCTAGTAGTGCAGTCTATAATTCTATCCAAATTAGACTACTGCAACTCGCTCCTGTTAGGTCTACCGATCACAGCTACAAAACCCTTACAGATGGTGCAGAACGCTGCCGCGAGGTTACTCACCAACACAAATAAAAGAGCCCACATAACACCTATTCTCTACAGTCTGCACTGGCTACCCATAAAAGCCAGAATCACATTCAAGACATTATCAATGATCCACAAGGATATTACGGGCACCGCACACCTAAACCTAAACTCGCAACTCCGACCTCACACATCACAAAGACCTATCAGATTCAACTACAAAGGTTCCTTATACGCTCCCCTGATCAAAACTTCACGATCTAAACGAGCACTTTCCTCAGCTGGGCCCACCCTCTGGAACTCATTACCACCGGATCTACGCCAAGAAACCTGTCATATAACTTTTAAGAAAAATTTAAAAACGTGGCTCTTCCGGCAAGCATTTCCAGAATCGCAGGAACACTCTGACACGGGCCAAAGAGCAAAAGAGTAAAATTAGTTCACTACAAGTTCCATGACCACACCTCAAGTTCCACGACCGCCCACACCTCTTCAAGGCCCGATTACACCTCATCTGGACAACCCACTTACAACCCACTTGTAGTGAAAGCCACCTCATCTGGACAACCCACTTACAACACACCTGTAGGGAAAGCCTCCCGCGTGGATGCACTAATTCTTTAGTTCATGCATTACTGATATCTAAACACATAAACATTGGTCACTGTTCAGCTCATCATTTATTTTTAGTTATCTCCACATGAATCCACATTATTTGACAGCCCACCTGTTTGATTGTTCCACTTGTGGATGCATTAATTCTTTAGCCCATGCATTACTCATAACCAGGCACATAAACATTGGTCCCTGATACCTGTATATCCCAAATTAACACATCATTTATTCTTAGTTATTCTCTACATGTTTCACGTATCATAACGAGTTACTGTTGTCTTTACATATATATTTTATACTATTCTATTTATTATTTATTTTATTTCAAGTTAGTTATTTACACCATTATCTATTTTATTACATGTTATTTACTATATAGATTCTCGTCATTTGATGAGTCACTGTTGTTTATTTAATATTTATTCTCATGTTCTGAAACTCCGTTTATTGTAACGCCTCACCGCGATTGTTTTGTTTTATGTAAACCGACCTGATTTGATATTTGTATCGAGAACGTCGGTATATAAAAATGCTAAATAAATAAATAAATAAATAAATAAATAATAAATAAATAAATAAATAAATAAATAAATAAATGAATAGTATTTGTCTTGAAAGTAGTGGAAGCAACCACTGTGGGCCTAGGCACTGCTGCATTTATGGAATGGTTGGTCAGAACATGATATAGCCTATCAATCTTCGCACCGTGATTAGTATCAGGGCCAACTACCAGCTGAAAGATACCTTTGATGATATATAATGTTTAGCACCTTCTTTTTCAAGAGCTCCCATAATTCTTATATTAGACCTCCACTGTTTGTTCTCAGCATCCTCTTGTCTATTATCCAAGCTCTTGATCTTTTGCTCCAATGTCTTCAGTCTTACATAGGAGTGGGCAGAGTGGTCAATCTGTTCTCCTAGATGGATCTCAGTCATATCTATCTGGTTCTTGAGTTTCTTTAAATCCTTCTGTAAGGTAGTAATGAAGCCAGATAGTTCAGATCTTAGTAATTGAAATTCCTTGTTTAGTGCTAGAAGGTTACTTCTTGTAATTGGCACATATAATTAAGGATCTCCTTCTTGATATAATATAGAGTCTGGAATTAGCAAAGATCCCACCTTTGGCTGACTCCTCTTCCTTTGGTATATTTTTAAACTTAGATATTGCTGCCACATATATGGGTTTTGAGTCCGCAGCACTCACACTTGATCACTAGATTAAATCAGATTCAGTAAAAGGATATGAAGATGAAAATGTAAGATCTGATCAATAGTCCATATCTTGCTGAACTTAAACTATATTGCACAGGAGACCTATTGTATTGGAAATTACCAGGTTTTCCTTTATTTTCCTATTTTAGTATATGTCTTTCATCTGGATTTAACAGTACTTATTTTGTGTTTGAACAGCAGATGGCAGGCTTGCTCCATTACTTATTTATTTGAGTAATTTATAACTGCTCTATTTCCTAAAATTGACTGGCATTGGTAAAAGCAAGTCCTGTGGGGCATCATAATTACTCTTACCCTACTGTGCTTTCAATAGCATAACTTACACATCTGCCCTAATAATATTGTGGAACTTATCAAGGCACAGACACTTCATCACTTTCAGTTTGACAATCACTGCATTTAGATGGCAGACCGGCTTTTAATTTCTCCTGCACACCAGTGCACTTCAGGTGGAGTAGAGCTAGAATTTAAACAGCGTATCCTGACATGATTTCAGTGTGGTCTGTATTCTGCAGCATTACAGGCTCACCCAAGAGATTAATTTATAATTCACTGACTTGCATATTTAGAATACAATTCTCCATAGGTTACCAGCGTTTTCAGTCAGCGGAGTGTTGCTTTCACCTCAGTTCTTCCGTTCGTCTCCTTGCTGATGTCACAGTCCCATGCCACCATTAGTTACTACCTCATTCACTCTCAGAGAGAACAAACCATCTCTCTGATCATTTTAGAGACAAAAAGAAAGCATCAATCTCTCCAAAACAACAACTGGGTCAGGCAGTCCTCCAGTGTTGAGATTAACAGACTGACTCCCTGAAGCAGGTATGCTGCCATAAAACAGTTGGTGTCAGGTTACTGCAAGTATCTGTATCTCCATAGACTGCATTTTGACAGACTGTATCAATATTGATTTCCATAGTTAATTAATACTATGGATTGCTTTTCTCAAATTTAAATGTTAACTCTTATATTCATAAAGACAATCAGGAGTGTCGATAGCTCTGGGCAGACAGGACCCATACCTTGAGTTTTCTTTGAAGTGCTCCAAGTTTCAGCTGTCCCTTAACTTGTGCAAGCAGTAGCTTCCGGGCACCCCGCCCCTCCCACCCTTGACCACACAGAGGCACAGTAAGGTAAATCATGTTCCTTTATTGAGTGGAAGAAACGGTCACAGCCAATTAACATTACTTTAAACATTAACAATCAGCAATAATTGACCAAGCTTAACCTTTGGCAATACATATATAGCCTATGCCCTCACCGGTAGATTTACATGCTCTTACCCAACCCTCTATTTGCTGGAGACGGCAGCCCTCCATCCTTCCGCTCCGTGAAGGTGGTACGCCACTGGCATCCCACTCCATGAATGCCTCTGTGGCCACTGCCACTCCGTGCAGTGTTCTGCCGCCTCCTCCCACCCCTGGCCTTGCGGGCCCCAGTTATTGCTTATGCCAGGCCTTCACTGGGCCACCCCCAGACCGGCCATCATCTCGGTCTGCACCATGCTTTGCGTGTAGCCGTCCCCACGCTTTCCCCCTATGCAAAGTCCTTGGTTCTCCACTCCTCCCCTTCCCCCTCCCCCGACACCAAAAACTTCCCCCCTATGCAGCAACACATCTCCTTATGCACCGGTGAGGGCCCTGCCAAAGTAGGAAACAGTAACACCTTATTTGTTTCCTTCCCCCACTAATCAACTAGCGTTGCTGTGGCCGTTTGCAGGGAGAGGATGAAGATATCTATGCCCACATCGGATAGGTGAACCCCATCCGGCCTATACATGCCTGCACAGGTGGGAGAAATATCATCATGTCTGATGACGTGACCCCATATCGCCCTCACCCAGGTATCCACTTCCTTATTTAATTTACGCCTGCATTTCACGCTGCCTTTATGCGACCTCGCATCTCTCCATACCAATCGAGGGGTATTGTGAGACCCCACCAATACCGCGGGTGGCCAAAGGGTCTTAACTGCAGACAACTCCTTCTTGATAGCAATTATAAGATCAATGTTTTTGACTGAGACAAAATCATTACCTCCTAAATGGAAGATGATAATGTCTGGCCGTGGAAGTTGCGAGGTGCATTGCGGGATGGATGGCATTAGTTGGACCCACCTCATCCCTCGGTTGCATAGCCAGAATATGCTGGCCTTGCTGTGAGGTATGCCCGTCTGATCACTGGAGGTCTTTTTCCTGGCTCTAATGTGAGCCCAATAAATGTACGAGTGCCCCAGGATCCATATCACCTTTGCGACCGCCGCTGGAGAGTCTATGATAAATAAGAATAAGAACGGTTATGGGGAAGTGGATAGGTGGCGATGCGCCATGTTAAGTTGTCCTAAGGAACCTGTTTTATGGGCCGTATGTATGCCCTGTATTTACCGGATTTCCATTGCCCTATTGCTTTTATTTGATCCTCACTGAAACCACTGGCAAACAATGCTGTGCCTATTCTGAAGGAATGAGTGTGATAATCTCCCGTGTCCTCCCCTATCCTAGCTAATCCCTTGTGCAGTACATTAATAAAGAGGTAATGTGATAAAGCCGTTCCATCTTGGTGTTTAAATAATGGGCCCCTCTCTGGTGGGCGTACCATTAGATATTCCTTCGTGGCCCTTACTGGGCATATGGCCTGTATAAGAGCATGGTATAATGTAACCCATTGACCTATTGCCCTCTGGTCATTTTTTGCTCGTCTGATAAAAATCTGCACTGCATCCCTAACTATCCTTATGTTCTCTATCGGAAGACCCCCTTCCGAAGGCTTGGTGGTCACCTTTGCCCTTGGGATCAGCTCGCTGCTCCTAAAGGCTCCAAAGAACATTAATGCAAAGGCAAGGGTCCACAGCTTTACCTCAAAATCATCCCATACCAACCTAGGGAGATCTACTAGCAGGGCTTGCAGCACCATAGGTATGATAGGCCTTCTAGCATCTGTTCTAGCTGGTTCTTGTCTCCGCCAACCCTCCAAAATCTTTCTAATCAGAAAGGAGCTGCTAATGCCGCCGATGTCCCACAACTTAGTAACAAATCCGATGGCAGCTAAGTGCTGCCCTGCCTGCGCCCTGGAGACGCCCGAGTTCTTGAGGTGGATTAGGAACTCTGTTACTGTTCTTTCTGTAATTCGCCTCGGATACTGTGTTTCCTGTGTTTGAGTAAATTTTTGGAATAAGCTCCATCCCCTTGCATAGGCTCTCCATGTACTCTCAGCCAGAGCCAGTCTCAGCATGGAGTCAATCCCTGGCACCCCAATTCCCAAATCCAAGGAGGAATGTGTGATGGTTGATCCTCTGCCTCCAGGGCCAGGAATCTGAAACAGGAACACTGGAAATGGAAAAGTGCATCAGCAATGCTGATATTCCCCCCAGGGACATGTTTAGCCTTAAAGACCAGGTTAATGCACAGGCAAAGCAATACTAAATCCCGCAGTAGCCTAATGACCCTGGGGGAGTGCGCCATGAGTGAGTTTATGGCCTGTACCACCGCCATGTTGTCGGACCAGAAAACCACTCTCCTATTCTGGAAACATGACCTCCACATGTGTATGGCTGTAACAATGGGGAATAACTCGAGTAAGGTGATATCTCTGAGAATGCCCAAGGCTTCCCACTGTGACGGCCACCGCTCCGCACACCATCTCCCCGCCAGATAGGCCCCAAATCCTATACTGCCAGCTGCGTCGGTGTAGAGCTGTAATTCACGATTGGTCACTAACGGGTCCCTCCATACTGTCCTCCCATTATACTCCCACAAGAATGTCTGCCAGACTCTCAGGTCCTCCCTGAGCTCCTGGGTGATTCTAATAAAATGGTGGCTCTTTCGGATGCCCGCTGTAGATTGGGACAGTCTTCTAAGGAATGGGTGACCCATGGGCATGATTTTGCACGCGAAATTAAGATGACTGATGAGCGATTGCATTTGTTTTAATGTGACCTTCCTTGAGTTTTCGGTGACCAGGATGGTTGCACGTTGCTTCTAGTTTTTTGGGAGGAAGGCGTGTGACCATTTGTTGGGTATCGATTTCGATTCCAAGAAAAGACAATATTTCAGCTGGCCCTTCTGTTTTTTGGTGGGCTAGCGGAATACCCAGCTCGTCCGCCTTGCTGATGAATGCCTTAAGGGCTTGGGCACATGCCTGTGTGTCCCTATGGCCGGTGAACAAAAAATCATCCAAATAGTGTATTATTTTTCTCTCCCGATGTCCTGCTCCATTGCCCATTGTAAAAATGTGCTGAACTTTTCAAAGTAGGCGCAAGAGATCGAGCAGCCCATTGGGAGGCATTTGTCGAAGTAATAGTTCCCTTGAAATTGGAACCCCAACAAATGAAACAGCTTGGGTGTATTGGTAACAAACGGAAGGCAGATTCAATGTCCGCCTTGGCCAACCAAGCTCCTTGTCCCCAATGCCTCACCATGTCTAGTGCTTGGTCGAATGATGCATAGGCTACTGAGCATGCTCCGAGATCCAGATAATTGTTAACTGACCCACCCTCCGGGAAGGACAAATGATGAATCATTCTGAATTCACCTGGTTCTTTTTTGGGTACCACCCCCAGAGGGGAAATCCTAATGCAGCATTCTTTTTTAATTTTTTGAGCTATTACCTCCTCTTTACTCCTTGCTGATAGAAGATTATTAGCCTCTGTAGAGGTTTCGGGGCCCATGAATGGTATTTGGAAACCTTGAGAAAATCCTTCATAAAGCCACCTTGACTCTTCAGGCTGATAATCCTTTCGTATGTTATGCAAACTCTGTATGTTAATGGACGTTGGAGCCCTACTAAATTTATCGCTGCTCTGGATGTTGGCTGTTACCGCCCCTTGCACATTTTGTTTGAGGATGGCCTGCCCCGCATACCTTGCAGGAGTGTCGGAATTTACAGGCTCCTGCGTATCTGCAAAGAACTGACATTGAAAAGCCGGCAGATGGGAGCGCCACCCCTAAATCTAGCTGGTTGCATGAACCGCTACCCATGCCGAAAGGGCAGTCTCTGACGAAATGGGGGTCACCCACGAAATGTGTGTTGGCGAGGTGCCGACCATGAACTGGGCTGGTACACGTTTCCTGAGAAGCCATGGATGACTTCCTGCGCCGGTCTGTACGGAGTGATTTTAAAAAGCCATAGATCGATATCTTTGCGATCCCAGTCTAAGCAAAGGTTCACAGCCATATTTCTTCTGAACTGCTCGTCATATTCTAACCAAGCCGTACCCCCATATGTGCGGTATGCACTGCAAATAACGTCTTGGTATGCGAACAGGGCGCAACATTTTTCAGGGTGTTTCTGGCATATGATAGTAGACAAAATCCTAAAACCCGCCGACCAATTAGCTAAAGTTCTGGCTATGAAGGGTTTATCCCTAGTTGTTAGCTTGCATGCTTCATGACATTCTGGCTTGGCTACTTCCCAGTCCCTCCTAAGCAACTCGAATATGTCAGCATACACGCTGCGCCATATTTTCGCTTTTATTGCTTCTGAAACATGCGCGGTGATAGAGCCCACAGTACACGTGTATGTGTCGCGTTGTTAACTGTATGGGCCGCGTTAACTGCGTGTTCCTGCCCTGTGGTCCCTGCCTGACTCTCAGCTGCTTCTGTTGCTGTTGTCTGGGGATCTGACCCGGTTTGTGTTGTTGGGAAGGCCTCCCCCATGTCTTGACCTGAAGGGCCCGGTTCCCGTGTAGTGACTTGTTTGGGCGGTACTGCGGCCCCAATACCCTGTCCAGTAAAGTTAGTGAAAAATGCTTGCATGGCAGAGAAAATATCAATAGCACCTCCTTGTGTCCCCAGCCACACTTCGCTGCCCTTACCACTGGGTGCATTAATCATTTGTGGCGGGTAAGTGGGCTGTTTTTGAGGAACCTGCGCATTATCCTGGCCCACGTTTAAAACAGAGTACCCACAGTTCTGTCCCCCTTGCGAGTGCTGGTTTTGCTCATTGACGCTCGAATGATGCGTTGGAAGCTGGGTGTTGACAGCTGCAGTTTGATGTTGGCCGCCGGGAACCACGTTGTATTGCGAGGTGGACAGGCTGCTGCCGGTTGGAGTTAACCCTGCCAGCAGTGACCTCACCTTGTCGGTGCCATGGATTGCCGCCGCCGCCAGTGCTTTATCCATGACCTGACGAAGATCGTGTTCTGTTATTGTCGAGCTGGTTCTGGCGTCGTCAACTTGTTGCAGTGTTGCTGTAGGGGCCATGCTTGGTAACCGGCGTTGCTCATGGACGTAGGAGCCCAAGTGGCTGATGCTGTGCAGTTGTCGCCTGGACGCCGTCTTGTGGTGTTTCTTGTTCTTCTGCGAGGCCCGGGGGCGTGGCTGGCAGCAAAAAATTTTTTACCAAGGGGGCGAGGCCAGCGGCGGGTCGGCCACCTGGGAGACAGGGGAGGGGCCGGGAGGCAGGGCAGAAGGGGCCAAGTCAGAGCCGAGGTCGCCGGAGGGGAAAGCAGGCTCGGGGCGTGGCAGGGAGGGAAGCATGCAGGGGGCTGGGCAGGCAGGGCAGGGCTGAAGGAAAAAAGATAAGAGGCGCAGGGAAATGTTGGGAATGCTGGGGGGAGGGGGGGCGGTGGGGACCCGGGCCTGGAAGGGAGGAGAAAAAGCGCGTGGCCGGCGGCGGCAGATCTCGTGGGGGGGGTTAACAGCCGCGAGGTGGGGGGCGGTGGGGGGGGGGGTGTCGGCGAGACCTGGAGGCGCGGCGGGGGCTGGCGGGGTCAAATTTTCTGGGGGTGTGTGGCCAGCGGATAAAGCTCGGGGCGGGGCCAGCGGCGCGAAAACTCACGGGGGGCGCGGGCCTGAGGCCACGTGTGTCAGAAGCCGCGTGGTGAGCTGGAGCCGCCGGGCGGTGTTCCACGCGTCCAGGGACCAGTAGGGTGGCGGGGGAGGCCGGCAGAGAAAATATCGCCGGGGGAGGCAGGCCGCATGGTGGGCACAAGGGCGGCCTGCCCGGCGGTGAAAAGGGGGCTGGACGCGGCGTGATCGATGTCGGGGGGGGGGGCATGGGGCACGGCTGGATGGAGCACGCTAGGGATCGTCAGGGGGCAGGGCATGCAGGGGGGGAACCTTATAACATGGAGGGGGGGCCGGGAATGCAGTGCAGGGCTGGGCATGCGGTGATGGGGATTGCCGGGGCGGGGAGTTGGGTATGATAGGGGGAACGTTATTTTATGGGGGGCCAGGAATGCGGGGGGTGGACTTAGAGGGCCGGACAGGGGAGGGGGTGTAAAGCTAATGTGGCGACATGTGGAGGGCTTATAGGGCTGGGGCCCCCGGGAGGGAACCGGGCCGCCGAGCCTGGGGGAGCAGGGGAGGCTAATATGAGTGGGGAGGGGTGAAAGAGAAGCAGGGCAGATCAACTGCGGCGCTGGGAAAAACTTACCTGGTGGCACAGCTAGCTAGGATTGTTGTCCCTCAGGAGGGGAATGGCCTGGGCTGCTGCTTCCAGGTGTTTATTCGGATCAGCTTGCTTCTTCTACGGCTGCTTCCCCTTGCTGGAAGTGTTGGATGGTCTTCGTATTGTTTGCTGCACCAGAACTGGAACCCCTGGTTGAAATCAACATGTGGAGGTCTGCTTCTTCTGAGGTGAAGGTCAGTGCTCTCGATTCCAGTCTGCAATCCGGTCTGCAAATGTGCTCCCCCATCCTGACCTACTCCCTAATGTACCCAAGCTCTGAGACGCCGCCTTCCTTGTCTCATTGGCTCCTGCTTGTGATTTGAACAGGCCAAACTACCCCATTGGCCACCCGTCCCCCACCTATTCAGGGCGCCCCATAGGCCGTCTGTGTCCCCCCTCCTTCTCCCCCCCCCCCCCAGCACTGGCTGCAGCAAGTCTGCCCAGTTATGCGGCCCTTGCCTCGAGAGGCCGGGCCTCCTAAAATTTGATACTACCCCTGCCCCTGCCTCTTTCCCCCTCACCTCTCTCCTGCCATGTCCTGGTACAGTATTGTAAAATGGAAGCTTCTTTCTGCAGTTCTGGCTCTTCCTCACTTCTTGTAACTGCCTGTGTGGTTCATGCAGCTGTTGTATGCAGTGATTTGTACAGAGACCCTTGTGGTTCAAACAGCACTGCTATATGAATCACAGGATTCCTAACAGGAAGTAAGGAGGAGCCAGCATTGCAGGAAGAAGCTCAAGTTTTACAGCACCAGCCAGGATGGGGGAGTAGAGGGTAAGAAAGGCAAGGTAGGATCAGGCTCTTAGCTCCTGGAAGGGACAGGATATGGGGGAAAGGAAGAGAAGAATGGGGACTCCCAGATGGAGAGGAGGAGTGGGTGTTTGTGGACAGGGATGGAGTAAGAAAAAGAGCAAGGAATCCAGATTGGTGGGCACAGGAAGAAGAGAAGAGGACCTCCCAGACAGGGTGTAGACAGAGGTGTTGGGAACATCAACTAAAAGTTGCTTGTGATTGGACAAAGGGGTTGAGCTGATTTCATAAGATGCACATTATTTCTCATTCTCTCCTTGTCTGCTGCTTTTCAGTTTCATTTTTTCTCTGCCCTGCTACTAATGAGAGTTTTGCATTGTAGTTTTGCATTGAGTTTTGCATTGTAGTTTTGCATATATGTTTTGTTTCTCAAATAAATACTGAGCATTTCTTTTTGGAACAAACTATTAACTGGTTTGAGCATTCTTTTTTTGAATTACTTACTTTGAGCATGAAAGTTAAACCTCAGCCTCCAACAATTGGGACCTCCCAGAATGGGTGGGGAACTTGGGTGTGGAAGGGGGGAGAAGACAGCCAGAGGTTCACTGGGGACTTGGAGACTAGGAGAGAGAAGGCATTCAGAGAATGGGTGGGGACTTGGGGATCTGGAGACTGAGCAGGATTGGGGAGTCAGCAGGAACTCAGTAATTGAATAGGGTGTATGAGTAGGTGTGTTAGATGGGCTAAGAGATATGAGATGAAAATGTGGAGGTAAGATGGAGGCATGAGAAGGGGAGTCTAAAGGAAGAGGGGCTTGAAATATGGTGTGAATGACCTGGAGAGCTGGGGAGTGGGTGAGAGGAACAGGATGGGGGGGGGGGGGGGAGAGAGAGACAGAGGGAAGGGATGGCCCTGTGAAGGGTTTGAGAGGGTGAAAGAGAAGAATGGGAAACTGGGTAGAGAATAAGAGACCGGAGAAAGGGGTTAGAGGCAAGGGAGAGGATAAGTGAAACAAGAAGCTGGGGTTAATGAGACCATGAGAAGCAGAGGACGTTAGGTAAGGGCAGAGGAGGGAGGGAGTACAGATGTAAATCGGGGAACAGAGAATGACTGAAAGATGGGGGGGGGGGGGGAGGGAGAACAAGCTGAGGAAAGAGTGAGAACTGGGGGAATGGAAGGGCTGTGGAGTGGATGCAAAAGTAGGAATATGAGCTGGGGTGGCAGAAGAAAAGATGATAAGTAGGTGAGATAAAAAGAGAGTTTGAAACTGAAGAATAAGAGAGAGGGAGAAGCAATGAAATCAAGTTTGTAGGTGATAGGAGCAAAACGTTTTATGGAGCAATTGGTTCAGGAGCTGATGAGAGAGGGGACAATTTTCGATATAATTCTCAGTGGATAGCAGGATTTGGTGAGAGAGGTAAGGTGGTAGGGCTGCTTGGCAATAGTGATCATAATATGATCAAATTTGAATTAATGACTGGAAGGGGGACAGTATGTAAATCCATGGCTCTGGTGCTAAACTTTCAAAAGGGAAACTTTGATAAAATGAGAAAAATAGAAAAAAACTGAAAGGTGCAGTGACAAAGGTAAAATGTGTGCAACAGGTGTGGACATTGTTAAAAAAATACTATCCTAGAAGCACCAGATGTATTCCATGCAATAAGAAAGGTGGAAGGAAGGCAAAACAATTACCGACATGATTAAAAGGTGAAGTGAAAGAGGCTATTTTAGCCAAAAGATCTTCATTCAAAAATTGGAAGAAGGATCCATCAGAAGAAAATAGAATAAAGCATAAGCATTGGCAAGTTAAATGTAAGACATTGATAAGACAGACTAAGAGAAAATTTAAAAAGAAGTTGACCATGGAGGCAAAAACTCAAAATAAAAACATATTAAAATATGTCCGAAGCAGAAGGTCTGCAAGGAAGTCAGTTGGACTGTTGGATGATCAAGGGGTTAAAATGGCACTTAGAGAAGATAAGGCCAACATGGAAAGATTAAATGATTTCTTTGCTTCAGTGTTTACTAGAGATGTGAATCGGAACCAGAATCAGTTCGGATTCCAGTTCCAATTCACATTGTGTTTTTTTTTTTGTCTGGCCCGATCGCGGTTTTGTTTATCGGCTGCGCCCGAGCCAATAAACAAAAAACCCACCCCGACCCTTTAAAACTAATCCCTTAGCTTCCCCCACCCTCCCGACCCCCCCCAAAACATTTTACAGGTACCTGGTAGTCCAGTGGGGGTCCCGGGAGCGATCTCCCGCTCTCGGGCCGTCGGCTGCCACTAATAAAAATGGTGCCGATGGCCTTTTCCCTTACCATGTGACAGGGTATCCGTGCCATTGGCCGGCCCCTGTCATGTGGAGGGAGCACTGGATGGCCGGCGCCATCTTTAAAAATGGAGCGGGCCATCCAGTGCTCCTACCATGTGACAGGGGCCAGCCATTGGCACAGATACCCTGTCACATGGTAAGGGCAAAGGGCCATCGGCGCCATTTTGATTAGTGGCAGCCTACGGCCCGGGAGCGGGAGATCGCTCCCGGGACCCCCTCTGGACCACCAGGTACATGTAAAATGTTTTTTGGGGGGTCGAGAGGGTGGGGGAAGCTAAAGGATTAATTTTAAAGGGTCAGGATGGGTTTAGGGGTTATTTTTGTGTGCCATTTTTCCCGCCCTCCCCCAAAATGATAAGAGAACCCCCACGAACAATATCGAGGGGTTTTCCTATCGTTTTGGGGGAGCCCCCGATTTCTAACGATTTTGAAAATATCGACGATATTTTCAATCATTCGAAGCCCGATTCACATCCCTAGTGTTTACTGAAGAGGATTTTGGAGAGATACCCATTCCGGAGAAGGTATTCATGGATGATGATTCAGATCAATTGAACCAAATCACGGTGAGCCTGACTGACAAACTGAAGAGTAGTAAATCACCTGGACTAGATGGTATATATCCCGGGGTTCTGAAAGAACTAAAAAATGAAATTTCCGACCTATTAGTAAACAATTGTAACCTATCACTAAGATCATCTGTTGTACCTGAAGATTGGAAGATGGCCAATGCAACACCTATATTTAAAAAGGTATCCAGGGGTGATCTGGGAAACTATAGACCGATGAGCCTAACTTCAGTGCCAGGAAAAATCATGGAAACTGTTATAAAGAATAAAATCACAAAACATTTAGATAGACATGGTTTGATGGGACACAGCTAGCATGAATTTACCCAAGGGAAGTCTTGCCTCATAAATCTACATTTTTTTGAAGGGGTGAATAAACATGTGGACAAAGGTAAACCGGTAGATGTGGTGTATTTGAATTTTCAGAAGGCGTTTGACAAAGTCCCTCATGAGAGGCTTCTAAGAAAACTAAAAAGACATGGGATAGGAGGTGATGTCCTTTTGTGGATTGCAAATTGATTAAAAGACAGGAAACAGAGAGTTGGATTAAATGGTCAGTTTTCACAGTGGAAAAAGATAAACAGTGGAGTGCCTCAGAGATCTGTACTTGGACCGGTGCCTTTTAATATATTTATAAATGATCTGGAAAGGTGTACAATGAGTGAGATGATCAAATTTGCGGATGACATAAAGTTATGCAAAGTAGTTAAATCTCAAGCGGATTGTGATGAATTGCAGGAGGACCTTGCGAGACTGGAAGATTGGGCTTCCAAATAGCAGATGAAATTTAATGTGGACAAGTGCAAAGTGATGCATATAGGGAAAAAAAATAACCCTTGCTGTAGTTACACAATGTTAGGTTCTAATTCTATGGTAGGAGTTACCACCCAGGAAAAAGATCTTTGTTGCACTGGTAGTGGATCCTTGGCCTAGTGCAGGATTGGTACGGCCCTCCGGTCAGACCTGGAGAGGTCCTGCCACCAGGAGGCAGAGCACAGGAGGAGACAGAGGCTAGCTGGAGCTTCGCCAATAGCAACCCGGGGTTCCCTCAGATTGAGCCCTTGGTTACCCCAGCTGCCTGGTCTTAGGTGGGCCTCGCAGGGTCTCCTAGAGAGATAGTTCAAGGGAGTGCCCACCATGAACAAGGGTGCGTGGTCGGTGTCCAGACAGGCAAGACCATAGGTTGCTGGAGGCCAGAAGAGTGAGTCAGAGTGTATGGCGAGGATCAAGGCCAGAGTATCAATCCAGAATAGTCAGCCAAAGCAGGGTCAGTAACTGAGGTCAATCTGGGTGTAGTCAGGTCAAGCCAAAGGTCAAGTTCCACGTGGCAGTCAAGAGTAGTCGGAGCTCCAGGCAGAGGTCAGGTCAGGCAGTGATCAAGAGTAGTCAGGTTTCAGGCAGAGGTCAGGGCAGGCAGGAATCAGAGAGTAGTCAGAGTTCCAGGCAGAGGTCAGGTCAGGCAGCAATCAAGAGTAGTCGGAGTTCCAGGCAGAGGTCAGGTAAGACAGTGAGCAGGAGTAGTCAGAGAACAGGCAAAGGTCAGTACCGTGAGATCAGTCTGAAGGGTTCTACCAGGAGTGGAGAGACAAAGGAGCAGGAGACACTGGAACAGGAGACACAGGAGACACTGGAATGGGAGACACTGGAATGGGAGACGCTGGAACAGAGAGACTGGAACAAGAGACACAAGAGTAAGACACTGGAACGCCGGAAGGCAAACTAGTTACACTGGAGTGTACGACCCAATTGCCAAGGTGAAGTGGAACTGAGCAAGCAGTCCTTAAGTAGGAACAGAGAGGTAACTCCCTGAAAGGAGCTTATAGGTGGGACCTGGGGTGAAATAGCCGCTGGCCATTTAAATCCAAGAAGAAGCCATGGGCCTGCCCCTTAGGAGGGAAGGGGCAGGACCCCGGACAGTGGCCATGCTGCCAACTGCAGCAGAGGAGCAGGAGCTGGGCCTTGGGACAGGCCCTGATGACGTCGGTGGCATCCAGCTGCGAAGAGGAGGCTGTGGAGCGGCTTCCTGCTGCGGGAATGAGGACCCCTCCCCCCGGAGGGGGCAAGGAATATCGGCGGCCTCCTGCCGCATTGGCAAGATGGCGGCCGGGCTGCAAGGACCCACGGAGTTGGCGGCTCCTGCCGCGGAAGCAGGAGAAGGCAGGCTGTAGCCTTACTGGGTCACGGGGCAGCAGTGACGTCGGCGGCACCACCACGGAGGTAAGCGGCCTCCCATGGCTCCGGCTGCAGGAGGAAGTGAAACAATCTTGGCTTCATAATGGATAATACATTGAAATTGTTTGCCCAGTGTGCTGTGGTGATCAAAAAAGCAAACAGAATGTTAGGAATTATTAAAAAGGGAATGGAAAATAAAACAGGATGTCATAATGCCTCTGAATTACTCCATGTTGAGACCGCACCTTGAATACTGAGTATGGCTCAAAAAAGGATATAGCTGCACTGGAGAAAGTGCAGAAAAGGGTGACCAAAATGATAAGAGGCATAGAATGGCTGCCCTATGAGGTTAGACTAAAGAAGATAGAGCAGTTCAGTTTGGAGAAGTGGTGACCGAGGGATGATATGATAGAAAATAATGAAAGGATTTGAACAAGTTAATGTAAATTGGTTATTTACTAGGGGTGTGCTTCCTTTTTCCCGAATTAATACATTTCAATGAAATTGCCTAATTCAGTATAGTTCAGAACTGAAAAACAAATGAATTTTTTCCGAAATTTCGGAAAAAATTCATTTTTCGGGTTAGTGTGACAGTCGCTCAGCAGTGCATGGTTCAGAAAGAGGTATCTTCAAAGGATACTAATGATGCATTAGAATTAGGGAATCCCGACAGTGAGGTTCCAATTATAAGAAAAGTAGTCCAAGTGCCTGTAACTAAAAACTCAGCTGAGCTAAAAAATTGTAACTTATCCCTATCAATTAAAAAGCAGAATGAAAATACAAACAAAAAACAAACTTTGAAATGTTTGTATGCTAATGCCAGAAGTCTAAGAAGTGAAATGTGAGAATTAGAATGTATAGCAGTGAATGATGACATAGACTTAATTGGCATCTCAGAGACATGGTGGAAGGACAACCAATGGGACAGTGCTATACCGGGGTACAAATTATATCGCAATGTCAGAGAGGAGCACCCGGGAGGCGGTGTGGCGCTTTATGTCCAGGATGGCATAGAGTCCAACAGGATAAACATCCTGCATGAGACTAAATGCACAATTGAATCTTTATGGGTAGAAATCCCTTGTGTGTTGGGGAAGACTATAGTGGTAGGAGTATACTACCGTCCACCTGGTCAAGATGCTGAGACGGACAGTGAAATGTAAAGAGAAATTAGGGAAGCTAATCAAATTAATAGTGCAGTAATAATGGGAGACTTCAATTACCCCAGTATTAAATGGGTAAATGTATCATCGGTACATGCTAGAGATATTAAGTTCCTGGATGGAATAAATGACATTTTTATGGAGCAATAGGTCCAGGAACTGACAAGAGAGGGAGCAATTTTAGATCGAATTCTCAGTGGAGGACAGGATTTGGTGAGAGAGATAACGGTGGTGGGGCAGCTTGGCAATAGTGATCATAATATGATCAAATCTGAATAGACTGGAAGGGGGACAGTAAGCAAATCCACGGCTCTCAAGCTAAACTTTCATAAGGAAAACTTTGATAAAATGAGAAAAATTGTAAGAAAAAAACTGAAAGGAGCAGCTACAAAGGTAAAACGTGTGCAAGAGGCATGGTCATTGTTCAAAAATACCATCCTAGAATCACAATCCAAATGTATTTCATACATTAAAAAAGGTGGAAAGAAGGCAAAACGATTACCGGCATGGCTAAATGGGAGGTGAAAGAAGCTATTTTAGCCAAAGGATCTTCATTCAAAAATTGGAAGAAGGATCCAATAGAAGAAAATAGGATAATGCATAAGCGTTGGCAAGTTAAATGTAAGACATTGATAAGACAGGCTAAGAGAGAATTTGAAAAGAAGTTGGCCGTAGAGGCAAAAACTCACAATAAAAACTTTTTTAAATATATCCGAAGCACATAGCCTGTGAGGGAGTCAGTTGGACCGTTAGATGATCGAGCGGTTAAAGGGGCACTTAGAGAAGATAAGGCCATCGTGGAAAGACTAAATGATTTCTTTGCTTCGGTGTTTACTAAAGAGTATGTCGGGAGATACCAGTTCCGGAGAAGGTTTTCATGGGTAATGATTCAGATGGACTGAACCAAATCACGGTGAACCTAGAAGATGTAGTAGGCCTGATTGATAAATTGAAGAGTAGTAAATCACCTGGACCAGATGGTATACACCCCAGGATTCTAAAGGAACTCAAAAATGAAATTTCAGACCTATTAGTAAAAATTTGTAACCTATCATTAAAATCATTCATTGTACCTGAAGACTGGAGGATAGCTAATGTAACCCCAATATTTAAAAAGGGCTCCAGGGGTGATCCGGGAAACTACAGACCGGTTAGCCTGACTTCAGTGCCAGGAAAAATAGTGAACAAAGAAACATAAGAACATGCCATACTGGGTCAGACCAAGGGTCCATCAAGCCTAGCATCCTGTTTCCAACAGTGGCCAATCCAGGCCATAAGAACCTGGCAAGTACACAAAAACTAAGTTGCTAGTAATAGCAGTGGCTAGTAATAGCAGTGCCTAATTTCTAAGTCAACTTAATTAATAGCAGGTAATGGACTTCTCCTCCAAGAACTTATCCAATCCTTTTTTAAACACAGCTATACTAACTGCACTAACCACATCCTCTGGCAACAAATTCCAGAGTTTAATTGTGCGTTGAGTGAAAAAGAACTTTCTCCGATTAGTTTGAAATGTTCCGCATGCTAACTTCATGGAGTGCCCCCTAGTCTTTCTTTTATCCGAAAGACTAAATAACCGATTGACATCTACCCGTTCTAGACCTCTCATGATTTTAAACACCTCTATCATATACCCCCTCAGCCATCTCTTCTCCAAGCTGAAAAGTCCTAACCTCTTTATTCTTTCCTCATAGGGGAGCTGTTCCATTCCTCTTATCATTTTGGTAGCCCTTCTCTGTACCTTCTCCATCGCAATTATATCTTTTTTGAGATGCGGCAACCAGAATTGTACACAGCATTCAAGGTGGGGTCTCATTATGGAACGATAAAGAGGCATTATGACATTTTTTGTTTTATTCACCATTCCCTTTCTAATAATTCCCAACATTCTGTTTGCTTTTTTGACTGCCGCAGCACACTGAACCAACGATTTCAATGTGTTATCCACTATGATGCCTAGATCTCTTTCTTGGGTAGTAGCACCTAATATGGAACCTAACATTGTGTAACTATGGCTTGGGTTATTTTTCCCTATATGCATCACCTAGCACTTATCCACATTAAATTTCATCTGCCATTTTGATGCCCAATTTTCCAGTCTCACAAGTTCTTCCTGCAATTTATCACAATCTGCTTGTGATTTAACTACTCTGAACAATTTTGTTTGGTCCAGAGGAGAACTCCTGGGAACCTAAGGCTAACATCCTGGAACGGAATCTGCTGGAGCAGTTCCACAAGGACAATCCGGCCAAATCCAGGCCTCCGGGGAGGCGCCCTAAAGAAGGGGGTACTGTTGTGCTCCACAGCCGTGGGAACCCACAGCCGCGGACCCCCTACCTCACCCGCGACGGCGACCCGCCGCGGGAATCCCGGGGGAGGACCCCGATACTAGGCCCTCGCTCCGGCACGGGTGCCCCATGCTGATCACCGCAGGAGGAGCCGCCCCTGCTCCTTCCTCGCGGCGTCCAGCAGCGTTTCCCCCACGAAGGAAATCCAAGATGGCCGCCACCATCTTTAGGCGCGAGGCCGCGCCCTCTTCCTAGACTTAAAGGGACCTGATCCCTTTAACCAGCTGCACCTGTGCCTAATCAGCCTGAGCAGGGGAAGTATAAAGGAAGGCTTCCTCTGCTCATTCCTTGACTTGGCAACGTCCTCCAACGTGGTCTAAAGTGCTTGCTTTGGTGAGTTCCTTGAGCTTGGATTCTTCGTCTTGTTTTGTCTTGGTGTTCCTGGTTCCTGACTTTGGATTGGCTTACGGTGATTCTCTGGTTCCTGACTTTGGATTGGCTTACGGTGATTCTCTGGTTCCTGACTTTGGCTTGGCAAGCGGTGATTCTCTGGTGCACGACTTCAGACTGGTGAGCGACGACCCTCTGGCACTCGACCTAGGACTCCTTAAAGACCATCGACTTCAAAGGTCCACCTAAGTCCCAGCGGCCCGGGTCCCTACGGGCTCCTCCCAGGGGGACTGCGGGCTTCCAGGATGAAGCTCCAGTGAGCTCTTGCACCGACGCCTGACCTCTCAAAGGTCCACCTAAGTCCCAGCAGTCTGGGTCCCTACGGGCTCCTCCTGGGGGGATCACAGACTTCCAGGGGTGAAGACTTAGCTCCTCTTCTCGTCCCTTCTTCTGTCTCCACCACCACTTCAGTCTCCAGTGCCAAGGGTCAGCTTGTCCCGTCTTCTGCTCTGCCTCGCCACCCGACGAGAGAACCTACGGATCCTCCGAAAGGTATACCATCCTCCCATCGGCCAAGGGTTCACAAGCCTGAGCGTAACAGGGAAATGTCATTGCATAAAAACTCTTTAAAAAAATCTATTGCCTTAGCCTGAAATATTTCTAGACCTGTGATTAAAATATTGCATGGCTTTAACCATACAAATGTGTTGCATGCAGGTATGAGGTCTATTTGACAATTTATATTGATAGCTTGATGAATGACAGAAAATTCAGGCAGGCGTGTATTGCAGTGTTTGGATTTGTCTCCACACCATTTGGACTATTTTGTAGGGATGTGAATTGTTTTAGGACGATTAAAATTATCGTCCGATAATTTTAATATCGTCTTAAACCGTTATGGAACACAATACAATAGAGATTCTAACGATTTATCGTTATAAATCGTTAGAATCGTGAGCCGGCACACTAAAACCCCCTAAAACCCACCCCCGACCCTTTAAATTAAATCCCCCACCCTCCCGAACCCCCCCCCAAATGAGTTAAATAAACTGCGGGTCCAGCGGCGGTCCGGAACGGCAGCGGTCCGGAACGGGCTCCTGCTCCTGAATCTTGTTGTCTTCAGCCGGCGCCATTTTCCAAAATGGCGCCGAAAAATGGCGGCGGCCATAGACGAACACGATTGGACGGCAGGAGGTCCTTCCGGACCCCCGCTGGACTTTTGGCAAGTCTCGTGGGGGTCAGGAGGCCCCCCACAAGCTGGCCAAAAGTTCCTGGAGGTCCAGCGGGGGTCAGGGAGCGATTTCCCGCCGCGAATCGTTTTCGTACGGAAAATGGCGCCGGCAGGAGATCGACTGCAGGAGGTCGTTCAGCGAGGGTTCCGGCGCCTCGCTGAACGACCTCCTGCAGTCGATCTCCTGCCGGCGCCATTTTCCGTACAAAAACGATTCGCGGTGGGAAATCGCTCCCTGACCCCCGCTGGACCTCCAGGAACTTTTGGCCAGCTTGTGGGGGGCCTCCTGACCCCCACGAGACTTGCCAAAAGTCCAGCGGGGGTCCGGAAGGACCTCCTGCCGTCCAATCGTGTTCGTCTATGGCCGCCGCCATTTTTCGGCGCCATTTTGGAAAATGGCGCCGGCTGAAGACAACAAGATTCAGGAGCAGGAGCCCGTTCCGGACCGCTGCCGTTCCGGACCGCCGCTGGACCCGCAGGTTATTTAACTCATTTGGGGGGGTTCGGGAGGGTGGGGGATTTAATTTAAAGGGTCGGGGGTGGGTTTTAGGGGGTTTTAATGTGCCGGTTTTGCGATTTTTAGATTTTTAGATTTTTCACGATTTTTCACAATATTTTACCCCCCCAAACGGCAACAATACGATTCCCTCCCCCTCCCAGCCGAAATCGATCGTTAAGACGATCGAGGACACGATTCACATCCCTACTATTTTGTGTGCTTATGCAAGATAAACAAAAGGAAGATGGAAAAGACTGGTACTGGATTAGAAAAATAAAATGCCCAGACAACAAAGGTTGAAAAAATATATATTTTCATTTTAGTGAATGGATAAGTCATCTTGGGAATATGGACCTTTTGTATTGTATAGTGTATCTCTTGTATTTCACCCATGATAGAAGGAAATGCATATTTGTTTCCTTTCTCCAGTGTTGCATTGCATGCAGAGATTGACTTCTTTGCATTTTTATTTCATTTTTTGCCTGCATGTTTCTAACGTGTAATCAGATATTCTGTGTTTGATGAGAGTCTGTCTGTGATCTTCATGTGTGACTCAACTGAGAGATTCTGCTAGTCTGTAGTTTTTGTGTAAGTATCTATAGCAGTCCAGTTGTTTTATCAGGAGGAGGTGTATTCATGTTCTAGGTCCTGTGTAATTTTTGCAGTGCTGCTTTTTCATAAGTAGGATTTTTGGTGTTTGAGTCTGGTAATTAATGATGTTCTGGGAAGGCAGATTGCTTTATAGAGTTGAAGTATATTTTCTGCAAGGTTTTGTATTGTTTCTCAATGCACCTAGAGCAGAGGAAGTCTGTGTTATGGTTTTGAGGTGTTTGAGTGGATTCTTGGGTACTGTGGAGGTGACCACGCCCACAAGGAGGAGCCCTGTGAGGAGTCACAGTACTAGGCTAAACTCTGGACACACAAACACAGTTATTTGTCTTTTATTATACAGCTGATGTGTTCCACCAGAGGTGGCAGAAGTGAGGTGATCCGGAGATAGCAGTCCAGGGATCCTCGGCAGAGGAGACTGGTCTCACAGAGATAGTATAGGGAGATCCGGTTGCAGATTCCCAGTGCAGCAGAGCTGTAGATGAGATAGACTGACAAAGTTAGATTACTCACTAAGTTGGTACCTGTATAGGTGGCGATTCCAGCAGGCAAAAGTAGTTGGTTACAGGCACCAAGGCAGGGAGAGCAGGCCCTCGAAGAACGAGTACCTGATCCCAGTAAGGCATCTGAAAGAAAGTAAAGGGCCCCCGAGGAGCAGGTACCCAAGTTAGAGAAATACCCCGAAGGGCAGAGAGAGCTTCCAGCGGTAGCAAGGAAGCGGTAGAGTAGCTCAGACCGGAGTCTTTCCATCCATTCACAATCCAAATCACGATCCTTGCTAGCTCGAATAGCTAGCAAACAAGGGCAGGCTAAATACCCGGATGGCGTGACATCACTCAAGGGGGACGCCCCCGAGGTTCCTGCCATGACGTGGATAAAGACATGGGTGGCATGCGCATGCGCACCCTAGGAGGCCCTCAGGAGAAACATGGTGTGAGGCTTTGCCATAGCCGTTCCGGGGACGCCGGAGAGAGAGCGGCATGCAGACGCGGCGGTGGCCATCTTCCCGAGGCTAGCGGGCAGAACAAAGAGAAAGGAGAGGCACAAAGGTCGAAGCCATCTCAGACCGACGGACGCAACATGCTGTTTCTGAGGTGACACAGAATTTGTATCTTGATTATTAATTGTAATATTTAAAAGTGTGATATCCACTTATGTGTTTTTAGAGGTTTGTTCTTGGGGCAGGGAGGAAGTGGATCATGACTGAGTTTATTTATTTTGGAAACTCTTTACCCACCCTATCACTCTAATGCCCAAAGCGAGGTATAAAATCTTGGAAGGGGTGAGGGCTTATTGGCATGAACCCTGGGTCACATCTGTCCTTGCATTTTTCACTACAGGCACTTTCTGCCCACCCCAACCCTAACCCTCCATCCTTGAAGTACCTTAAATTTATTTTTCTCTTTAGCGCAGATTGCGTTAGCCTCCTAATGCAACCCAGGCCTGATGCTTCTGGCATAGCTAAGAAGTTGGTTATGTTTACTGTTGTCTGACTACTGTTAACTTAAATCGGGGATATTCAGTAGAACGTTTATCCCATTGAATATCCATGTTGCAGTTCTGGCCGCGAGCACCGCAGCCAGACCCTTACCTCCGGGCTCCTGGACCTGCTCCCATTCCCTGAGGCCTAGCTTGCGGCCTGGATGGCGGCATCCCTGTTGGGGCTGCGCCACTGCGAGCTCCTCCGTAGATGCCCTGCGCTTAGGCGCGCACGCGCGCCACTTGGGCGCTTTTCTAGGCCGTTTCCTGCCAGTGGTGACTCCGCCCAAATCCTGACGTCAGACGCCACGGCCTTGATAAGCCGGCCGCGGCCATCCAGTCTTCGCCTTGCAACAGGTTAGCCTCCCGGTTTCCTGTTGCGCTGTGCCCCGGAGTGACTTGCTTGGCTTCGTCGCTCCGTTCCTGCTACAGTACCTGCTTGGTTCCTGCCTGCCTGCTTGCTACAGTTCTTGCCTGGTTCCAGTACCCAAATCCTGCTACATTTCTTGCCTGGTTCCAGTACCCATGTCTTGCTACAGTTCCTGCCTGGTTCCAGAACCCAAACCCACTTACATTATTGCTACTGTCTTAGTCTGGTTCCAGTTACCTGTCCTGATCCACAACTCACCTAAGTCCCAGAGGCCAGGCCCCTATGGGCTCTTCCCGGGGGGGCTTCGGCTTCCAAGGGTGAAGCCTCCTAAGTCCCAGCGGTTGGGCTCCTACAGGCTCCTCCCGGGGGAGTGCCAGCTTCCAGGGTGAAGAGCATCTACGTCCTGCCCGAACATCTGCCTCCCGGCCTGCTTTGTACCAGAGACATTGTCCACCTTTCCAAGTCTCCAGCAGGTCGGCCCAAGGGTCCACTAAACAGAGACTCCCATAACAATACAGTACAAGTTATTTGGCTAATTGTAGCCAGATAACGTGTCCAATAAAGTCTTACTGAATATGGATCACCCTGAGATGAGCAAAGCAGAAACAAGAGTGACCAGAATACCTCAAGGCTCCAAAAGAGGGGCAAATAGCACCAACAACAGTGGTATGAATGTTTCAAGGCATCACAATGGGGTTAAAGAGACACCAAGTGTGGCATGAACTGCTCAAGGCATCATGAAGGGAAAATAAAGCACCAAATGTTGCAGGAAAAATCCCCAAGGCACTTGTACAGGGTTAAAGTAGCAGAAAGTGTCATGAAAACTGCAAAACATCATGGGGCCGATGCAATAAAGTCGCCTAGAAAGTGGGCACCCCTAGCTCTTCCTTGCTAACGCGAACCCAATCGGTTTTCATGACTGCCGTACGCCGGTCACAAATACTGTTGCTGATAAACTCGGCGTCAGTTTTTGTGACTGGTGTATGGCAGTAAGGGAAACAACTCCGAGTTTATCGGTGACGGTTTACTTTACCGGCGGACAGCCACGAAAACCGACTCCGATAAACCCGGCATTGGTTTACGTGACTACTGTTCGCCGCTGAAAACCGATGCCGAGTTTATCGGTATTGGTTTTCATGGCTGTCCACCAGTAAGAAAAACCGACGCCGAGTTTATCGTTGTCAGTTTTTAGCGGCAAACAATAGTCACGAAAACCAACACCGGGTTTATCGGCGTCGGTTTTCGTGATGGGTCCGGCTGCCAATTTCTTTTTTCTAGTTTTATTTCTTTTATTTTTCATCTTCTTTTGATGCACAAAGCTATGTTAATAGATGACAGTGGGGGGTCACGTGATGTGATGTAGCTGAACGGACGTTTCTGTTCTGGCTCCGTGCTTCACCCCTCCGCAATCAGCATCCATCGACTAGAAACGCACCTCAAATAAGGCCAACAATATCGGGTAATACACTTTAATGTCTATAGACATGTTTATGCTTAAAACCGTGGGTACAATGCCCTTAAAGGGAGGAAGAAAGGAGAAAGATAAACCGGGGACAGCGGCGCCCAAAATGGCGGATATGCCTGCCAAGCCGACACCTCCGAGCACTCCTGGTACCGGGGCCCTCCCGACGGATCTAACTATGACCGTTACTAATGCGGTGGTGGCAGCGCTGGATGGGCGGTTCGAAGATATATCTACCCAACTTCGGGAACTTAAAGAATCCCTTGCGGAAATCCCGCCGAGACTGGTGGAAATGGAAAACAGGGTTTCTGAGCTGGAGGACTCCTCTCACACCACGCGGAGCCAGGTGCAGGCCCTAGAAACTACGGTAGCGGCGCAATCCGAAAAAATTGACGACCTGGAGAATAGAGCCCGGAGAAATAATATTCGATTCTCTGGCTTCCCGGAGTCAGCAGGCGAAACGAATTTAGAAGCTCTATTGGAAGAATGGCTGCCTGCTGCCTTGGGCCTACAAGATCTGGGCGGCACGTTCCACATTGAGCGCGCGCATCGCCTGGGACGGAAGAGGGATGGTGATAGTCGCCCCCGTTTTATAATTGCTAAGTTATTAAATTGGTCTCAAAAGCAGAAAATATTCCAAGCCTACAGAGCGAAACCAACGCTGAAGTATAAGGATGCTGAAATAAGACTGTACCAGGACTTCTCGGCTGCCTTGGCCCAGAAACGCAAGCTGTTTAGCCCGCTCTGTACGGACCTTTTCAATAAAAATATTCAGTTCCAGATGGCGTACCCGGCGACTCTGAAATTTCGGCATGGCGGTAAGGAGCATACTTTCACTGATGTGGCCCTTGCTAAAGAGTTTATGGCCAAGATGTAAGCAGAATTTGCGTTTCTATCTATTTATCTTTACCCGATGTTGACTGATATCAGGATTTCAGTTTTACCACGTTTTAAACCTGCGAATGCGTTTCCGGGCTCTTGTTTTCCTTTTTTAAGGTCAGTAGGCGCTGTCAAGCTCCAGGCAGGTTAGCTTGAGCTCCATTCAATATATTGGTGCCCTGACATGGTGGTAACCCTGTATTCCCAGCAGTCTCATCAAGCCGGCCTCACCATCCAGGGAATTGGCCTTGCTGCTGATAACGTGGCGGCCAAGGCCACATAACCCCGCTTCCAACACTGAGAGCAAGGAGCCGTCAGCTATTTCTCACCTGTTTATTGAGGCCAGAGAGTGTGATTGTGGGCTTTTACCTACTGATTTTTCGAACTCACATTTCGGATACAGGCACCTTCTGATCTCCATGGCACAATAATGGCTTTGCGGCATAATATTCACACCGCCTTCTAGCACTCACTCAGCTGCCATTTACTTCAAGGCGAGAAGTGGTTATCATCTGTGTTATGCCTAGCTAAAGTATATGGACTTGGCTTCCCTGCAGGAGCGAGAGTTACTCCTTTCTCAAATCCGGAGGAACAACAAAAACAAAACACAAAAAAAATCAGGAAACACAAACAAAAAAAAAATGCAAAATACCGCGTCAGAAACTGACATTGCATGAGCAGGCGCATGTGTTTTTGGTTTGGAGACATTTGGCACAGTTGATCCTCGACCACCGGAGCTCCTTGGCTCCTCTTTTTCGTTCCGGCTCGGTACTTCCAACAACCTAGTCTGACCACTGTAGATCTGGGCGAGCAGGGACTACATGGATTTATGTGCACACCTCCTCTCTTTTGAGCCCGTTCTTTGCCAAGTTTTGGGCCATTGCTCAGGAGAGGAATACTTCGAGGAGACTGCTGACGTGGACAGATTTCTCAGTTGCATCGTTTAGTCTTGAACGGCATCATTTTGGGTTAACATGTTATATTTGTGTGATGGGACAAAGTTGATGTTGGTGCGGGGGGGTGGGGGCATGCCGCATCAGGAGTGCCCTCCGCAGCATCCACCGATTGGAGTGGATTCTATTGCAGTTTGCTTAATGAGTAGGGATAGGGAGAGGGATGGGAAAGAGGGATATGGGGTTTGGGGAAGGGGGAAGGGGGAAGGGGGGGTTTCAGCAGCAGGGGATGCTTGTTTTTTTTTTCCTTCTATTTACTTGTATTGATTTACCAGTTCTGTTTCAGGTTCTCTGGGACCTCTAGGAGCTTGAGGGCGTGGCTAATCATATGGATGGTGGACTTAGGCTGGGGAGCTCACCATCTGTCTATTACATTCTATCTTAGTGACGCAGTCCCCCCAAATAGTGATGGGTAGAAACCACATTAAATTGGCGAGTCTGAATGTGAATGGGTTAGGACACCCCATCAAGAGAACAAAAGTCTTACAATTTCTAAAGCGCTCCAAAGTCCACATTGTATGTATACAGGAAACACACTTGACTGCCATGGAATCCCAAAAATTGAAGCGGGACTGGGTAGGCCAATGTTTTTATTCTGCAGCCTTGGGGAAAAAGGCGGGAGTGGCCATATTGCTCCACAAAAGTCTTTCTTTTCAACTAACGAAAGAGATTGTGGATCCTGAGGGAAGGTACATCTTAATTACTGGGAAGCTTAATGGGAAGGACATCTGTTTAGGTAACATTTATGGTCCGAACTCTCCTTCCTCTGCTTTCTTCGCAAACCTGGGGAATTTGTTTCATACGGTTGGTACAGGGAGACGCTTTTTAGTGGGGGACTTCAATAGTGTGTATGATCCCCTTATAGACAAATCGAGCAGACCTCACTCGCAGGCCAGTCGTGTTAACAAACCCTCTTTGATTGCTCAACTATGCCGAGATTTGAACTTTATGGATTACTGGAGAGTCCTTCATGTTGAGGAACGAGATTATACACATATATCTAAGGCACATGGCTCACTCTCCAGAATAGATTACATACTGGGAGAGGCGTCTTTTTTTCCTCTTGTTTCCTCCACTGGAATAGATTCTCCAGGAGTTTCAGATCATTCGTTAATTTGGGCTACACTTAACTGGGAGGATAATGTGCCGAAAAGTAACTATTGGCAGTTCCCTACTTACCTTAAGGATAATACGGCATTCAGGGATTACCTGGTAGATAAATGGGATCAATATAATACTTACAATCAGCAGCACCAGGATGATCCAGAACTATTCTGGCAGACAGGAAAGGTAGTCATGAGGGGAGAGATAATCTCGTTTCTACGACATAGAAACAAAGTACTTACAGCTAGTATTATAGAACTCGAACAGCAATTAAAGCGGGACAAACAGGCTTTGGTGAGGGATCCTACCCAGGCTCACTGGACACAATATCATAAAACACTCGGGGTCCTACAAGCGCAGTTACAACAAAGAGCGCTGAAGTCTTTCCAGGTTAAGGAACACTCTTTTTTTCGTTATGGCAACAAAGCGGGGAAAACTTTAGCGAACTTGATCCGCACGAGACACAGTAGATCTTACATTGAGAAACTTAAAACCCCCACTGGTGAATGGGCTACTAAAGGGGAAGAGATTTGTGAAGTTCTTCGCACGTTTTATTCCCATCTTTACACGGAGGATAGGGTGGGGGACTCAGTAGATGAGAAGGAATTTTTTGCACGATTAGAGCTCCCTACTCTCACAGATAACCAAAGAGAATGCCTTAACCGCCCCATTACTGAACAAGAACTATTAGAGGCTATTCGGAAGAGCAAATCTGGAAAAGCCCCAGGTCCAGATGGTTATACTTACGATTTTTATAAAATCTTGGGGGAGAGGGCTACTGGACCCTTGACCTCATTTTACAGGAATGCTTTAGAGGGTCATGGGTTCCCCTCAGACTTTAACAAAGCGTATATTACCATACTACCCAAGCCGGGTAAAGACCCGCAGCAGCCAGCCTCGTATCGTCCCATTTCTTTGCTGAACTGTAATTTAAAGCTCTTAGCTAATGTGTTAGCCAACAGGTTGAGCTTGGTACTTCCTAATCTCATCTCCATGTCTCAAGTAGGCTTTGTAAAGGGGCGTTCATCGTGCACCCATATTGTTAAGCTCCTGGCAGCTATCTCATATTGTCAGACGCACAATATTCCATCCATAGCGGTCAGCTTTGACTCGGAAAAAGCGTTTGACCGGGTTTCCTGGGATTATCTTTTTTCAGTTTTGAAACGATTCGGGTTGCATGGAGAACTGCTCTCTTATATCTCCTTATTATATTCTAACCCGACCTCACACATACGGGCTAATGGCCTGGTGTCTCAGGCCTTCACTCCGCAGAGGGGAGTACTACAAGGTTGCCCCTTGTCACCCCTTTTATATATTTTAGCTATAGACCCCCTGCTTAGGTATCTAGCGGCTGATCCCTTGGTTACTGGCTTATCAGTGGGCGGTAAAGATTTTAAAACAGCTGCCTTCGCTGATGACATCTTAATCTTTCTGACTCATCCTCAAATTGCGCTGCCCAGAGTGCTGGCTTTGCAGCGCCAATATGGACGCTTTACTGGTCTGAAGATCAACACTGACAAATCTGAGGCCCTAGATGTTTTTGGCCACCTTCAACAATCTTGGGGATCGCCCTTTCCTCTTAAGTGGGCACGGGGGAACATAAAATATCTGGGGGTACAGGTATCTAATTCCCTACACAATATTTATAAGGACAATGTAAAGCCCCTGTTGGTTAAAATGAGGCAGAGGTTGACTAACTGGCAATCTTTGCCGCTTTCCTTGGGAGGCCGGATCCATTTGTTGAAAATGGTGGAAATGCCTAAATGGCTGTATTTATTACAAATGCTCCCGATCTGGTTAACGAACGCAGATATTAATGCTATACATAGGGCACTTAGAACTTTCATTTGGAATGGCAGGAAGGCAAGGCTGGCCTTTAGATATCTTAACTTAGCCAAGGAAGCAGGAGGCATGGCGTGTCCGGACTTCAAACAGTATAATTTGATGTGTATGTTACGCCATATTAGAGATTGGGTTTTGGGTACTGAATATTTCTCCCCCACGGAATTTTTACAGGCTAGCTTCCATGGTTCTTCTCCAGCGTCTCTGATGCAATTGGAAGCTGTGCATTTGCCCTTACATTGCAAGCAGTCACTGCTGGTGCGTATGGGCAGGAAAGCGTGGCGGTATCTTTGCAAAATCATGGGCATTTCTGCCCCACAGACTGCTTTCATGCCCATCTGCTCCAATCCTCACTTTCTCCCTGGGTCCGAGCACATTGTCTTCCAGCGGTGGGCTAGTAAGGGCCTCACGCATATTATGCATATATTGCAACCGGATACAATTCACATACGTAGTTTTCAGGAACTGCAACAAGTCTTTGACCTCCCATCCAGAGATTTTTTTGCCTTCCTGCAGCTCCGCCATTATGTTCAAACCATGAGTCTACACACCTTGTCGCCCACTATTAGAACGCATGTAAGCAGGTTGCTGGGTTTTCAAGTGAAAATGAAAATGTCTTGTACAATGTTTACTAAACTTTGTAAGGGGCTGCTGGGTGCCAATGCTTTTGGAGAAATTGTGGGCAAGTGGGCTGGTGTGAAGGAGCTTGAGATCACACAGGGTACGGTTAAATCATATTTGGGAAATAGTCGGGTTATAACTGAAAATGCATCTCTGAGGGAGTTGCACTTCAAATTTATTTGGCAAATGTATATAACTACTGAAAAGGCGCATAGAATAGGGATCAGTGAGTCGCCTTTATGTTTGAAGTGTGGAGCAGACAGGGGTGATTATATTCATTGCTTTTGGTCATGTGTTAAACTGCAGGCCTTTTGGGCCCAAATTACAGTCTTTTGTAATTCCATTTGGAGTAGCAATATTCCTTTGCATCCACAGATCTGGTTGATAGGTAGTGACTTAACCCCCTCTTACCACTTTACCCCATATGTTACTCTTTTTGTAAACAAAGCAGGACTCCTCGCCAAACAAGTTATATTGACTTCTTGGCTTTCCAGTGATGCTCCACAGTTCAAACACTGGCTGAATAAAATGTTTCACCATTCCACTTTTGAGCAAATGACAGTGGCTACGCAAACACAACATAAGAGAGATGACTTTACAAAGGTTTGGGGTCCTTTCCTGGATCATCAACATTCAGATAGCGCATGAGATGAGCTGGCAGACGGGTCTGTTCTAGTCTGTTAGGGAACACTACTTACTTACTCATTCACTCATTCATTCATTCAATCATTTCTTTCTCTTATTTATTGCTTACTTACTCTACCTAGCTGTTACGCCTCTCTATATCATCCCTTGCTAGCTGCTGCGGGGAGGGAGGGTTAAACGTGGTTTTAAACGTGGTTTTGTACAAGTACAGGTTCATGTCTGCTGTTATGATAAGCTAATCTGGTAGGTTTTTCACTGAGATGATTGTACCCTTATCATTGTAGACTTTATTCGTGTCTCATTGTGAACCATGTTTATATGGTGTTGAGTTGTTGTGTTATTTTCTTTAAAACTCAATAAAAAGATATAACATAAAAAAAAATAGATGACAGTTAAATGTGAGTCTGAGACACACATTTTTTTTTTTTGCATCGGGAGTGAATGCCTAATAGCTAGAGCGCTATTACATTCACTCCGCATTGGACGTACATTGAATATGCGCTAATCCCTTTATTGCATTAGGGGATTGATTAGCACCTATTCTATCCACGTCCGACTGCAGGTTAACAGTGCGCTTGGCTCAGTGCACCATATTGCATCGGCCCCCATGAGTGGTGCAAAGCAGCCACCCACTGTGACATGAATAACCCAAGGCTCTAAATGAAAGGCAAAGGGCACTAACCAAATTGGTATAAATTGGTACAGAGCCATAGCCATAGAGAAAACAGAGGAAATTCTTGGAAAAGATCTGGTGTAGTTTCTGTGTGGCATAATTTGGGGAATAAGGTGGCTGTTCAGTTTTGGACATGCTATGGTATAATCTCAGTCTTGCTATGGTATAATCTCAGTCTTGTCAGTATCATATGCCTCCTCCACCTCATCACTGGAGGCTATGATACTACTGACTAGAGGACCCATATTCTCTTCAGCCACTATATAGTTCAATATCCTGTGATTCAGGGAATCCAGTATATGATTCTTCTTCTGAATCAGATTTAGAAAATACTGCCTCCTTTGCCTGCCGGAGCATGATGCTAGTTTTGGATGCTGTACTTCTGATGCCCCTGCCCTTTACTGTGATGTAATCCATAGAAGGCAAAATACTAGATGAGAATAATATTCAATAAGAATCATAAGAGAGTTTGAAGAAAACATCTAAGAGGGCATAAAACCACCATTAAGGGTAATTAGGTAACATTTGTGTAAAACATTGGATTGCAACGGTAAGACCAAACATTGGCAAGTGTACTGGAGCAGAGGCAGAACCACACATAGGTACCAAGAGAGGCTTGGACATTTTTACTGGGGTCTCCTGTGCTGGGGTGGGGTGAGGGCCTCTGCTGCAACCTGCTGTAGTTATGGCCTGCATTAGGAGAGGTGGTTCTGGGTGGGCAACATGGCAGTGGCATACTGAGGTGGGGGAGGAAGTGTTAGCTGACAGGGTGCTGGTCATGTTCACTCCTTTCTAACACCAATTGTGGATGGCTTTTCAGTCTTTTGCCCCTGCGCCACAATAAAAGAAGAAATATTTTGTATTTGCAAATGGAGCCGGTCAGAAGTGTGCACACATAAACTGTGTGTGTGTGTGTGTGTGAGAGGGAGCCATTTTTGCACATAATATGCAGCAATGGGTCCCAAACCTGTCCTGGAGGAAACCTGACCTGATTGGGGGTCCTCCAGGACAGGTTTGGGAACTTTTGCTGTGAGGGATAGTCAGACAGAAGAACATTTGTGCTACTAGCAAGCTGCTAACTCTGATTGGCAGTGATTGCTAAGCACTGAACTGAAACTGGGAATGGCTCATGAAATCAGTTATGGTTTCAAGGAGTGATTCTGCAAGTGCAGAGCTAAGGATGGCCAGAGCAAGAGCAATAGTGGGCAAGCATTGTAGGGAAGGGGAATAGGAAGGAACCGTGTAGATAGCTGTAGGTGGGAGATGCCTGACTCAGTCAGAGCTATGGTTATAACTAGCAGAACTACTTGTAGTGTATGCTACTAGTAAATAGTACAGATCTAGCAGCACCTGGAGGAGCATGAATTGCTTGAGTGCTGCAGCAACTAGGCAAAGCAACAAATGAGCAAGGCAAGACCATGAAGGCTTGGAGATAGCCTGCATGAAGTGGCATCTTCTATCACCTTTAAAAAAAAAAAAAAAGGCTTGTGGAGTCTGCACAGAGTGGTAGCTGTTATTACCATGAAAAATGGGCTGGGCAGACTAGATGGACCATATTGGTCTTTATCTGCCATACATTCACTAAGTTATTATATTGCTATATTAAGAACTTAGAGGAAGGGAATTTGGAAGGGATCTCATAGACAGCCAGATTGGAGGATGTCTGCCCCACTTTGAGCTATGGCTACTAGGCTGATCTTCCAGTCCAGTAGCAAATACCTGTATTAAAGACTAAGCCATGCACATTATAAGTAAATATAGCAGGCACGGTAAAACTGAGAATGGCACATGAAATCAGTTATGGTTTTATGGAGTGGTATGGCAAGCATGCAGAGTAACATATGGCCAGGGCAGGACTGAAGTTTAGCAAGTAATGTAGGGGAAGGTGAATTGTAAGGAAGCTTGAACACAGCCAGAACAGCAGTGGAAGTATCGTAATATAGCAAGGCTGGTGTGGAGTGGAGGTGAAAGCAGTGGTGCTGGCAATTGTTAAAAACTGAAACATTAGGAGCAGAGCAATACAGCAAGAAGAGTAGATGTAACTCCAAAGGTGTACCTCGAGGGCCTACTTGCAGGAAGAATGTTATAAAAATCCCCAGGACTAGTGCAGAAGTGTTATCATTTTCTTTGGGGCTGAGGGAGATGAACACCACTGTGCGCACCTCCATAACCTTCCTCCCCCCCCCCCTCCCTGAAAAGGGTTTGAAGTAGGATTTAAGTGTGACTTGTAAACCAAAGCAAACTGTCCCTGAACATAATGCCACCGAGCAGGCAGGCCCACTCCAGGTGCCAGGGATCTATGGTGATGTCAGTGACCCTCCTACCCTGTCTTCTTACACTAACCAAGGAGTCCAACAACACACGTGTAATTTGCAAGGCCTTCTGAAACCCTATAGCACAATGAAAGTGATGGTCAGCACCAGCCAGTTGAGGTGGGATCCCACCACTTCCAGTGATGGGTTCATCACTGTACTATCTCACCTGCTCCATCGGACAGTCAGAACATGAATGCACATACTGTGACCCAGAACAAGGCTGACAATGCCTGGGCAGGGCCAAGACAAAAGAATCTCTGGTGCAGGTCTGTAGCGGTCCTGACATGCAACTCAGTCTCCTGACTCAGGTGTAAAGATAAAAGAGTAATTGAGCAATCTGGTAGCTGGTTCCCTCCAAAATGGGCAAGATGCTTGGCTTGCTGCTATGGAGATGGGCATGAAATGCATATGTCTAATAGGATACTTTTGGTAAGCAGAACTGGGCACTGTGTGGACTAAACCAAATGCTGGATTAAAGCACCTAAAGTCGATGCTCATCAGATGCCGGAAAAGGTATTGGTTAATATGGACAGTAGGACAGTGGCCATTAAAGTCACAATCCACTAAGGAGTGTGTTTTAATTCACTTGCCTGGACCTGAATGTAATCTGCTTTCAAGAGCTTGAAAGGTGGAATATAATTAATATAAATAAACACATGCATAAACTACCAAAAGGATAGTAATGGAGCATTTTGCCCATACCTAGCTATTGCCGGCCAAGGGAGTCACAGGGCTAAGTCATGATAAATAGGAGGGCTGCTGCAGTGGGGGAGAGTCTGGGTGGAGCCACAGAAGCAGCAGATCTTGGTGGTAGTAAAAAATATTGAAAGGAGAATGTTGCAGGCCAAAGTAGAGAAGGACTGCATGGGATCAGCAGCTGAACATGGGTCAGTCAGTCATAAGATATACGCAAGCACCTGCTTCCTTTGTCCTTGGCAATCAAAAGGAGGTAAGTTTCAGAACCTGAAGCCTGTAGTAGTAGAGATGGGCAAGGCATCCAGAGTGGTAATATAACTGATTCCAATGAAGCTGGTAGGAGCCCCAGGGAGAGTTCTCTTTTGTTTGTGAAGGGCAGGATGCCCTGGAATTGGATTGACTAAAAGAAGGGCCCAAGTCTTGGAAAGTGTCACAGATCCAATGGCAAATGTTGAGCTCTTGCTTATCCTTGACAATCTGGGGAGAAGGAGTAAATCTCATGCTGGACCGTACACATACTTGCATTAGGTTTCCAAGGTGAACAGCCTCTGGCATGTTAGAATAATGTAGATAAGGGAAATCAAGTTAAATCATTAACTTCGGAGTAGGGATTGGTTCTAAGGGCTGGGTTGCTCAGGCTTGGTACAAGCCATGGCTAAACGAGGTGCTGCCCACCCCTGGGGATGGTGGCAAATCTATATGTGAGCAGTAGGGATGTGAATCGTTTTTTAACGATTAAAATTATCGTCCGATAATTTTAATATCGTCTTAAATCGTTATAGAACACGATACAATAGAAATTCTAACGATTTATCGTTAAAAATCGTTAAATCGTGTTAGTGCGCACTAACGGGAGTTAGTGCGCACTAACTCCGATTTAGTGCGCACTAACTCGAGTTAGTGCACACTAACTGAAAATGATACAAATTGACACTTTCCAGGTCAGTAAAGGTCAGTTAGGAATGAATATGTGTTCCTATTGGCTGGCTGCCCTCTTATCTATTGATGTTAACCAGGTTCCCACTGAGGTGATGGTTGGGGGGATGGGAAATGGAAATGGAAACTCAGGAACACTAACAGAAAATGATACAAATTATTGACACTATCCAGGTCAGTAAAGGTCAGTTAGGAATGAATATGTATTCCTATTGGCTGGCTGCCCTCTTATCTATTGATGTTACCAAGGTTCCAACTGAGGTGATGGTTGGGGGGATGGGAAATGAAAACTGTTGGTAGTTGACAAAAAAAGTAATGTGATCAGTCAATATGACTAGAACCTGTGCCCTATTCCTGATACCAGGGGTGTTGTGATCTTCCTGCACTCAGTGCCCTATCCCTGATACCAGTCTGAGACAGCTCCCTCCCTGCATTACTAGTGAGAGGCTGGCTTCACAGACAGGGGGGAGCTGCCTGACCCTCACTCCTGACTTCCCCCATGTCCCAGCTAGTGAATGGTGTGTGGGTGAGGGGGGGGAGGATGGTGAAGTCTGAGACAGCTCCCTCCCTGCATTACTAGTGAGAGGCTGGCTTCACAGACAGAGGGAGCTGCCTGACCCTCACTCCTGACTTCCCCCATGTCCCAGCTAGTGAATGGTGTGTGGGTGAGGGGGGTGAGGATGGTGAAGTCTGAGACAGCTCCCTCCCTGCATTACTAGTGAGAGGCTGGCTTCACAGACAGAGGGGAGCTGCCTGACCCTTACTCCTGACTTCCCCCATGTCCCAGCTAGTGAATGGTGTGTGGGTGAGGGGGGGGGGGGGGAGGATGGTGAAGTCTGAGACAGCTCCCTCCCTGCATTACTAGTGAGAGGCTGGCTTCACAGACAGGGGGGAGTTGCCTGACCCTCACTCCTGACTTCCCCATGTCCCAGCTAGTGAATGGTGTGTGGGTGAGGGGGGGGGGGAGGATGGTGAAGGCTGAGACAGCTCCCTCCCTGCATTACTAGTGAGAGGCTGGCTTCACAGACAGGGGGGAGCTGCCTGACCCTCACTCCTGACTTCCCCCATGTCCCAGCTAGTGAATGGTGTGTGGGTGAGGGGGGGGGGGGAGGATGGTGAAGTCTGAGACAGCTCCCTCCCTGCATTACTAGTGAGAGGCTGGCTTCACAGACAGGGGGGAGCTGCCTGACCCTCACTCCTGACTTCCCCCATGTCCCAGCTAGTGAATGGTGTGTGGGTGAGGGGGGGGGGGGAGGATGGTGAAGTCTGAGACAGCTCCCTCCCTGCATTACTAGTGAGAGGCTGGCTTCACAGACAGGGGGGAGCTGCCTGACCCTCACTCCTCCGGGGTATTGTGATCTTCGTGCACACAGTGCCCTATCCCTGATACCAGGGGTGTTGTGATCTTCCTGCATGCAGTGCCCTATCCCTATTAATACCAGGAGTGTTGTGATCTTCCTGCACGCAGTGCCCTATCCCTAATACCAGGGGTGTTGTGATCTTCCTGCACACAGTGCCCTATTCCTGATACCAGGAGTGTTGTGATCTTCCTGCATGCAGTGCCCTATCCCTGATACCAGGAGTGTTGTGATCTTCCTGCACGCAGTGCCCTATCCCTAATACCAGGAGTGTTGTGATCTTCCTGCACACAGTGCCCTATTCCTGATACCAGGAGTGTTGTGATCTTCCTGCATGCAGTGCTCTATCCCTGATACCGGGATGTGTGCAAGAAGATCCCAACACCCCCGGTATCAGGAATAGGGCACTGTGTGCAGGAAGATCACAACACCCCTGGTATTAGGGATAGGGCACTGTGTGCAGGAAGATCACAACACTCCTGGTATTAATAGGGATAGGGCACTGTGTACATGAAGATCACAACACCCCTGGTGCCAGGGATAGGGCACTGTTTGCAGGAAGATCACAACACCCCTGGTGTCAGGGTTAGGGCACTGTGTGCAGGAAGATCACAACACTCCTGGTATTAATAGGGATAGGGCACTGTGTGCAGGAAGATCACAACACCCCTGGTGCCAGGGTTAGGGCACTGTGTGCAGGAAGATCACAACACTCCTGGTATTAATAGGGATAGGGCACTGTGTGCAGGAAGATCACAACACCCCTGGTGCCAGGGTTAGGGCACTGTGTGCAGGAAGATCACAACACTCCTGGTATTAATAGGGATAGGGCACTGTGTGCAGGAAGATCACAACACCCCTGGTGCCAGGGTTAGGGCACTGTGTGCAGGAAGATCACAACACTCCTGGTATTAATAGGGATAGGGCACTGTGTGCAGGAAGATCACAACACCCCTGGTGCCAGGGTTAGGGCACTGTGTGCAGGAAGATCACAACACTCCTGGTATTAATAGGGATAGGGCACTGTGTGCAGGAAGATCACAACACCCCTGGTGCCAGGGTTAGGGCACTGTGTGCAGGAAGATCACAACACTCCTGGTATTAATAGGGATAGGGCACTGTGTGCAGGAAGATCACAACACTCCTGGTATTAATAGGGATAGGGCACTGTGTGCAGGAAGATCACAACACCCCTGGTGCCAGAGTTAGGGCACTGTGTGCAGGAAGATCACAACACTCCTGGTATTAATAGGGATAGGGCACTGTGTGCAGGAAGATCACAATACCCCTGGTATCAGGGTTAGGGCACAAGTTCTAGTCACATTGACTGATCACATTACTTGTTTTGTCAAGCTACCAACTGTTTCCATTTCCCATCCCCCATATACTGTCAGTGGGAAGCTTGGTAACATGAATAAATAAGAGGGCAGCCAATAGGAATACATATTCATTCCTAAACTGACCTGAAAAGTGTCAAATTGTATCATTTTCAGTTAGTGCGCACTAACTCCCGTTAGTGCGCACTAATCGGAAAAAACGATTTTTAACGATTTTTTAACTAAAAAATCGTGCCTAACACGATTTTCTTGCCCTGCCACACGATTTCTATCGTTAACACGATATGGAAAACGATTCACATCTCTAGTGAGCAGGGCCCTTCCTCTGGGTCACCCGGGCTGTGTTTCTCTACCCTTCCCTCTCTGGGTGACTGGCACAGCAATTGAGTCTAGTACAGCACAGAATAAATTAGAAGCAGCCAAAAAGCTGTATTATAAACTCTGTGTGAGCTCCAAAATACTAAGTACTTCTCAGACCAAGCCTGGATAGGAAATGCAGTGCTTCTTGCATATGCTCAGAGAAGCAGGGGAATCATCCTAAAGTACCAAGACCGGCGTGGAGTGTCGGCAGCTACAGTGGTGCTGGTGATTGAAAACTAAAACAATAGGAGTAGAACAACAAAATGAGAAGAGTAGCTGTAACACCCTTCAGATATACCGCAAGGGCAGATGTGGAGGATGAATGGTATGAACAGCCTGAGGAGGGTTACAGCAGGTTTGCACAGCAATGGATGGCCAGGGCAAGGGAAGAACAGTCACCACTGGTCACTATGTACCATAGGGGAAGGGGAATTAGAAGGGGAACAGTGTACACAATGGGCTAGATTTTAAAAGCCCTGCGCGCGTAAATCCTCCTGGATTTACGCGCGCAGGGCACTCGCACGCCGGCGCGCCTATTTTGCATAGGCCTCCGGCGTGCGCAAAGCCCCGGGTCGCGCGTAAGTCCCAGGGCTTCGTAAAAGGGGCGGGAGGGGGCGTGTCCGGGGCGGTTCCGGGGGCGTGGTGACGGTTCGTGGGCGGGCCGGGAGGGCGGTCCTGAGTCCCCCGGCACTGCGGCCTGTGCCGGGGGATGCGAGGCGGCGCGCGCAAGTTACGCCTGCTTCAAACAGGCGTAACTTGCCCAACAAAGGTAGGGGGGGATTTAGGTAGGGCTGGGGGGTGGGTTAGGTAGGGGAAGGTGGGGGGATGTGGAGGGAATGGAGGCAGGCTGCGCGGCTCGGCGCGCGCAGGCTGCCGATTTTGCGCAACCTTGTCTGCGCAGACCCCGGATTTTATAAGATACACACGGCTACGCGCGTATCTTATAAAATCCGGCGTACTTTTTAAAGATCTACCTCAATGAGAGCAGCACTCTAGACAGAAGATGTCTCACTTTCTTGTACTCTCTTGCAGCACTTTCACCAAAGGAGATCTCACTGTCTTGCACCTTTCAGCTTCCACATATGCTCAATAAGTAGGGAGACAGCTGAAAATTTAGGAGAAGGTGAGTAAGGAGCAGTTGTTGCTGGTGGTGACTCAAATGTTTTGGGGGGAGAGGGGGGATTGGCCCCTGTGCCCCCTCTTTCTGACACCTATGGTTGTAATCCATGCCATTTACCATTGGTGGAAGAGAATGAGTGGGCCAGCCAATGGGATCACCAAGGAGTGACTGATTGTTCTCAGCTGAGAGCTGTGGTCTAGGAGTCCTTAAACAGCACATGATCTTGGATGCCTTGAAAGCTGAAGCTGAGCAGTCTTCCAGTAGGCAGATGTCCTTTGAAAGGTAGGTGTTTTGGAGCTCTACATTTGGTGTAGTCTTTGAAGGTATATGCAGATGGGAGCTGGGAGCCTTCAGCAACAATGTGCAGCCTGAAATGTAAGAATAGGCTGTGTGTGCATGGAGCAGGGTAGGCTGGATGCAACTCATTAATCAGACAACAGTTTAAAGCCTGATAAGTCTTCCATCTCTATTGTAATTACATAAGTAGACATCTTTATTTTATTTTTATTTTTTTATTATTTATTTATGCCATATTTCAATAACAATAAGATAACACATTATAGATACATTAAGAAATCGTATACAAATAGCAATTTCCATAGTATTAAGAAACAGATTCTTAGTATCAACATAATTTTAAGCTGTAATCCACTAGGAGATTTAATTAAAGGAAACTGAGCGGAATTAAGGGAATTTGACAATTGAAAAAAAATAAGGTAGCATCTAAACTTCCTTTTATACCTCTAATCCCATAGCCAAAGTATCCTGGGCTCGTGAATCCAAAAATACTCTTAATTGGGTAATATCATAAAAAATAAATTTCTGATTTTGACACATAACCTCACATTTACACGGGAACCTAACAAGCATTTTCCCTCCCATGCGTTCCACCTCATTTTTCATTTCAAGGAATTTCTTCCTTCTTATCTGCGTTTGATGTGATAAGTCTGGGTAAATCCAAATGGGAGCCCCGTGAAATTTCTCTAACCTATTTCTCATGAATATGCGTAGTACTGCATCTCTATCAGCCGGGAATACAAAGGATATATGCAAAGTAGCCCTAGTTGTAATTTCTGTTTCTAGGGATGACTCAATCAATTCTGATATATTCAATTGTGGTTCTATGATCTCATTCACAGGGTTTACACCCTTCTGCTTTCTTTCCACATAATATATTTTTGTAATGGGAGGGATAGCATTTTCTGGCATTTTTAATACATTACTAAGGTATTCTTTAAACATGTCTCTCTGTGTAATCATGTCATGTTTTGGGAAGTTGAGAACTCTCAAATTCAAATAACGTAATGAATTTTCAATTGTCTCTAATCTTTTATCATATATAATTTCTATTTTTGATATTTTTTGAGAACAACCCTGTAATTCATTTATCTTCCTCTCCATATCTTGTTGTTTTTCATCAATTCTTGTTGTCACAGTCTCAACTTTCATGAAGCGTTGATTTGTTAACTCAGTTGATTTGGTCAAATTTACTATAGCTGTTTCCAGCGATTTTAAAGCTGTCCAAATGGAGCTCATTGTTATTTCCTCTGTATCTCCTATTAATACTTGATCACCCTCAGAGATTATGGATCCAATTTGACCCTTTTTGGCCATGTTTCCTTCTCCTTCTATTTCAAGAAAAGAGTCAGGTAAATCATTACTCAAAGAATAAAACTGTGGTGGAGGAGGAGTCTTAGGGGCGCCTGGTGTTAGAGATGTTTCGGCCAGGGGGCTTACCACCCGCTCATTGGCAGTTGCCCCAGCGGCCTTATCCACCGGCTCTTTTACAGATGCTGGTGAGTAGAAAGAAGATATCTGTGTTTGGGTAGGCATAGGATTGGGAGATGAGGTTATTACCTCCCTAATCCTAGCCTTCCTCTTAGTGTGAGGCATACACCTCACAGATATTATATCACAGTTTCTCAAACTTTCCACACCTCACTTCCTTATTTATTTTACTATTCTCCTAATGGAAATTGGAGGTTTAGAGCGAGTGAGATACGCGATAGGAAAAAAGTTCTAACTCACAGTTCAAGTTCAGATTAGGGCTTTTTGAAATCCATTCGAAGTAGTTTGTTCTTCCGGGCACTTCTCCGATAGACCCGCTCCCGTGAGCGATGCGCCGGGACGGCGACGATGCGCCGAAGTGGGCTGGCTTTTATGCCCAAGCCAGTCACCACTTGATGACGTCGGCGTTTCAGCGATCCCGGAAGTAACAAGCATGCAGCAGGTAACAATGTAATTTCTCCAGAGAGGTAGCTCTCCTCACCGTCTCCTTTGAAGAAAAGCCTCACGGAACAGCTCCCTCACTCCTCCTCGGGGAGTACGCCGAAGTGGGCTGGCTTTTATGCCCAAGCCAGTCACCACTTGATGACGTCGGCGTTTCAGTGATCCCGGAAGTAACAAGCATGCAGCAGGTAACAATGTAATTTCTCCAGAGAGGTAGCTCTCCTCACCGTCTCCTTTGAAGAAAAGCCTCACGGAACAGCTCCCTCACTCCTCCTCGGGGAGTACGCCGAAGTGGGCTGGCTTTTATGCCCAAGCCAGTCACCACTTGATGACGTCGGCGTTTCAGCGATCCCGGAAGTAACAAGCATGCAGCAGGTAATAATGTAATTTCTCCAGAGTGGTAGCTCTCCTCACCATCTCCTTTGAAGAAAAGCATCACGGAACAGCTCCCTCACTCCTCCTCGGGGAGTACGCCGAAGTGGGCTGGCTTTTATGCCCAAGCCAGTCACCACTTGATGACGTCGGCGTTTCAGCGATCCCGGAAGTAACAAGCATGCAGCAGGTAACAATGTAATTTCTCCAGAGAGGTAGCTCTCCTCACCGTCTCCTTTGAAGAAAAGCCTCACGGAACAGCTCCCTCACTCCTCCTCCAAGTAGACATCTTTAAAATTACAGCAGAAGTGTACGGTACATGAGGGTACCTCAATAGATTTTAGCTGCTACCTGCTTCAGGGGAAGAATGTAGCTCCTAAAAGTTTCTGAATATCACACCTCATCTATATTGTAAAGCATAATGATTATGAAAGGGCCACCTCTTGTGTGCTCCTTATTTTCATAGGTTGTGATTTAATGTAAGGGGATATCAAACATACTACAAACATCATATACAAAACCTCTGCTTATGGCTTGCGTACACTCATATCCAGTACACTTTGTTGAGGTAAGCAGTGCCTGTGGATATATCCTTTTCACAAGTTCTCTACCTTACTGATTTTAGGGATCCAAGATTACCACAAGTATACCAAACTCTTAAGCTGATGTAAGAGTATATAAGAGGAGTCTAAAAAATATTGGACAAAATAGCATGGCTAGCAACATATATAGCACTATGTGTGATTTATAGAGTTATGGCTGTAGGATATCCTATAAGAGACTGTCATGTTGAAGAAAATCAATCACTGTATGAAATAATGGACAGTAAAGCTAGCGAAGATCGGTATGTGAAAAAAGCATATCTAATAAAGGGCTTTTTTCACATACCGATCTTTGCTATCTTTACTGCTACACAGTTAACTGGATCGGCTTCCGATTTGTTTTCTGAAATAATGGACATACACAGAAAAAAATAAATATAAATGTGTAAACATTTAGAGGCTAAACTATATCTTGCTATGTAAGTAAGATTTATTCAGCTAACTTATACAAGATATTCAGTGGCACAGCAGCAGTGCCATTGAATATACCTGGATAACTACCAAAGTTAGCCAGATAAGCTTATCTGGTTAACTTTAGATTTTCTATAGGCCACATCTAACTTATCCAGTTAACTTTTCTGGATAAGGCTCAGTATCAATACTTGAATCTGGCTAAGTTATCCAGATAGATGGCACCACTCATTTATGCTCATTTAAGTCACCTTTTCAGCTAGGTGGTATAGTCTGTATACAGTGGCAGCCACTTAGAAGGGATATGCATTTGTTTTGCCTGAATGTGAAAAATGAAACAAATAGAGCTAATTTGATTTTTTCATGGAGCCCTGAAAGAAATTAAGGGGCCCCAGAATTAAAGAAATCCTATTCATTTGGTTCACAAAAAAAAAAAAAAAATCTCCTATTGGCCTAAGCCTAGGCCTGAGGCCAGGGTCTCTCCTAGGGAATAGGCCAAGGCCAAAAGAAGGGCCCAGCTAAAAATTATTCCTGGGTTCTGTAAATTTTCTGACCCCCACTTACCTGATCCGTCGAGGATCTGACACCATAGCCAGACTAGGCCCTATGCTGGGGCCTGGCCCAAAGGCCAGGTCCCGATGCTAGGATTCAGCTTAGACCAAGGCCCAGGCCTGATACCAGGGCCTGGTCCAGAGGCTGGGTCCTGACACCTGGACCTCTCCCTAGGCTAGAGCCTATTCTCTGGCCCAAAACTGGGGCCCAGAACAGAGGCCAGGTCCTGATGCCTGGATCTTGGCCCAAACCCAGGTTCAATATCAGGACCCAGCCCGGAGGCTGGGTTCTGCAGCCTTGGCCTCAGCCTAGGCAGAGCCCAGACCCAGGCCCAATGTCTGGTCCTTGGCCTAGGCCAAAGCCTAGAACAGGCCCAACACTGAGGCCTGGCCCAGAGGCTGGCTCCCTCACCTTGGCCTCATCTTAGAACAAGGCCCAGGTCCAATGTCAGGGCTTGGTAAAGAGACTGGGTCCTGATACCTGGGCCTTGGCCAGAGCCCGTACCCAGCACAGAGACCAGGTCCCAACACCTGGCTGTCAGCACAAACCCAGGCCTGATGCCAGGGCCCGGCCCATAGGCTGAGTCCCACTGCATGGGCCTCAGTCTAGGCCACAGTCTGGGCCTAGACTGTGCCTGGGCCTCAGCCTAGGTCAGAGCCTGGACACAGGCCCAAAGCCTGGGCCTCAGCATAGGCCAGAGACCGGACAGAGCTTGAGATTGGGGCCCAGCCCAAGGTTCCTGTGTCTCAGCCCAAGCCTAGATCTGAGGTTAGAACCTGGCTGGGAGGCTGGGTCTCAATGGCTAGGCCTCAGCCCAGAGGCTAGGTCCCAACATCTGGGCCTCAGTTCAGACCCATGCCTGAAGCTGGAGCCAAGGCTCTGGGTCAGGCCGAGGCCCAGAGACCAGAGTTCAGGCCCAGAGACTGGAGCCCAGGCATCCTCAGAATCTTTTTTCTTCATTTGTCTTTCTTTAGTATTCTTTCTTCAAATAATGCCACCCTCTGGGGACATGCCGCAGTAAATTAACTCCTGCACATTTTCCTCAGTGGAGGGCACCATTTTGCTATATGACACTGTATGTCACTGCTGTACAGCAAAATGGTGCCCTCCACTGCAGATGTTGCACCGGAATTAATTTACTCCAGAGTGTCCCCAGTTGATGGCGTCATTTGAAGAATGAAGAAGGAAGACTCCGAGGAGACTTGAACTTTGGCCTCCAAGCCTAGGTCTGACCTTGGGCTGAGGCTCCAGCCTCAGACCTTGACCTGGTCCCAGGCTCTGGCCAAGGCCAAGGCCCAGGTGGCAGGACCCAGCTTCTGGACCAAGCCAGCATTGGGTCTGGGGCCTGGGTCCATTCTCTGGCCTGGGCCAAGGCATAGGCTTTCTGACCTGGCCTCCAGAAAGGGTCCCAGTGTTGGGCCTAGGCCAAAGCATCAGGACCAAATCTCCAAGCCTGGGCCTTGTGTAAGACCTAGTCTGAGGTTGTAGAGGCCTACTTAAGTCTAGCCCTACACATTGCTGAGGTTTTGGCCTGGACCTAGGTCTTGCCTGTAGATCCCCTCCATTCCATTGTAAATGGGGGCCAAGGAGAATCCTGACCCTGGCATTTTTTCCAGGCAGGTGTAGGGATGGGAAGACTTGGAAAGCCCTCTTTTATTTTTTTTTTCCATTTTTTTGTGTGGGGGGGTTATGTTTATTTCATTTTTTTAAACTGAAGATATGAAATAAACATTGAACTGAATGAAATTTGTGGGGAGAAAAAACCCTGAAAATGAAAAGAAAAACTAAATTAATTTTTTACCCCGTCACATATGATTTATCGGGCAAAGTACCATTTGAATGTCTACCCTTTAATAAAAAATTATAAAATGCAAATAGTTTTTACAACTATTCACAACAAAATAAAGACACAGGGTGGGGCAAACTAGAGTACATAGTGGGTGGGGTAGAGTACATACAAGGTGGGGCAAACTAGAGTACTTTTCTGGTTTATTTGCATAAACCAAAAAAGGCCCAGGGACCTAGGGATGCAGGAGTCTGACACGGTGAGATGGTGAGACACTAGAATGTCTCACTGTGGTGGTCCAGCATATAAACCAGATTCCCGAGGTCTGCTCAGATCCCTCTCATCTCATGTACCATCATTTCCATACCCTTCCCAAAAGCCTACTGAAATACAGGCTCATTATCTGAAGCTCCTACTCCAGACAATGAGCCTGGCTCAGAAGCTCCAGGCAGAGCAGGACATGATGGTGGACAAGATTGAGGGGGATCCAGGCCTCCCAAGCCACCTGTCTGAGTCTCAGCATCGTTATATTTCTGAGAAAAATAGGGAGGAGGCCCTACTGGGATGGATTGAGGAGGTGTTCTTGTGGCTTAGGACCCCCCTAGTTGGAGGTGGAGGGTCTGGTCGACCTCCACTGGATCCCCAGGTGGTAAAGGGGATGGGGGGGGGGGGGGAGTGTCTGGCTCCTCCCCAGTGGTGGCACCAGGGAGGGGATAGAATCTCATTGATGTCATCTTCCTCCTGCTCCTCCTCTTGTTGCTGCTGCTGCTGCTCCTCCTCCTCTGGTCATCATGATGATGAGTTGTTATCTGTAAAGAAAACAGCAGATGTATGTGATTTGCTATGGTCATATCTTCCGTGGTGTGATGTGCACAAGCATGCAGGCGGTTAGAGGGCATTTCTATTCTGAGAGAGTTGTAGGCATAGGGAAGGGTTCCTAACTATGGACCACTCATGAAAGGCCATACATTGACTTCTCCACACATAGAAGCTTGATTTCAGCAGTATGATGACCGGCTTGTGATATGAACCCAGAGTTAGACCCTTTGCCAGGGTTTAAATGTAGGATTGTGGTGCATACAGCAAAGTGTCTAGGGCCATGAGACAGTATGATAGTGGGTATATACATTCCATGTGCATCAATTTTGAAGTAGGTGAGAATACCCTGAATGGAAGTTAGGCCTGAGGGTGCCTTTCAAGGAACACATCATGATAGTTCTGTCTTTGACCCAGAGTCATTCCAAGATCTACAGTAATGTTATGTGAATGAGAGTTTGTTAAAGCTGAAGGCAGAAATAGGGTCGTGCAGAGCAGTAGGGCAATAGTGTGGCCGATAATGGAAACAGGATATAGCAGACCTTGTGAAAATTTCCCTGATAGCCATTACATCCAGCTCCATCCTGCCTAGCTCACAGCTCGTTCAATTACCTCCTCTTCTTCTAGCCCAGCTCCCAAGCTTTCTTTTTTAGTATTCTACTTAGGTCTGAAGTGAATAGCATGGATCTTTGCACACCCTTAATGCATTGAAAAACTGATGTTAATTTATTCTATACAAAATAATGTCAACCAGTCTCAGAACAAGGTAACACCATTTTGAATGGAACAAGTAAAAAATGGCATCAGCCTGAATAGGCTGGTGCTACTTGTTAATTGCAGCACTGGTGGAGCAGAAAAAACCGGGATCACTCCTGCCCTGCAAAGATTCTTGATTAGAGTAAAAGAAGCTTGAGTACAATTGAGGGGAAAGCCTAGGAATATTTTTTCTTCTCTGAAGGAGCCAACATTGTTTTCTTTTTTGTTTCTTGTTTTATTTCTTTTTTTTTATTATTTCATTTTTGTCTAATTTTTCTCTCGATATAAATGAAAAGAAACAAAACAACAAATGAAATAAAACAGGAAGCAAAATAAAATGTTTTAAAAGTCTGTACACACCCCTATTTGCAGTTTGTGTTAACCTAAGTCCTTGACCTTGAACCAGTAGATGTAGTGTACTTGGATTTTCAGAAGGCGTTTGACAAAGTTCCTCATGAGAGGCTTCTAGAAAAAGTAAAAAATCATGGGATAGGTGGTGATATCCTTTCGTGGATTACAAACTGGCTAAAAGACAGGAAACAGAGAGTAGGATTAAATGAACAATTTTCTCAGTGGAAGGGAGCGGCAGTGGAGTGCCTCAGGGATCTGTATTGGGACCCTTACTTTTTAATATATTTATAAATGATCTGGAAAGAAATACGACAAGTGAGGTAATCAAATTTGCAGATGATATAAAATTGTTCAGAATAGTTAAATCACAAGCAGATTGTGATAAATTGCAGGAAGACCTTGTGAGACTGGAAAATTGGGCATTGAAATGGCAGCTGAAATTTAATGTGGATAAGTGCAAGGTGATGCAGATAGGGAAAAATAATCCATGCTATAGTTATACAATGTTAGGTTCCGTATTAGGTGCTACCACCCAAGAAAGAGATCTAGGTGTCATAGTGGATAACACATTGAAATAGTCTGTTCAGTGTGCTGCGGCAGTCAAAAAAGCAAACAGAATGTTGGGAATTATTAGACAGGGAATGGTGAATAAAACGGAAAATGTCATAATGCCTCTGTATCGCTCCATGGTGAGACCACACCTTGAATACTGTGTACAATTCTGGTCGCCGCATCTCAAAAAAGATATAATTGCGATGGAGAAGGTACAGAGAAGGGTGACCAAAATGATAAGGGGAATGGAACTGCTCCCCATGAGGAAAGACTAAAAGGTTAGAACTTTTCAGCTTGGAGAAGAGAAGGCTGAGGGGGGATATGATAGAAGTGTTTAAAATCATGAGAGGTCTAGAACTTGTAGATGTGAATCAGTTATTTACTCTTTCAGATAATAGAAAGACTAGGGGGCACTCCATGAAGTTAGCATGTGGTACAACTAATCGGAAAAAGTTCTTTTTCATTCAACACAAAATTAAACTCTGGAACTTGTTGCCAGAGCATATGGTTAGTGCAGTTAGTATAGCTGTATTTTAAAAAAGGATTGGATAAGTTCTTGGAGGAGAAGTCCATTACCTGCTATTAATTAAGTTGACTTAGAAAATAGCCACTGCTATTACTAGCAACAATAACATGGAATCAAATTAGTTTTTTGGTACTTGCCAGGTTCTTATGGCCTGGATTGGCCACTGTTGGAAACAGAATGCTGGGCTTGATAAACCCTTGGTCTGACCCAGCATGGTATGTTCTTATGTTCTTATAAAGAATATTTTAGGGAACTTCCTTGTTTCCAGTTTGTTGAGAAATGGGGTTTATGATCATATGACTCCATGAGGCATTAAACTGAAATGTTTATACTAGAGTCACTACAATTTTTACAGTTATTTGCTCACCTCTGAGCATAGTGTTTGCACAGGAACATTCTGGTGTTCTGCCCTACCCTCTTACTGTTAGTAAATATATTTTGGCCTTCTCATTAAATCATTCCAAGCTTTATGAATGTATGTGAGAGGTTTATGTGCATCTGGTACAACTTTTATTATGGAAATTATAGCCTTCAAGACTATAAATTGAGTGGCAGGTCTAACCTTGCATCATACATCATTGTGCTCTAATCTTATCTACAGCATTTTGAACCTCATGTTTTAAATTTTCTCTTTGCCATCTGCCTTGTTATACATAATCATGTCTGCATCAGTATAGTCATAAGTATAATGCACAAAAGCTTTATTTATAAGTGCTTGTGGAACCTTTATATTTCTTTCAAAGCTATAGCTTCTTAATAATCACTAAGTTTAGTGATTATAATCTTTTAGTACATTGGCATATCACTATTGAAATGCTACTTTAACATTGTGCCCATGAAATTACTTCACACCTCATTTATAAAATGTTCTTTGGTACTTATTAGCCAGTACCCAGGGCTAAAGTTCTTACAAGGCTAAGAGGTCCTTTAAAAACATGCAGGATCATGCTTTTGAGCTGCAAAAACCCTAGGGCAGGGTTTCTGAAACTTGTCCTGGGCACCCCACAGCCAGTTGAGTTATCAGGATATCTACAATGATTATATATGAGATAAATTTGCATATCATGGAGGTCAGTATATTTGTTTAGAAGAGTTTATATACCGAGGTATAGCAAGCTGCCTTCACTCCGGTTTACATTTTAAACAACTTATTACAGGAGAAAAATATAATTGAGAACATTAACGCACAACATTTTTCTATGTACAGTCAATGTGAAAAAGGGAATATGTACTATAATGTAAAATAATAATTATAGAAACATCAACTGATAACAGGCATTTTACAAACAGGGACTAATTTGGTGATACAGTGTACAGACATGGAATCAGCGAGTATGGGAGCACGAGTTGCATATAAACTTGCATTCGGCTTCGGGCTACGGGTTTCGGAGTGTGGGTGGACAGCTTAGCCGACACCAGCTGTGAATGATTGCCTGAAGAGCCAGGTCTTGAGCTCCTTTTTGAATGATTTGGAGTCATTGCAATTTGAATGATTTGGAGTCATTGCAATTTGGAGTCATATGCAAATTTATCTCATGTATATTTACTTGTCACCAAGACCAGGGCCTGGGCCTAAAGAGGCCTTATGCCAGAGACCAGACAGAAGCCAGATACTATCCCTGAACCCAGGTCTAGGCCCGGATCTGATGTCGGGGCCCAGATGAGACACAAATAACATATACCTATATATCTGCATATTTAATCAGGTTTATTTACATCAAACTTTATAGCAAACATTTAAAAAGTTCTTGTATTCACCATGATACAATACAATATAAAACATGTACATTATTAACCTCAAAAACACTCATTCTTCACACGGTTGATTTGAGGATGTAGATTTAGATACTGTTAGAATTAGCGTGTTCTGTAGGTATTGCGGAAGGAACATTCTTTCTGAATTTTGGTGATGTCATCACACCTTCAACGTCTCGACATCAGACGCTGTTTAGAAACGGATATATAATGGGTAGGGAGGGTGTGAATGCGCAGCCGTGGCATCCTGATGGTGGACGTGGTTGATATTTTGAGGATGTGAAGAAAAAGAATGTTGAATAGTTTGGTAAGTTCTGATTATATCGTAGGATTGGGAGTTTAAAATAATGATATAAAGTGTGGTAGACTAGTAATGTATCTTGTTGGCTATTGTTGATAGTTGCTGGAGAAGAATGGGTAATGTTTTTTTAGAGTAAACGTCGTTAAAATGCTACAATAAGCTGATGAAAAAATTGTCAGGTAAGTTTTAACAACTGATTATGTATTAAGGAGATATTTAGTGGGTTAGGTTGGGTTGTCATGAGGTATCAATGTATTTTGGTTTTGGTTTTTGCTTATAGTAACTGCCTACAAGGGCCAATAATAGTTTGATCCTGGAATTAATGATCAAATGTGGCAGCACTTTGTGATTTATGATGGTGAGAAGGTTCAGAGTTGATGGTTCAGGTGAGCAGTTGTTGGGATTATGTTTATTTTGGGAGGAGTGTTATTTGTGGATATGAGAATATATGTTTTTGTTTAATAGTGTGGGCCAGGTAATTCATGTATTAATAACTTTGAAGTGATGTGCATATACTTGAAACAATATTGTGTGAGTAATTAGTAATTAATATTAGGTTTGTTTTTATAAAGATTCCCAAGATGGTGAAACATTAGGGTAAAGTAGCTCCCAGTTAAAAGAGTGGTGATCTGTCTAAATAAATTTCTGAATCCCCTGATGAAAACCATGGGTGAAACAGGGAGTCTCTTGTCGGGAAGAGAAGAATGATATGAGGAATCACTTGGAAGAGGAGTGATAAAATAAATATAAAATAAGAATAAAAAAATAAGGATTATACCATCAGGAATTTGAAGGAATTGGCTGAAGAAGATAGTGGGAAAGCCTATACTCCATTTTGATAGATGTACATTGCACATTTGAGACAAAATTGTGAAAAAATGTTTTATGTATTATATGCAGTATGAATTTATTGTTATTTTATTTAGTGCTTTTTTTATACCAACATTCATGATACAGATCATATCATATCGGTTTACAAGGAACAGGGGGTTATAACATTAACATTAACATAGCGGAAAGGTAAAAGTTACAATAAAACAAGGATACTGGGACTAGGGAGAAGAGAAGCCAATAGCAGAAGGTAACTCGGTAACTATAACAAATCATATACAATGTCTGAAATGGAGTGCATTGAATAGAAGGCATTAGTATATGCACTGTGGTATAGCTTATTCGGGCCTGAGTTAAGGGAAGGCTTGTTGAAACAGCCAGGTTTTTCAGTTTTTTCCTGAACGTCAGCAGGCAGGGCTCTGTCTGAGATCAGGGGGAATAGCATTCCAGATGGCTGGTCCTGCTGTCGAGAAGGCCCGTTCTCTAGTGGCTGTGTGATGGGTGGATTTGGTTGGAGGGGCGTTGCAGAGATCCTCTGTAAGCTTCTCTGATAGGTCTTGCAGAGGTGTGGAGTCTGAGTGGGAATAGAAGGTCGATGGGGACCTGGTTGTGAATGGATTTGTGAATTATGGTGAGGGACTTGTGTAGGATTCTAAAGTTTCTAGGGAGCCAATGCAGATTTCTGAGGATGGGCGTGATGTGATCTCTTCTGTTGGTATTTGTTAGGATTCTAGCAGCCATGTTTTGAAGCATCTGAAAAGGTTTGGTGGAGGAGGTGGGGAGACCTAGCAGAATAGAGTTGCAATAGTCTATCTTGGAGAATATAATGGCCTGGAGGACAGTTCTGAAAGTCGTGGAAGTGCAGAAGAGGTTTAAGTCTTTTTAGCACCTGTAGTTTGTAGAAGCAGTCCTTGGTTTATGTGATTGATGAACTTTTTAAATTCAGATGGTTGTCAATTATTACTCCAAGATCTCTTGTTTGGGTGACCAGGATGTTGGGGTGGGTCGGCTGGAGAATATCACTGTAGTCAGGAGATATGAGGAGGAGTTCCGTCTTGGCAGAGTTCAGTACAAGGTTTAGACTGGTGAGGAGGAGGTTTGATAGCTTGGAGGCAGTTGTCCCAGAACTTAAATGTTTTCATAAGGGATTCAGTTATAGGGATCAGGATTTGTACATCATCGGTTGTAAAGATAGTGTTTTAGTTTTAGGTTTGTTAGCAGCTGGCAGAGGGAAGGAGGTTAGATATTGAAGAGAGTGGGGGACAAGGCAGAGCCCTGAGGTACTCCTAGTGAAGAATTGATGTGTGGGGACTCTTTGTTGTTGATTTTGACTTTATAGGCCTCTATTACTGAGAAAAGAATCGAACCAACTAAAGGCCATTTCCATGTTATCCCAATGTTCGGATAGTCGATTTAGGAGGATGGAGTGGTTCACTGTGTCAAAAGCCGCCGAGATGTCAAGAAGTACTAGAAGGAAGGATTGGCCTTTGTCCAGGCCCATGATGAGCTGGTCTGTGAAAGAGATGATTAGTGATTAGCGGTGCTTAGCAATTTTGCCGGGAATCCGTATTGAGTTGGGTGGAGTATCTTATGGTCTTCAAGGTAGTCTGAATAAATTGGGTATTGACTAGTTTTTTCCTTAATCTTGGCGACAAAAGGCAGATTGGAGATAGGGCAGAAATTGCTGGGTTCCCTGAGGTCTAGGTTCGGTTTCTTAAGCAGGGGTTTGAGAGAGGCGAGTTTTAGAGCATCAGGGAAAGGGAAGATTCCTTGTGATAGCGAGCAGTTTATAATATCAGCCAGATGCTTGGAGATGGTGTCCGGCACCGATAGGAGTAGTTTAGTCGGGATTTGGTTGTAAGGATGAGTAGAGGGTTTCATTCTATTATTAGGGATTCAATCTCCAAGGCGGATGTAGGTTCAAATGATTCAAGTGAGGCTCCCGAATTAGAGAAAGAGGAGCTGTAGTTGGGAGTTGAGGTAGAGCTAGGTGGAAGGAGTGTTAAGAGGTTGGAGATTTTGCTCCGGAAGAAGGTTGCAAGTTCATTGGCCTTAGATTGTGCTTGGTCGTCCGGGATGGATGGGGTGGTGGTTTTTGTGAGTTCAGATACATAGGAGAATAAGGCCTTGGTGTCGAATACGAGGTTGTGGATTCTGTGAGCGTAAAAATCTCTTTTTGTTCGTAGGGTGGAGTTCCTGTAGAAGTGGAGGGCGGATTGTAGGCAGCTAACGTGCTGGGGCAGGGGCCTTGCGCCATTTGTTCTCTTTCTGCCTGAGGTTTTGTTTAAGTTTTCGGACTTCATTGGAGAACCACGGTTGTTTTCTGTTCGAGGTTGGGCTGATTTTTTTGGCTGACAGTGGGCATAATTTGTTAGCTACCGATTCTGTGATGCTGTGCCATGAGATAAGGGCCGAGTTGGGGTTTGAGACATCTAGGGTAAGAAGTTCTTTGGCTAGGTATTCGCTGAGGACCTCAGGGTGCACGATCTCCTGTAGTGAAATGTAGATTGGAGGGGGTGAGAAGTAGGACTTTCTTTCATCGGGAGGGTGGTAGAAATCAGCGAATGGTCTGACCAGGGGACTGGGACACAATCGGGAGGGGTGAAGTGTGTGAAGCCAGAGTTTATGAAAATAAGGTCTAGGCTGTGGCCAGCTTTATGGGTGGGCTTGTTTATAATTTGTCTGAAGCCCATGGCCGTGAGGGAGGAGAGAAATGCATTGCAGTTGGTAGAGAGTGGGGTTGAATCAACGTGGAGGTTGAAGTCCCCTAAGATCATAGCTGGTGAATCCAAGTTTATATACTTAGCTATGGTTTCTACAATAGGGGTGACATCTGTGTCTAGGAGTCCTGGCGGAGCATATACAAGGAGGATTTGAAGCAGGTCCGATTTGAAAAGGCCTAATTCTATTTTAGATGCAGACTTGGCTGGCTGAAGGGGTTAGCCTCAGCTCTTTTTTGGCAGCTAAAAGAATGCCGCTGCCTCTTTTTTTTTTTGTCTGGGAAGTGAGAAGAAGTCATAGAGATGAGTAGGTAATTGATTTATCAAGGCTATATCTGTAGGTTTGAGCCAGGTTTCCATTACAGCACAGATGTCTGGCTTTGAGTCAAGGAGATAATCATTGAGGATATGTGATTTCTTTGTGAGAGATTGTGCATTGAAGAGTGTCAATGAGAATAGAGCAAGATCTAGAAGTTGAGTAAAGGGGGAGATCATGATTGGGATGAGGGTCCTGTTAGAGCATGTCTGGGGTTGCGAGTGATTTTTCCATGGTGAGGTGACTGTGGTGTAGGATTGGGATTGGGTAGCCTTGCGTCATGCTTCTCGTTGTGAGGGACTTGGGTGAGTTTTGAGTGAGAGTCAGGTTGCTGGAAGATTGAGAAGGTGGGAGATTGCTGAGCGGCGTTCCGGTGAGCACAAAGGGTCAGGCCGTATGCAAAAGGAGCAGATTGTAGTGTAGTGCTGGTCCCCGGGTCGGATAAAGGACACTGGGGCGGTTTGAGACACTTTAATGGATAGGCTGCAATGATAGCCATTAGCAAGTCTGTTGGCTTTGGAGGGGGACACGCTAAGGGGCACGACAAGGGGTGGGCTCCTTGGTCATGCTCCTTTAGCGTGCGACGCCTAGGCGCAATGCCAGAGGAGGTATGTGGCCTTTAAAGGCCTCTTCGTCGCTGCGGTGACGTTGGGGTGGGCGCCTGGCCTCCGATTGGCCAGGGGGCACGGTTCTGGGTGTCGGGCCTAGCAGTTAGGCCTTGCGGGCGGTGGAGTGTCGGCTCGAGGGGAGGAAAAGGTCCTTACCCCGTGATGGTGCGCTGTCCGTGGTCCGCGAGCCGTCCGGAGTCAAAAGTGCTTAATGTTGGGTGATTTCGCTTTTGTTCTTCAATTGGTTGCAGTGAGGTGTGTAGTCCAATTTTTCAGGTGTTCCTCTTGCGATCTTAAGATGTGTGCTGAGTGGATTGACGCTTTCATCCATGGCTACCTGCAGAGACCACTGTTGGTGGGAGGGAAATCATTAAATATTTCTGGAGTGTCGCACGAAGGGGCACACAAAGGGGCAGCCCCTTTGTTCGCGCAAGAGTGAGTGTTTTTGAGGTTAATAATGTACATGTTTTATATTGTATTGTATCATGGTGAATACAAGAACTTTTTTAATGTTTGCTATAAAGTTTGATATAAATAAATCTGATAAATATGCAGATATACAGGTATATGTTATTTGTGTTTCATGTATGAATATACCTTTGATTGAACCCTATGTCATATATGTATTACTTGACCTTTGTGGTTACCTTTATTTTGTAAGGGGGGTATCTGGTCACATATGTTGTTTGAGTTTGTATGTTTTGTTGGGTGTTGTGGTATAATGGAGGAATTTTTTTAGTTTTTATGAGCAGACAGCTTCCTCCATTATATCAAATTTCAGTCTATTTGATACTGCGGGTGTAGCAACTGGGGTAGGTAACTTTGAGAGTTTTATATATAGGATTGAAAAATAAATTTATTGCATGGAATTACATGCAGCATTTCTGTCAGTATACTGTAAAATGAAGAAAATTCCCTGTGATTTATGAATTATAGAAGAACCACTATTATTTTCAGAACAAGAAGATTTTGTGGGCAAATGGAATGCAGTATTGAAAAAATGCTCCTATGACTATGGTATTGATTGTTGAGAGGATATAGCAGACTTTGGGTTCAATTCAAAATGAGTTAGATACACAACTAAAGTTGTTACAGGAGTGTTCACAAAAGGAAATTATTGATAAACAAATAGATCTACTTCAAATTCAATTGGATAAATTAAAAAATGAGACAAGAAAAGTAAATATGGAAAAATGTATGTGTGACCAGATGGATTACACTAAGGGTTATATCTACCCCTGGATGAATAAGCAGAAAAGGGGAGGGGTACAACTTTTTCCTCCTCTTCGGAAAACTCCAGATGAGGAAGGAGAAATGGTTGAGGGTACATGTAAAAGGACAGTGTCTTTTGCTCAATATGTAGTGAACAAGCCTTTGGACAATAATATTGTGGTTGATATTTAATATAATGGAGGAAGCTGTCCAGTATTTTTTACGTTGTCAGAATTGGGGAGGGGAGGGAGAAATTGGTTCTCTCGAATGAATGTCTGCAATCGGTACAAAGGTTACCAGCTTCATCGCCTGATGAGGTAATGAATGAAACTGTAGTGAATGTGTCATCCCATGTGTTGTCTTATGATAAGTTATCAATATTAAACAAAGGGTTTACGTTTGTGCCAATGGCAGGATATGATCCATTTAAAACTCAGGTGGAGTTATTCAAATTATTTCTTAGATTAAAAACTGGGAGATTTTTTTGAGGGTAGTGAACAGAATGTAGGACCAACACAAGAATCTACATTTATTTGATGGTCGAAATGGACCCACAAGATCCATTTATTGTGGTGTTTGAAAATTTGGTATTGAGAGATTTATCAAATTTAGAAAAATCACAACCATTTATACACCATAATGTGACTTGGGAAGAAAGACGGGCATTACAAACATTAGAACATGATCTGGACATTATAATAAAGGCTGCAGACAAGGGGGAGCGACGGTAGTTATGGATAAATCATCATATGTGAGTGAAGTGAACCACCAATTAAATGATGTGAATTTTTACCATCTTTTGGATAGTGATCCTACGGAGGGAATACAATCAAAGATCTTTATGTTGATCCAACAAGCTGTTAGATCCAAAGTTATTGAAAATAAGTTGAGGGATTATTTGTATGAAAGTTTTTCAGTTAATCCGGTTTTTTATGCATTACCTAAAATACACAAGAATCTTCAATCTCCCCCAGGGCGACCTAATGTCTCTGGAATTGGTTCTATTTTTTAACCGATTTCCAAGTATCTTTACTACCTAAAGTATTGGAGCTTGATTCATACATCAAGGATTCAGCTGATTTTATTAGAATATTGGATCGAATAGATGGATTTGAGGAAGAATGGTGGTTGGTGACTGCTGATATTTCAGCTCTGTATACTAATATACCACAGGATTCTGTTATCCAGATTGTATGGAATATATTGGTTAAATTAGATATACCAGATCGATGGAAACATTTGTTAGGCCAGTTATCATGCATAGTTTTGAAAAAGAGTTTTTTTCAGTTTGAAGATAGATGCTTCCTTCCAGTTAAGGGCATTCTGATGGGATCATCTATGGCCCCATCGGTGGCCTGTTTATATGGCGCTGACTTTGAAAACAAATTCATATACTCATCTCCTTTTAAGAAGTAATTGACTATATGGAAAATATTTATAGATGACATTTTTTGTGTATTTGTGGGGTCCAAAGCCAGGTTGGAAGAATTTACAGTTTGGATCAATACATTGGATAAGAATCTTAAATTTGAATTCCATATGGCTCAAAAGCAAATTCCATTTTTGGATATGTTGATTTATAAAAGTGAAGAGAAATTACTACAATCTATAGGAAAGAAATAGATAAGAATACCACTTTGGATTTTACAAGTTTTCATCTAAAACGTTTGAAAGAAAGCTTTTCAGGTTAAGTCGAATATGTACAACTATGGGAGATTTTAAGATCAAGGCACAGGAATTATCTGATCGGTTCCTAGCATGAGGGTATAAGCATAAGATTGTTAAGAGAGCATACATCGTGCTTTGTAATGTATGTTAATTGGGATAACCTACTGCTTACAGGGGTAGATTTTAAAAAAGGGCGCCCTCGCGTACTTTTGTAGGCGCATCAGGCGCAAACAAAAGTACGCTGGATTTTAGTAGATACGCGCGTAGCCGCGCGTATCTGCTAAAATCCCGGATCGTCGCGCGCAAGGCTGCCGATTTCGTGTAGCCGGCGCGCGCCTAGCCGCGCAGCCTACCTCCGTTCCCTCCGAGGCCGCTCCGAAATCGGAGCGGCCTCGGAGGAAATTCACTTTCGCCCTCCCCTCCCCTTCCCCTCCCTTCCTCTACCTAACCCACCCCCTGCGCCAATCAACCCCGCCCCTGACACGCCCCCTTCGAGAAACCCCGGGACTTACGCGAGTCCCAGGGCTCTGCGCGCGCCGGCAGGCCTATGTAAAATAGGCGCACCGGCGCGCAAGGCCCTGCTCGCGTAAATCCGGGCGGATTTACGCGAGCAGGGCTCTTAAAATCCGCCCCACAGGGAATAGAGTCCCATTGACTTGATTGGTTTGTACATTGCCCTTTTCATATTTGGCGACTGACATCAAAACTATTGTCTATCATCACTGGTCTATACTAAAAAATGAAAGTGCATTTCAACAGTTTCCCATTTTTTAGTTTAAAAAGAACTGCTCATTGCGGGTTATGCTTACGTCAACAGTGATGAGGGAGAAGAGTGGTGACATTGTATATAGAGGTCAATATAAATGTGGTAATTGTGCAGTATGCCCATTTATATATGAAATTAATTCTATATATGTTCCTTCTATGGAGTATAACTATGTTTTACCGGGTGATTTTGATTGTAATACCAACCAAATAATCTATTTAATTATATACCCGTGTCAACTTTTCTATATTGGTCAGACAGATCACTCAAAGTGAGGATTGTGGAACATTTAAGTAGCATTTGTAGGGAAAAGGAAAATGTACCACTTGTGCAACATTGGAAGAAAACTGAAACATAAATTACAAGATCTTAGATTTGTGTTTTGAATCGCATACAGTTGCGATTGGGGTGGCAATATTTTATTAATATTGCTACAGAAAGAGCAGCGATATATCTTCAATTGGGAAACGATTGAACCAGGGGGTTTAAATGCAGACATTGAATCGAGTGCATATATTTGAAGTAGTTGATGTATGGAGAGTTGGCCTAGTGTATGATGGAGATATATAGTAAAACTTGAGCCAATTTGGTAATTGTGACATTGGATGGATGTTGGGATTATCATTGTCCTTGAATAAGGTGGTATGTGGACATCTGAAAAGTGGTTTATAACATACTTTTGACTTGGCTGTGATGATAGAGGCTTGATGGTTTGGGGTTTTTGTTGTTTTGGAGAGTGGTAGTCAGGTTATGTTCATTTATATAATGGATTGAGATATCGTAATAGTGAGTGGGTTTAACATCTGTTCATGTGCACCCTCAGTTGATTTGAGGTTGGGGTTTTAGATACTGTTAAAATTAGCGTGTTCTGTAGGTATTGAGGTAGGATCATTCTTTCTGAATTTTGGTGATGTCATCATGCCTTCAGAGTCTCAAATTTAGACGCTGTTTAGAAACATATATTTAATGGGTGGGGAAGGTGTGAATACACAGCTGCAGCGTCCTGATGATGGACATGGTTAATATTTTGAGGATGTGAAGAAAAAGGATGTTGAATAGTTTGGTAAATTCAGATTGTACCGTGGGATTGGGAGTTAAAATTAATGATATAAAGGGGCGGATTTTCAGAGCCCTGCTCGCCTAAATCCGCCCAAAACCGGGCGGATTAGGTGAGCAGGGCCCTGCGCGCCGGTGAGCCTATTTTACATAGGCCTACCGGCGCGCGCAGAGCCCCAGGACTCGCGTAAGTCCCGGGGTTCTCCGAGGGGGGCGTGTCGGGGGCGGGCCCGGTCGTTGTGGCGTTTCAGGGGCGGGTACGGGGCGTGGCTACGGCCCGGGGCGGTCCGGGGGCATGGCCGCGCCCTCCGTACCCGCCCCCAGGTCGCGGCCCGGCGCGCAGGAGGCCCGCTCGCGCGCGGGGATTTACTTCTCCCTCCGGGAGGCATAAATCCCCGGAGAAAGGTAAGGGAGGGGTGTAGACAGGGCCGGGCGGGTGAGTTAGGTAGAGGAAGGGAGGGGAAGGTGAGGGGAGGGCGTTAGAGGATTCCCTCCAAGGCTGCTCCGATTTCGGAGCGGCCTTGGAGGGAACGGGGGTAGGCTGCGCGGCTCGGCACGCGCCGGCTATACAAAATCGATAGCCTTGCGCGCGCCGATCCAGGTTTTTAGCAGATACGCGCGGCTCCGCGCGTATCTACTAAAATCCAGCGTACTTTTGTTTGCGCCTGGAGCGCAAACAAAAGTAGGCCTATTCGCGGAGTCTGAAAATCCGCCCCAAAGTGTGGTAGTAATGTATCTAGTTGGCTTATTGCTCATAGTTGTTAGAGAAGAATGAGTACTGTTTTTTGAGAGTAAATGTTATGAAAATGCTGCAGTAAGGTGATGAAAAAATTGTCGGGTAAATTTAGCAGCTCCCCTTTGTAAGTTTAACAGCTCCCCTTTGTAGGTTCCTTGCGGGGCTGAGCCTTGTACATTTTTTGTTCGCTGATGATGTTCAAATTCTACTACCTATTAATGATTCTCTTCAGTCTACATTGAAATTATTGGACATTTATCATAAATCTATTAAACAGCTTCTCACTCATATGTCTTTAGCACTTAACAATACTAAAACTGAAATAGTACTTATCATGAATAAAATTACAGAAAAAACAGAGTCAGATATCTCAGCTTATGCTTCATCATACAATATTCGACGAGAAGTAAGAGATTTGGGATGTGTGCTTGACACAGAGTTAAGTATAAAAGCATCAGTAAAAGCTATCAGAAGAGAGGGCTTTTATAAATTACAAATTTTAAAAAAATGAAGCCGCTTTTACATGCAAGTGATTTTCGGACAGTATTGCAGGCCTTGCTTTTACCTAAATTAGATTATTGCAATGCCTTATTATTAGGTGTGCCAATATCTACAACTCGACCTTTGCAGCTGTTGCAAAATGCCGCAGCACGGCTTCTATCTAATACTAAGAAATTCGACCATGTCTCTCCTGTTATGATGAAATTGCATTGGTTGTCAGTATAGTTCCGGATTAAGTATAAATGTCTTACCCTAATCCATAAAGCTGTTTACGGTAATAACACTGAGTGGTTGAATGCTTCACTCCGCATTCATGTTCCATCCTGTAACTTGAGATCACTTGGGCAAGCCTTACTGACAATACCATCTCCAAAATTAGTCCATCTTGGTTCGGTTAGGGAAAGATCTCTCTCTCTGGTGGGGCCTAAGATGTGGAATTAACTTCCTGTCAATATCCGTACTGAGGCAAATATTAAAGCTTTAGGAAATTGATAAAAACCTGGCTGTTCGAACAGGCATTCAATCAAGCTGACTGATATTTTTCTGAATCTGTGGCCTGGTCTATTCATTTATCCATCTAGACTAGCAATTAAACATTTTATTATTAGGTGGTTTTATTTTATTTTTTTAGGTTGTTTTAGTTTTATTAAGAATTTTATGCTACTGTATTATATTATCATTATTTTAAGTCTAGTTTTATGTTAAGTAATAATTTTATTATTTTGGTTGATATTTATGCAAGAATTATTGTTTAATGTTAGAGAATTGTGTTTTATTATAATACTGATGTTGCTGTATATTAAGTTTTTTGATTGCACTTTGGTTTTGTTATGTTAAATTTTGCTATTGTAAACCGACTTGAAATTAATTTGAATGTCGGTATATAAATTTGACCAAATAAATTAATAAATAATAAAGGGAAGTGCAGAAGAAAACATTTCGTTTTGTTTTGTTTTTTCATTTCATTGGACCTCAATTCATTTCATTAGTTTCATAGCAAAAAAAATAAAATTCGTTTATTAGTTTCATTCATTTTTCGTTTGCATTTAAAGTCAATGGGGGAAGTATTTGCAGTCTATTTTTGGCTGCAGAATTGGGGTTTTCTTATCAATTCAGATGAAACTTCTGGGGAGCAATCATCAGAATGGGAAAAGAGCTCCAAGGTACTTAGACTGTGGCAAAGTGGCACCAAAGTGGCATGAGTAGCCTAAGGCACAGTAAAGGGGCAAAGGGGTACCAGGAGTGGCAAGAGTGCTTTAACAGAGGTGCGAAGCAGCAGCGAGAGTGTCAAAAACACCCCACAACTTCAAAAGAGAGCACTGATAACAGTTGCATGAACCCTCAAAGGCAGCATGAGAGGCAAAGTAGCAAGTCAAGTGGCATCAACATCTTGAAAGGGGAACATAGCAAGCAGAAAGGGTGTCAGAAAAAACCACAAGGCACTAATAAAGGGACAAAGCAGAAGAAAGACTATCATCAACTCATTGAGGAACCATGATAGTGGCAAGAACACCACAAGGATTAGCGTCATCTGGTATATTGCAGCAAGCAGAGTGGCAGAAAGTTGATAGGAGCAAGACAGGCTGGCATAGTGGAGGTAGTCAGGTCACTGTGGTGTTGATAGGAGCAAGACAGGAAGGTGGAGGTAGTCTGGTCCCTGTAGTTTTGATAGGGGCAAACAGGCTGGTAGAGCGAAGGTAGTCAGGTCTCTGTGGTGTTGATAGGGGAAAGACAGGCAGGCAGAGTGGAGGTAGTCTGGTCCCTGTGGTTTTGATAGGTCCAAAACAGGCTGGCAAGAGTGGAGGTAGACTTGTCCCTGTGGTTTTGATAGGTGCAAGACAGGCTGGCAGAGCGGAGGTAGTCATGTTGCAGTGGTGTTGATAGGTACAAGACAGGCTGTTGTGAATCGGGTCTGCGGGGTACTGCAGCCAATTCCCCTACCTGCCGCATTGCTCTCCGGCATCCTTGGCGCATGTCGGGCCTGGTCGGGGCCTTCTCGTGGCTCTCCCTATGCGAGGGAGACACTGCCGATGCAGAGCACACAGACCCGTGCCCTTAATCGCACCCACGTGCGCAAGAGCAGAAGATTTAAAGGGGCCAGCGCAGGAAAGGATGGCTCCACCCCCAGGATGACGTCAGATGCCAGCTGGTATTTAAACTTGCTTGCCTGTCTTCTACCTTGCCTTGCGACGAGGTTCTCTCTCCTTGAGTTTGCTAGTTGCTGACGTCTCTCCTACGTGTTCCTGATCCTGTGAGTTCATTGCTCCTGCTCCAGCCCTTCCTTGCCTGCTCCTGTTCCTGGCTCCTGACTTCTGCTTGTCTTCCTGGCTCCTGATTTTGGCTTGTCCTCCTGGCCCCTGACTTCATCTTGTCTTCCTGGCTCCTGACTTCGGCACGTGCTCTGGAACTCTCATCGTACACTCATCTTCAGGAGACCGCTCATAAGTCCAAGTGGCTCGGATCCACAAGGACTCCTCCCGGGGTGATCTCGTGTTTCCAGTGGTGAAGATCCTGTGGGTCTCCTGGCTCTGACTTCCTGCTCGACTCACTTTCTCTGGAATTCTCATCGTATACTTGTCTCCAGAAGACCGCTCATAAGTCCAAGCGGCTCGGATCCTCAAGGGCTCCTCCCTGGGGGATCTCAGGCTTCCAGTGGTGATGATCATGTGGGTCTCCTGGCTCTGACTTCCTGCTCAACTCACATCCTCTGGAACTCTTGTCGTACACCCGTCTCCAGATGACTGCTCCTAAAGTCCAAGTGGCTCAGATCCTCAAGAGCTCCTCTCGCAGGGATTTTGGGCTTCCAGTGGTGAAGATTCTGTTGGTCTCCTGGGTTTGTTCCGCCTCCCGGCTATGGCCTCTGCTGAGGACCTTCCCTCGGTATTGTATCACCACCTTCTAGCTGGCTCAAGGGTCCACGAACATAACAGTTTGCAAGGCCATGGACCTGGCGGACCTTGCTGGCCTTCAGGCCATTCCCGGATTCACCCAATGGCTGCAGCAGCAGCAACACTGCTTAGATGTCCTGACGGCGACAGTAGAAAGATTGGCGAACTGATTGGAATCTACTCTCCCAGTAGCACGTCCTGCTTCCATTCCGATGCTTAGCTCCGGACCCGCAGCCTCCATCCAACTGCCAGCTCTACCCCGGTATTCAGGGGAAGCTAAACAATGCCATGGTTTCATTAACCAATGCTACAATCAGTTTATTCTACTGCCAACACAGTTCCCATCGGACCTGGTGAAGACCAGCTATATTGTATCCTTGTTAGATGGGAGGGCTATGGCTTGGGCCTCCCCATTATGGGAACATAATGATCCTATCTTTGGAAACCTGAAATAATTTGTATCTACATTTAGACACGTCTTTGATGAACCAGCCCGTAAGTCCACGGCGGTTGCCAAACTGTTGCGACTACGCCAGGGTTCTCGTTCTCTTGCCGAATATGCGGTCGAATTCTGCATGTTGGCCACAGAGCTGGACTGGAGGGAGGAGTCTTCATGGTATATTCTTGGAAGGATTGTCTTTGCACCTTAAGGATGAGCTAGCGGCAGGGGACCTTCCGGACAACCTAGATGGCATGATAGATCTGGCAGGACGGGTAGACCGCTGACTCCAACTATGGTTCTGAGAAGGGAGATCAGTTCAAAGACTGGTTAACCTGGCACCTACATTTTCTCGACCCATGTCTTCCACTTCTGCTTCATCGGGCAGCCCTGGGGTGGAGCCTATGCAGTTGGGGTGAAGCTCTCTTTCTCAGGAGGAAAGGAGATGTTGATGCTCATTAGGTGTTTGCTTATACTGTGGCAATAAGGAACATTTCTTAGCCCAATGTGGTGAATGGCTGGAAAACACCAGGACCTAGGTGTCATCAGGGAGCTGACCCTAGGTGGTACCAATACCGCTTCTCAATGTACTGTACCAGTTACCCTCGAATATCCTGGTCGTTCCTTCGCCACATTGGCTTTTGTTGACTCTGAAGCTGGAGGAAACTTCATTCTCGCCAACCTTGTTCGGCAATTGCAGCTCGCTGTACAACGTCGTTTCCCTCCGCTTTGAGTTTCATCGATTCACAGGGAGCATCTCTACCAGCACTAAGCCCTTAACTCTCCGTACCGGCCTCTTGCACACCAAAGAGAGTTCATTCCTTGTACTAGAGAAGGCCCTTCATCCAATCGTCTTGGGCCTGCCTTGGATCCAGAAACACTCTCCAGTTATCCACTGGGATACCCTCCAAATTGCATCTTGGAGTCCATCCTGTTTTACCTCCTGCCTGGCTACTGTTCTGCGGCTCTGTGTTCCACTCTTGACCACATCTCTGACACTCTCCAAACCCTATCTGTACTACATAGACATCTTCTCGAAAGAAAAGGCCGAACTCCTTCCAGAACATCGTCCCTTCGATTGTGCCATAGATTTGTTGCCAGGTACCACACCCCCCAGGGGGCACGTATATCCCTTGTCGCTTCCAGAGACCCAGGCTATGTCTAGCTATATTCAGGAAAACTTAGACCGTGACTTCATCCGACCCTTCCAGGATTTGAAGGAAGCCTTCCTTCTGGATACATGCCTACATCATCCAGATCCACAGCATAGTTCATCATGGAGGTAGATGTGTCCGACCTTGCAGTAGGAGCTGTTCTTAGCCAGGTATATAAAAAAGGAAAATCACTACCTGTTCCTATTTCTCTTGGAAATTCTCACCAGCTGAGAGGAATAATGGCATGGGGACAAGGAACTATTGGCCATCAAGTTGGCCTTCAAAGAATGGCGTCAATGGCTGGAAGGGGCATGACATCCTATTCTTGTTTATATGGATCACAAGAACCTGGAGTTTCTGTGTCGAGCCCAGCATCTCAACCCACGGCAAGCCCGATGGCCCCTATTTTTCAGCCGGTTCGATTTTTCTCTTTGCTACAGACTAGCCTCTAAGAACATTCGGGTGGATGCTCTGTCCCGTATCACTGAGTCAGAGGATGCTCCTAACCCTCCTCAATATATCCTAGACCCAGCTAGGGTCCTCATGGCGGCTTCCGAGGTAGTTCCCATGGGTAAAACCGTGGTGCCCTTCTACCTCAGGAGGAAAGTCTTGTCAAGGGCTCATGACTTCCTGACCGCAGGTTATCCTGGAGCAACTCAAATGTTGGAACTACTAACCAGATATTATTGGTGGCCTCAGATCAAAAAGGATGTGCAACTGTATGTGAGTTCTTGCCCTACTTGTGTGAGACATAAACCCTTGTCCATGCATTTGTGGTGGCTCCTCCAACCATTACCCATTCCAAAAGAGCCATTGACTCACCTGTCGACAGACTTCATAGTGGATCTACCACCCTCGGAAGGGAAGACCGTGATATGGGTTACCGTTGATAGATTTTCCAAGATGGCGCACTTCATACCCCTACCCAAGCTGCCGATGGCCCTGGAACTGGCACAACTCTTCACTCTACATATATTCCGTATTCATGGACTTCCACTACATATTGCCTCTGACCGAGGTTCACAGTTTACAGCCAAGTACTGGAGAGCACTGTGTAAAATGTTCGGGATTCAACTGGATTTCACCACAGCCTTTCACCCCAAGGCAATGGCCAAGTGGAACGCACTAATCAGACCTTGAAAGCATTCCTCTAAGCCTTTATAGGGGACAAACAAAATGTCTGGGTAGCCTTACTACCTTGGGCAGAATTCTCGTATACCCATCATCGTCATTCCGCCACCAGCCTATCCCCCCTTCCAATTGGTTTACGGGAAACAATTCAAACCTCCTCTGCCCCTGTCTTTGATGGTGCCCTCTTCTGCGGTGCAATTAACAACCTGACAATTGCGAGATCTTTGGGGATCTACTCAGAGGAAATTATAACAAACTGCTGCTGCCTCAAAGAGATACGCAGACAAACTGCAACGCCCTGCTCCTGTGTTTCGCCCAGGAGATAAGGTTTGGTTGAGCACCAAGAACATTGGGTTACGATCCCCCTTCATGCGGCTAGCAAGTTTATTGGTCCTTTTGTCATCTTAGAATGAGTAGGCATGGTTTCCTATCTCCTATGGCTTCCCATCCACATTGAGGATTCACAATGTATTTCATGTATCTCTGTGTAAACCCTTGGTCTTATCAGTCTTTCACAATAAACCTCCTGAACCCATCAAGAATGCAGCTAAAGAGGAAACCATCTACCAAGTATGAGACGTCTTAGACGTCCAGTTCTTCCACAGATGATGGAAGTATCTCCTTTTTGGAAGGGCTGTGAACCTGAGGAGAACACGTGGGAGCCCGCTTCCAATATTCTGGACAAGAATCTCCTCCACCAGTTTCACCTGGATCATTCTGCCAAGCCTGGACCCCTGAGAAGGGGGCGTAAGAGGGGGGATACTGTTGTGAATCGGGTCGGCGGGGTGCCACGGCTGATTCCCTTTCCTGCCGCGTTGCTCTTCGGCTTCCTCGACGCATGTCGGGCCTGGTCGGGGCCTTCTTATGGCTCTCCCTAGGCGAGGGAAACGCTGCTGATGCAAGCACACGGATCCGCCCCCTTAGTCGCGTGTGCAAGGGCAGAAGATTTAAATGGGCCAGCATGGGAAAGGACGGCTCTGCCCCCAGGATGACGTCAGACACCCGCCGGTATTTAAACTTGCTTGTCTGTCTTCTCACTTGCCTTGCAACGAGGTTCTCTCTCCTTGAGTTTGCTAGTTGCTGTCGTCTCTCCTGCGTGTTCCTGATCCTGTGTGTTCCTTGTTCCTGCTCCAGCCCTTCCTTACCTGCTAGTCTTCCTGGCTCCTGACTTCGGCTTGTCCTCCTGGCCCCTGACTTCAGCTTGTCTTCCTGGCTCCTGACTTCGGCTTGTCTTCCTGGCTCCTGACTTCGGTACATCCTCTGGAACTCTTATCATACACTCATTCTCAGGAGACCGCTCATAAGTCCAAGTGGCTCGGATCCTCAAGGGCTCCTCCAGGGGGGATCTCGGGCTTCTAGTGGTAAAGATCCTGTGGGTCTCCTGGCTCCGATTTCCTGCTCAACTCACATCATCTGGAACTCTTGTCGTACACCTGTCTCCAGGTGACTACTCCTAAAGTCCAAGCGGCTCGGATCCTCAAGGGCTCCTCCCCGGGGGATCTCGGGCTTCCAGTGGTAAAGATTCTGTCGGTCTCCTGGGTTTGTTCTGCCTCCCAGCTACAACCTCCGCTGAGGGCCTTCCCTCGGTATTGTATCAGCACTTTCTAGCTGGCTCAAGGGTCCACGAACAAACACAGGCAGGCAGAGTGGAGGTAGTCTGGTCCCTGTGGTGTTGATAGGGGCAAGACAGGCTGGCAGAGTGGAGGTAGTCAGTTTGCTGTGGTGTTGATAGGGGCAAGACAAGCTGGCAGAGTGGAGGTAGTCAGGTCACTGTGGTGTTGATAGGCACAAGACAGGCAGGCAGAGTGGTGGTAGTCTGGCCCTGTGGTTTTGATAGGGGCAAGACAGGCCGGCAGAGCAGAGGTAGTCAGGTCGCTGTGGTTTTGATAGATGCAAGACAGTCAGACAGAGTGGAGGTAGTCTTGTCCCTGTGATTTTGATAGGGGCAAGACAGGCTGGCAGAGCAGAGGTAGTCAGGTCGCTGTGGTGTTGATAGGTGCAAGACAGGCAAACAGAGTGGCGGTAGTCTGGTCCCTGTGGTTTTGATAGGGGCAAGACAGGCAGGCAGATTGGAGGTAGTCTGATCCCTGTGGTTTTGATAGGGGCAGAATGGCTGCTCCGTTGGGGTCTAGTGAGCTCTCACTGGTCTTTGAAAATCTGGGGGGAAATAGCAGATATACAAATGAGAACTTTGAAAGCCGAAGTGAAGAAGGTTTCCATGTGAACAGCAGTTCACCATGGGTCAGCGGGTACTAAGAGATAGGCGAGACCCAGGGAGAATTCTCTTTGCTTTGTGAAGGACGGGGTTCCCTGAAATGGGTTTGCCCAGGAGTGGGGCACGAGCCTTGGAAAATGTGGCGATGTAGAGGAGGTTTCCATGTGAACAGCGGTTCAACTTGGGTCAGTGTGTACTAAGAGATAGGCGACACCCAGGGAGAGTTCCCTTTCCTTTGTGAAGGACAGGGTTCCCTGGAATGAGTTCACCCCAAGATTGGGGCCACCTCCTTTTCCTCTCTGACTATGACCTCAGATCAGACGTGGCGACCCACTGAATTGACGGAAGGGCACCATGAGGAAGATAAACTTGTTCCAGCTCTTCGTCATTCAGTTGATTACTGCTGCCATACTGAGCAAGGCGGGGTGAGAAATGGATGGACCTGCGATTCTTAGTGGTGAATCACTCGGCCTTGTAGTGACTTAAGGGCCGGACAGACAGGCACAGCGATAGGGGTCAGGCCCTTGCAGTGACATAAGGGCTGGACGGACAGGCACAGTGTTTGGGGTCAGGCCCTTGTAGTGACATAAGGGCTGGACGGACAGGGACAGCGTTTGGAGAAATACCCTCGTAGTGGATGTGCATCGTTTTTCTGACAGATGAAAATATCGTACGATATTTTCTAATCCGTGAAGTATCGGGGGGTCCCTGAAAGTGATTGGAAAACCCCACAAAATTTTTGCATACTTTTCTTATCATCTTGGGGGTGGGGGAAAGAAAGGGCACACAGAAAAAAACCCCACAAACCTACCCCGACCCTTTAAATCTAATTATTTAGAATCCCTCACCCTCCCAACCCCCCAAAACATTTTCCTAAAGTACCTGGAGGTCCAGTGGGGGTCCTGGGAGCGATCTCCCGCTCTCGGGCCATCGGCTGCCACTAATCAAAATGGTGCTGATGGCCCTTTGCCCTTTCCATTTGACAGGGGCTATCGGTGCCATTGGCCAGCCCCTGTCACATGTAGGAGCAATGGACGGCCGGCGCCATCTTAAAAAATGGTGCGGGCTATCCAGGTACTTTAAAAAAGTTTTGGGGGTCGGTCGGGAGGGTGGGGAATTCTAAATAATTGGATTTAAAGGGTCAGGGTGGGTTTTTTTTTTTTTTGGCTCGGGACAGCCGAAAAAATAATCAGTCACAATATTGGAAACAATTCCGGAACCGATTCACATCTCTACCTTGTAGTGACTTAAGGGCTGGACAGACAGGCACAGTGTTTGGGGTCAGGCCCTTGTAGTGACATAAGGGCTAGATGGACAGGCACAGCAGTTGAGGTCAGGCCTTTGTAGTGACTTAAGGGCTGGATGGACAGGCACAGCATTTGGGGTCAGGCCCTTGTAGTGACTTAAGGGCTGGATGGACAGGCATAGCGGTTGAGGTCAGGCCCTTCTAGTAACTTAAGGGCTGGACAGACAGGCACAGCGTTTGGGGTCAGGCCCTTGTAGTGATGTAAGGGCTGGATGGACAGGCACAGCGGTTGAGGTCAGGCCCTTGTAGTGACGTAAAGGCTAGATGGACAGGCACAGTGGTTGAGGTCAGTCCTTTGTAGTGACTTAAGGGCTGGATGGACAGGCACAGCATTTGGGGTCAGGCCCTTGTAGTGACTTAAGGGCTGGATGGACAGGCACAGCATTTGGGGTCAGGCCCTTGTAGTGACATAAGGGCTGGACGGACAGCACAGCATTTGGGGTCAGGCCCTTCTAGTGACAGAAGGGCTGGATGGACAGGCACAGCATTTGGGGTCAGGCCCTTATAGTGACGTAAGGTCTGGATGGACAGGCACAGCGATTGAGGTCATGCCCTTGTAGTATCTTAAGGGTTGGATAGACAGGCACAGCGGTTGAGGTCAGGCCCTTGTAGTGACTTAAGGGCTGGACAGACAGGCACAGTGGTTGAGGTCAAGCCCTTATAGTGACGTAAGGGCTGGACAGACAGGTACAGCGGTTAAGGTCAGGTACATGTGATGATATTATCTGGAGCATATCAGGCAGTTGGAGCTGCTGCAAGGTTTTAAATTGCTTTTATTCATCTTGCCATTCACAGGGAAAATCTGGAAACCCACACAAAGGCATGTTTATTTTCAAAAACACTAGCATTTCCATCAACTCTGGTGCCAGACTTGAGCGATGAGGGCTCATGATATCCCCTGTCATTGAAAATACACTTTCAATGGGCATACTGGTTGGTGGACATGACAGATATCCTTGAGCCACTTTGGCTAGGTGTGGCCAGACAGTGGACTTGTGTGCCCAATATGCCAGCGGATCTGTCTGCATGTCCTCTATGGGCTCTGTGAGATACCATGTCACTGGCATTTGTGCTGATGTCTCCTTTGCTTGAGTGGGCTGAGAGACCTTCTTGGTAGCTGCGTTCGCTCTAGCCTGTGCCAGAAGAGATGATTTTTTAGGGACAACATGGCTTTGGCGTACTGAAGTGGAGGAGGAAGTACTAGCTGTCACTGACAGAGTGCTGCTCCTGTGTTCAACTGTCCCTTCCTGACGGCTTCACTCCGCCTACCTTTTTTTCTTTGCACCTCCTCTCGCTGTGGATGGACGCCTGGCTGCCACGGCGTCTGCCTGCCATCCTCTCCGGCATCCCCAGACTGGCTTGGGTGCTGCCTCCCGCCATGCTCTGCTGGTACCTTAGGGCACGCACGCCGTGCAGCCCTCACACTTATTTCCTACTTGGCGCGAACCTCAGGGGCGTCCCCCTGTGATGATGTCACACTGCCTGGATATTTAAAGCCTACGATGTTTGCTAGCCTTTGAGTTAGCAAGGGGAATCTTACGGAGGGATTCGCTCTCCGTACACAGCTACTCTGCCTCTCCAATTTCCAGTGGACTCTTAACGCTAACGGGGTACCCGCTCCTCGGGGGCCTCACTTGCTTTTCAGGTCACTATCAGGAAACCGATACTTGCTCCTCGTGTTCCCTGACTCGCTGCCTGCTCCTACCTTCTCTTCTGCCTGGAAGGATTCGCTATCTTCAACACCAATGAGTACTACCATCTTCACCTCAGAGCTGTTCCCTGGAACCAGGTACTCGCTCCTCGAGAGCCTGCCTCCATTCCAGCCCTAGTGCAATCTCGTACATGGAACCGCTGTGTGAGTACATCACCTTCAAGCCTCTCAGCTCTCAGGGATCAGGTACTCGCACCTTGAGGGCCTGCTCTCCCTACCCTGGGGTTCTCCATACTGGGGCTTTGTGCATATTCCACTGTACTCATTATTCTCAGTTCTTTCCACTATAGTACTGCTACCGGAGGAGTCACTGCTCCAGCGCCTGAGGGATACTAGCCCAGTCGGGCTACTTCTGCTGCTCACTACTGCCACCTCTGGTGACTTCATCACATTGTCTAATAAAAGATCAATCTCTGTGTTTGTGTGTCTTAAGCTGAGCCTGACCTGTGGCCCCTCACAGGACTTCCCCCCGTGGGCGTGGTCAGCTGCCACAGTGTCCAAGGGTCCACCCAAATCTAACATCCTGCTTGGTCTTGCACTACTCTCTGAAGTACTCGCTGTTTCCTCCTCTGCTTCTTGCCTAATCTGTCTCTGCCTATGGCGCTCCTGTTCACAGACCTTTCCTAAGAGCATGTTCTTCACAAATGTGAGACAATCGGATTGTAGGGTGAGTTTCCCTTTCACATGGGGATCTCAGATTGTGACGAGCAAGTATGTGTCGTCTTTTGTTAAAGGTCCTAATCTCTCTTGCATCTTTTCTGCAAAATGTCCAGACAACACAGCACCTCTGCTGTCATTCCCTCTTCCTGTTTAAAGCCCTCCAAATTTTCCTCCAGAATCTTAACTATAGGGTGACGTCAGCCAAGGTAGCACTTCTGGAACTCAGCCCCTCCGTGGCATCCTTAAAGGGCTGCAGGATTTTTACCAGCAGACTCATGACTAACCAATCATGATGCCCTAGGGGACTATGCACACCTATCTCCATTTCCAGAGAAAGGTCATGAAGGGGTGTCTGCTGCTCCACTAACCTCTGCAGCATCATATAGGTGGAATTCCACCGGGTGCCAATGTCTTGAATGCGACGCTTGTGAGGCATGTCCAAATCAGTCTGATTTTGTCGGAGAACCTGCCCCGCCTTCACAGTTCTGTGGAAGAACCCTGCTATGTTCCTGCACTTGTGTATTAAGTCCTGCAGGTATTCATTCACTTGGTGCTTGGAATCCAACCCCAGAGCTGACTTCAGTACCAGATGCAGAGTGTGTGCAAAACATTGGATTTTCTGAAAGCCCCCATCGGATATTGCCTTTACCAAGTTTGCAACATTGTCTGTGACAAAGAACCCTGCCTGAAGATGCCTGTCTCTCTGGGCTAGCTGCCAGCCCGCCAGTATCTGTCTGATGCATGCTAGAATATTGGCTGAGGTATGGACCTTGTCTGACAGGTGGGTGTGCAGTAAAGCCCATCTGCTCCCTGATACTTGTTCACTAATAGAGCTGCTGCCTGCCCCTGCCTCAGCCAGGTCCATCAGTGTGCTGTGAGAGAGAGGTAAGAGTGTGAAGCATTCGTGGCAGTCCAGATATCGCAGGTAAAATGCACTCTCCCCTCTGCCTTAGCTAGCAGTGCTTGGATGCAACTGCGACACTAGTTGTACAGACTGGGGATTACCTTTCTGCTAAATATGGTTCTGGAGGGGACTTTGTAATTTGAAGTTAGGACCTGCAGCAAACGCTTGAAACCCACATTCTTCACTACCTGCAGGGGCAGGTCATCAAGGGCGATCATTTCCCCGATGCTCCTGGTTACAACGTTTGAGGCTGCCTGCCTCTTTCCCCATGATAGCACTATCGAACACCACCCCATTTCCTCCATGGTGGGTTGTCGCTTCTGACGCATGACAGGGGGCTGCTGGCCTGCCACCTGACTGCTAGAAGGGGCTGAGGGCGTGGGATGACTCTGCTCCTTTTCAACCACTTTACGCTGCCTGGAAAAAGGGGTCCCCTGACTGGTAATGCCACTATCCCCAGATGTCAGTACTGTTGGGTGTTGTTTCTGCATATGACACTATATCCTAAATCAGAGATTCTTAGGCAATTATCCATGCCACATTATCTTTTATATTCAACAATTTGTTACCTCACATTTTTCACAAAAACTTTATTACATACATGGACCCTTCCCTATATTGCCTGTGCTAGTCATATCCAATTACTAAAAATCACCCAATCATGCTTTACCCTTCAATCACTTCATTCATACCATACATGTATCACACACATCCATCAATCATCCTACACATAAAATCTGTAAATACTAAAACTTACGTTGCACAAATACAGTTACAATTATCTAAACATTTGCAAAACATTCAATGCTATCTTAAAATATCTTTCAGAGAAAAGGTATTCTACTTTTAGATATAACAATTAAGGATGTGAATCGGGCTTCGGACAATTGAAAATATCGGACGATATTTTCAAAATCGTCAGAAATCGGGGGCTCCCCCAAAACGATAGGAAAACCCCACGATATTGATCGTGGGGGTTCTCTTATCGTTTTGGGGGAGGGTGGGAAAATCGGCACACAAAAATAACCCCTAAACCCACCCTGACCCTATAAAACTACTCCCTTAGCTTCCCCCACCCTCCCAACCCCCCCAAAACTTTTTACAAGTACCTGGTGGTCCAGTGGGGATCCCTGGAGCAATCTCCCACTCCCAGGCCGTCGGCTGCCACTAATCAAAATGGCACTGATGGCCCTTTGCCCTTACCATGTGACAGGGTATCCATGCCATTGGCCGGACCCTGTCACATGATAGAAGCACTGGATGGCCAGCACCATCTTGTGCTCCTACCATGTGACAGGGGCTGACCAATGGCACCAGTAGCACCTGTGACATAGTAAGGGCAAAGGCTATCGGCGCCATTTTGAATACTGGCAGCCGACGGTCCGAGTGCAGGAGGTCGCTCCCAGACCCCCGCTGGACTTTTGGCAAGTCTTGTGGGGGTCAGGAGGGTCCCCCAAGACTTGCCAAAAGCCCCTGGTGGTCCAGCAGGGGTCCAGGAGCGATCTCCTGCACATGGGACATCGGCTGCCAGTAATCAAAATGGCGTTGATAGCCTTTGCCCTTACTATGTCACAGGGGCTACCGGTGCCATTGGTCAGCCCCTGTCACATGGTAGGAACACAAGATGGTGCGGGCCATCCAGTGCTCCTACCATGTAACAGGGTCCGGCCAATGGCACGGATACCCTGTTACATGGTAAGGGCAAAGGGCCATCGGCGCCATTTTGATTAGTGGCAGCCGTACCTGTAAAAAGTTTTTGGGGGGATCGGGAGGGTGGGGGAAGCTAAGGTATTAATTTTAACTGATTCCGGTTCCGATTCACATCTCTAATAACAATTATAATACAAGACTAGTATCTCTAGTATCAATTATCTTCATATGGTCTTATAATCATATTATATTGTCCACATATATTCCTGAGATCTTTGTCCAACGAGAGCCTCATTTCATCCTAACACTTAGGGCTTCTTCAGGGACATCATTCTTTTAAATTTCCACACATACCTTGATTTGTTGCTTCAATTATAGAACCTAGCACATGTGTTCACAACAAATGGTCCACTGTATAACGTTGTCTCATAAGAACATAAGAAATTAAGAAATTGCCACGCTGGGTCAGACCAAGGGTCCATCAAGCCAAGCAAGCATCCTGTTTCCAACAGAGGCCAAACCAGGCCACAAGAACCTGGCAATTACCCAAACATTAAGAAGAGCCCATGCTACTGATGCAATTAATAGCAGTGGCTATTCCCTAATTAAACTTGATTTAATAGCCGTAAATGGACTTCTCCTCCAAGAACTTATCCAAACCTTTTTTGAACCCAGCTACACTAACTGCACTAACCACATCCTGTGGCAACAAATTCCAGAGCTTTATTGTGCGTTGAGTGAAAAAGAATTTTCTCTGATTAGTCTTAAATGTGCTACTTGCTAACTTCATGGAATGCCCCCTAGTCCTTCTATTATTCGAAAGTTTAAATAACCAAGTGACATCTACTCGTTCAAGATCTCTCATGATAATACTTCTATCATATCCCCCCTTAGCTGTCTTTTCTCCAAGCTGAACAGCGCTAACCTCTTCATCCTTTCTTCATAGGGGAGCTGTTCCATCCGCTTTATCATTTTGGTTGCCCTTCTCTGTACCTTCTCCATTGCAACTATATCTTTTTTGAGATGCGGGGACCAGAATTGTACACAGTATTCAAGGTGCGGTCTCTCAATGGAGCTATATAGAGGCATTATGACATTTTCCGTTTTATTAACCATTCCCTTCTTAATAATTCCTAACATTGTTTGCTTTTTTGACTGCTGCAGCACACTGAGCTGACAATTTTAAAGTATTATCCACTATGATGCCTAGAACATTTTCCTGGGTGGTAGCTCCTAATATGGAACCTAACCTCGTGTAACTACAGCAAGGGTTATTTTCCCTATATGCAACACCTTGCACTTGTCCACATTCAATTTCATCTGCCATTTGGATGCCCAATCTTCCAGTCTTGTAAGGTCCTCCTGTAATGTATCACAGTCCGCTTGTGATTTAACTACTCTTTATAATTTTGTATCATCCACAAATTTGATAACCTCACTTGTCGTATTCCTTTCCAGGTCATTTATATATTGAAAAGCACCGGTCCAAGTACAGATCCCTGAGGCACTCCACTGTTTACCCTTTTCCACTGATAAAATTGACCATTTAATCCTACTCTCTGTTTCCTGTCTTTTAACCAGTTTGTAATCCACGAAAGAACATCGCCTCCTATCCCATGACTTTTTAGTTTTCTTAGAAGCATCTCATGAGGGACTTTGTCATACGCCTTCTGAAAATCCAAATACACTACTTCTACCAGTTCACCTTTATCTACATGTTTATTAACCCCTTCAAAAAAATGTAGCAGATTTGTTAGGCAAGACTTTCCTTGGGTAAATCCATGTTAACTGTGTTCCATTAAACCATGTCTTTCTATATGCTCTACGATTTTGATCTTGAGAATAGTTTCCACTATTTTTCCCGGCACTGAGGTTAGGCTCACTGGTCTTTAGTTACCCGGATCGCCCCTGGATCCTTTTTTAAATATTGGGGTTACATTGGCCACCCTCCAGTCTTCAGGTACAATGGATGATTTTAATGATAGGCTACAAATTTTAACTAATAGATCAGAAATTTCATTTTTTAGTTCCTTCAGTACCCTAAGATGCATACCATCTGGTCCAGGTAATTTTCTACTCTTTAGTTTGTCAATCTGGCCTACTACATCTTCCAGGTTCACAGTGATTTCCTTCAGTTTGTCTGACTCATCATCCCTGAAAACCATCTCCGGAACTGGTATCTCCCCAACATCCTCATTAATAAATACAGAAACAAATAATTCATTTAGTCTTTCTGCAATGGCCTTATCTTCCTTAAGAGCCCCTTTAACCCTTCGATCATCTAATGATCCAACCAACTCCCTCACAGGTTTCTTGCTTCGGATATATTTAAAAACGTTTTTATTATGATTTTTTTGCCTCTATGGCCAACTTCATTTCAAATTCTCACTTCGCCTGTCTTATCAATGTTTTACACTTAACTTGACAATGCTTATGTTTTATCCTATTATCTTCAGATAGATCCTTCTTCCAATTTTGAAGGATGTTTTCTTGGCTAAAATAGCCTCTTTCACCTCACCTTTTAATCATGATGGTAATCGTTTTGCCTTCTTTCCACCTTTCTTAATGTGTGAAATACATATGGACTGTGCCTCTAGGATTGTATTTTTAAACATTGTCCAAGCCTGTTGAACACTTTTAACCTTTGCAGCTGCACCTTTCAGTTTTTTTCTATTTTCCTCATTTTATCAAAGTTTCCCTTTTGAAAGTTTAGTGTTAGAGCATAAGAAATTGCCATGCTGGGACAGACCAAGGGTCCATCAAGCCCAAGCATCCTGTTTCCAACAGAGGCCAAAACCAGGCCACAAGACCTAGCAATTACACAAACACTAAGAAGATCCCATGCTACTGATGCAATTAATAGCAGTGGCTATTCCCTACGTAAAATTGATTAATAGCTATTAATGGACTTCTCCTCCAAGAACTTATCCAAACCTTTTTTGAACCCAGTTACACTAACTGCACTAACCACATCCTCTGGCAACAAATTCCAGAACTGTATTGTGCGTTGAGAGAAAACGAATTTTCTCCGATTAGTCTTAAATGTGCTACTTGCTAACTTCATGGAATGCCCCCTAGTCCTTCTATTATTCAAAAGTGTAAATAACCAAGTCACATCTACTCGTTCAAGACCTCTCATGATCTTAAAGACCTCTATCATATCCCCCCTCAGCCGTCTCTTCTCCAAGCTGAACAGCCCTAACCTCTTCAGCCTTCCCTCAGAGGGGAGCTGTTCCATCCCCTTTATCATTTTGGTTGCCCTTCTCTGTACCATCTCCATTGCAACTATATCTTTTTTGAGATGCGGTGACCAGAATTGAACACATTATTCAAGGTGTGGTCTCACCATGTAGCGATACAGAGGCATTATGACATTTTCTGTTCTATTAACCATTCCCTTCCTAATAATTCCCAACATTCTATTTGCTTTTTTGACTGCTGCAGCACACTGACCCGACAATTTTAAAGTATTATCCACTATGATGCCTAGATCTTTTTCCTGGGTGGTAGCTCCTAATATGGAACCTAACATCGTGTAACTACAGCAAGGGTTATTTTTCCCTATATGCAACACCTTGCACTTGTCCACATTAAATTTCATCTGCCATTTGGATGCCCAATCTTCCAGACTTGCAAGGTCCTCCTGTAATGTATCACTATCCACTTTTGATTTAACTACTCTGAATAATTTTGTATCATCTGCAAATGTGATAACCTCACTCATTGTATTCCTTTCCAGATCATTTATATATATATATATATATATATATATATATATATATATATATATATATATATATATAATTGTCCCCCTTCCAGTTATTAGTTTAAATTTGATCATGTTATGATCACTGTTACCAAGTGACCCCACCACCGTTCTCATTTCATTGTCTACAATACAGTAAACATAATCATAACTACTAATCTTTTTTATAAATTATATACTTTTCATAATGCTGTACTTTTTTATAAACTATATACTTTTCATGAACACATAATATGTATCTCCACACAGTACCTAAGTTAACAAATATAAATGATTAACTATAACATTCACGTTCACATACACAGCCTCTTGCCAGGTTCTTATGGCCTGGATTGGCCACTGTTGGAAACAGGATGCTGGGCTTGATGGACCCTTGGTCTGACCCAGTATGGCATTTTCTTATGTTCTTATGCTCTCATTTTTTCACATAATTTCATACCGACTTAACTGCATTCCTCTGATGTTTTATATGTTTAATGCTTCCAGTTAATGACATTTCTTTCTTGTAACTTGTATTGAGACATCTCATTGTATGCTCAGCTGCCTTTACAAATCAGAAATAGATTGTTAAATCCTCCGTTATCATACCCAACACACTATCACATGCCATGCCACTTACCACTACCTATTACCCATTTTGAAACTACCACAGCCCAAAATTACTGTGCCAATCACTGCATAGGATTGCCGCTTCAATGCTACTTGTTACCACAATTTTTTCATTGTTTTTTTCCGGTGTCCTCTGGCTGGGCCAGAGGACACCGGAAAAAAAGGAGTCCAACCTAGACAGTTGGACTCCTTGAGATGATTTGAGAAGCAGCTATAGTGAAGGGCTATTAGTAAACTAGCCAAGAATATGTTTTTTTTTCTGAAGGAGGGAATTGAACGGTATGTGAGAAAGGCGTTGTAGTCCTCTGGCTGGGCCGCAGCCAGAGGACGCACCTTGTAAATTGTTCAATATTATGATGGGTTTCCTGCCAATGGAATACTAACAGCACTCCCATCTTCCCTGTTCTCAACCTGCTTTTATGTTCAATAATTATTGTTTTTATTTGTCTCTTAGTGTGGCCAATGTATATTAAATCACATGGGCAAATAATTGCATATATGACCATACTGAAATTGCATATATATCTGCCTCTATTTTTTTGATATGTGGGATTCTATAAGAGATACATAGATGATCTATTCTGGGTATGGAACGGAGATATGGATAAACTGAATAGTTTTGAATGTTATATGAACTCTTGCGATTAACATTTAACATTTACGTTACAATCGAGTCTTATACAAGTATCATATCTAGACATTAGTATACAATTGTATGGTGATATATGCAATTATTTGTTATTCAACAATGTTACATTCAACAGCAAGGGGGTGAAAATAAAATATTAAGACGAACTGAGCAAAAATATATATACAATTGTAACACAGTAGCTCTGTTGGGCCTTAATGAATCAGTGGAATGGGATGCATTTTATGCATCTTAATAATATGCATTATTTAGGTGATTGTCATGAAGTGTCATTTGCATGGGTAGTAAGGAATGCAAGAGTAGTTCATGGTATCTTTTATGATAGGGTGGACTTTATTTATTTATTTATTTTATTTATTTATTTGGCATTTTGTATATACTGACATATCGTATCGGTTTACATTTAACTGGGAAATTATAGGCTAGGCCTTTACAAGGAACATATAATTGTAAGTAAAACAGAAAAACAAGAAACCAATATTACAAAAAATTACAAAAATATAGAACTTATTTACAAACTTACAAAAATAGTCAGTGGCAGAAACTTTAGACTATCTGGTTGTGTTATAAATATATAAATGGTTGTGTACATACAATAAGTGCTAGGTAATTTCCAGTAACACCAAATTGGGTGTAAAAATCTGTTCATTTAATCTCCTGAAGCATAATAACATGAAGGAGTAATATTCTCCATACAGAAGAGGATCAATAATAGGGGTACCTAGACAGTTGGACTCCTAGAGAAGATTTGAGAAGCAGCTATAGCGAAGGGCTATTAGTAAACTAGCCAAGAATATGATTTTTTTTCTGAGGGAGGGAATTGAAGGGTATGTGAGAAAGGCGTTGTAGTTGAATCTAGGGTTTTTATAGGTATTGAGGTTTAATATAGAACATTAATGCAATTATTAATAAAGTTTAGTGAGAATCGAGGTACCCAGATGTGGATTTGACGTCATGCAAGTTCGATGGATCATTGGTTCAAGATTGGTTAAAAGAACGCATGACATGTACATAGACGCAGATAAGGGGCTGTGGCCCAGCCAGAGGATGCATTGAAGCAGCGATCCTATGCAGTGGGTGGCACAGTAAGTTTGGGCTGTAGTAGTTTCAAAATGAGTAATAGATAGTGGTAAGTGGCATGGCATGTGATAGTGTGTTGGGTATGATAACGGAGGATTTAACAATCTATTTCTGATTTGTGAAGGCAGCTGAGCATACAATGAGATGTCTGAATACAAGTTACAAGAAAAAAATGTGATTAACTGGAAGCATTAAACATATAAAATATCAGAGGAATGCAGTTAAGTCTGTATGAAGTTATGTGAAAGAATGAGAGGCTGTGTATGTGATCATGAATGTTACAGTTAATTTATTTATTTATTTATTTATTTAAGGGATTTTTATACTGATATTAGTCGAGACATCATATCTTTTACATCGAAACTAAAAGAATTAAATTTAATCATTTATATTTGCTAACTTAGGTACATGTACTCATGAAAAGTATATAGTTTATAAAAAAAGAACACGATTAATGCAGATTAGTAGTTATGATTATGTTTATTGTATTGTAGTCAATGAAATGAGACAACGTTATACAGTGGACCATTTGTTATGAACATATGTGCTGGGTTCTATAATTGAAGCAACAAATCATGATATGTATTAGAGATGTGAATCGTGTGATCGATCGTCTTAACGAGCGATTTCGGCTGGGGGGGGAGGGAATCGGATTGTCGCAGTTTTGTTTTTTTTAAATATCGTGTAAATCGTAAATCGGGGGAGGGCGGGAAAACCGGCACACTAAAACAACCCTAAAACCCACCCCGACCCTTTAAAATAAATCCCCCACCCTCCCGAACCCCCCCAAAATGTCTTAAATTACCTGGGGTCCAGTAGGGGGGGTCCCGGTGTGATCTTCCACTCTCGGGCACACTAAAACAACCCTAAAACCCACCCCGACCCTTTAAAATAAATCCCCCACCCTCCCGAACCCCCCCAAAATGTCCTCCTGCACTCGAATTGTGTTGCCGTAATACAAAATGGCGCCGGCCATACGGCCAGCACCATTTTGCAGTACGGCAATATGGCCATACGGACGGCGCCATTTTGCAATACTTGTTGCAAAATGGCGCCGCCCGTATGGCCATATTGCTGTACTGCAAAATGGCACCGGCCGTATGGCCGTATGGCCCGCACCATTTTGCATTACGGCAACACGATTCGAGTGCAGGAGGTTGTTCCCGGACCCCTGCTGGACTTTTGGCAAGTCTTGTGGGGGTCAGGAGGCCCCCCCAAGCTGGCCAAAAGTCCCTGGGGGTCCAGTGGGGGTCCGGGAGCGATCTCCTACGCTCGTGACGTCGGGGGACAGGAATCAAAATGGCGCCGGCGCCATTTACATCAATGCACCCGTGGCCCGAGAGTGGAACATCACACCGGGACCCCCCTACTAGAACCCAGGTAATTTAAGACATTTTGGGGGGGTTCGGGAGGGTGGGGGATTTATTTTAAAGGGTCTGGGTGGGATTTAGGGTTGTTTTAGTATGCCGGTTTTCCCGCCCTCCCCCTTCCCCTCCCCCTTCTCCCGATTTACGATTTTTGACGATAAATTGGGGGAATTCCTATTATATATCGCCTCTAACGATTTTTGATGATTTAAAATATATCGGACGATATTTTAAATCGTCAAAAACCGATTCACATCCCTTATATGTATGGAAATTTAAAAGAATGATGTCCCTGAAGAAGCCCTAAGTGTTAGGGTGAAATGAGGCTCTTGTTGGACAAAGATCTCAGGCATATATTGTTACACTTGAGCTATGGTCCGGTGTCGTGAACACCACCCAAAAGGGTGGCTCCAGGTGCAGAGAAACAGGGATGGCTGGAAGGTCTCTGACGATGGCTGTGAATATGTGGAGCAGGGTATTGGCTGGGACAAAGTCCAAGTCCAGGCTGGGTCTAGGCAGACGGCAGGCAAACAGCGACAGGGTCCAGGCTGGGTCGGGTCTGGCGGCAGGCGAACAGTGTCAAGTCCAGGCTGGGTCAGGGCAGGCGGCAGGCAAACGGTGTCAAATCCAGGCTGGGTCAGGGCAGGCGGCAGGCAAACAGTGTCAGGGTCCAGGCAGGGTCAAGGAACCTTATAGCAAGGTAGAAAGCCCGAAGACCACACACACACACACGGCAGGGCAGAGGGCCTGAAGGCCAAACACACACAGCAAGGCAAGGCAGAGGGCCCGAAGGCCACACACACACGGCAAGGCAAGGCAGAGGGCCCGAAGGCCACACACACACGGCAAGGCAAGGCAGAGGGCTCGAAGGCCACACACACACACGGCAAGGCAAGGCAGAGGGCCCGAAGGCCACACACACACACGGCAAGGCAAGGCAGAGGGCCCGAAGGCCACACACACACACGGCAAGGCAAGGCAGAGGGCCCGAAGGCCACACACACACACGGCAAGGCAAGGCAGTGGGCCCGAAGGCCACACACACAGCAAGGCAAGGCAGAGGGCCCGAAGGCCACACACACAGCAAGGCAAGGCAAGGCAAGGCAGAGGGCCCAAAGGCCACAAGCACAGCAAGGCAAGGCCAGGCAAAGGGCCCGAAGGCCACACACACAGCAAGGCAAGGCAGAGGGCCCGAAGGCCACATGGACAGCAAGGCAAGGTAAGACAGAGGGCCCGAAGGCCACATGCACTGCAAGGCAAGGCAGAGGGCCCAAATTCCACATGCACAGCAAGGCAAGACAGAGGGCCCGAAGGCCACACGCACAGCAAGGCAAGGCAAGGCAAGACAGAAGGCCCGAAGGCCACACACAAGGCAAGGCTAGGGCAGGAAGCCCAAGAGAACTAGATGCCGAAGCACCGAGGGAACTGGCAGGCAGGGTTATAAGGGGAAGTCCAGAACATAGAGAAAACAAGGAAGATGGACTGGGCCAGTCAGGAGAGCCTGCTCTTGAAGGACCCCTGGTGGTGAGGTGGTTGCACAGCAGCCATAGCCGTAACAGTACCCCCCCCCCCCCCCTCAAGACCTTCCCCTCCTCCTGGGTCCCATCTTTGCAGGGGGTACGGAATAATGAAGTCAGACCCCTCCTGGGGCAATGCGGCAGGTTCAACTCCTTCCTGAGGCAGCAAAGTAGTCCATAACTCCTCCTGGGGTGACAAGGCAGACACAAACCCCACCTGGGGCAGCGAAATGGTCCATAACCCCTCCTGGGGCAAGGTGGCAGAGTTAGACCCCTCCTGGGGCAGCAGAGTAGGTGCAGATCTCCATAACCCCTCCTGGGGTGACAAGGCAGACACAAACACCACCTGGGGCAGCAAAACAGTCCATAACCCCTCCTGGGGCAAGGCAGCAGGGTTAGACCCCTTCTGGGGCAACAGGGCAGGTACTGACCCCTCCTGGGGCAAAGCGGCAGGTTCAACTCCTTCCTGAGACAGCAAAACAGTCCATAACCCCTCCTGGGATGATAAGGCAGACACAAACCCCACCTGGGGCAGCGAAATAGTCCATAACCCCTCCTGGGGCAAGGCGGCAGGCTTGGACCCCTCCTGAGATGACAGCAAGACCGGTCCGGACTCCTCCAGGAGCGGCAGCAGGACCAGTATGGACCCCTCCAGGGGTGGCAGCAGGACCGGTTCGGACGCCTCCAGGGGCGACAGCTGGGCCGGTACGGATCCCTCCAGGGGCGGCAGCTGGGACGGTCCGTACCCCTCCAGGGGCAGCAGCTGGGCCTGTCTGGACCCCTCCAGGGGTGGCACGGCAGGCTCCAACCCCTCCCGGGGCGGCACGGCAGGCTCAAGCCCCTCCTGGAGCACGGTAAATCCAATCCCCTCCTGGAGCACAGCGGTAAGTCCAAGACCCTCCTGGGACACAGCGGTAAGTCCAAGCCCCTCCGAGGGCGGTAGGACAGGCTCAAGCCCCTCCGGGGGCAGCAGGGCAGGCTCAAGCCCCTCCGGGGGCACTGCGACAGTCTGAGATGGCAGAGTAATGAAGTCAGTTGTGGATTGTTGACCAGTTATGGGAATCATTACGCTGGAGTGAGAGGAGGATAAAGACTGGGCTGTAGAGGACATGGTAAATGAAGACTGATTCTTAAACCACTGATCATGTTTCCTTGATTCTGCAGCGGAGACTTGCAGCTTAGTGAAGACACAAGCAGCTTTGGGCCATCTTGGGAAGGTGCTCGTTAGTATCTGATTGGCAGCTGTGGGAAGCAGAGCCCTGCTAGAGTTAATTACTTCCCTCTGTTTTGTTTCTGAGGCTCTAGCGTGGAAGTTATAGAAGCCTTCTTAACCAGATGAGTCTTGAGTTTTTCTGAAATATCCCTTACTTCTTGGTGAGATGTTTTATGAAATGATGTACTGGAATTCTTAGTTTGCAAACTGCCAACAGTGAAAACCTTCTTAGTAGAACCAGAAGCATGATATAGTGTAGTAGAACTAGCTGAGCTTTTTGGAGAAACAGATGGCCCGTTAGCTTTGCAGCGGGGGCAGGGTTTGCCTGGAGGCAAAAGGCACGGAAGGCAAGAGCAGGTCCACCATCCTGGTCTAGAAGTCCTACAATTTAAACAGTCCTGGTAGACCGAGACATTCCTCTTGTGACAACTGCTACATACCCAGTGTTCTTGATCTGAGAGCTGACAAGCAAGACAGTTCTGGTAACTGGGATAGTTTAAGGTCTGGCAACAAGCACAGGTATAAAATCTTGAAGGCTGAGGCATATTGTAATAGTGGAAAAAAAAAGTTGACTCACCGGTTTAGCACAAAGACCTATCTCTTCCCCTTGAAATTGATGGCTTCGGCATACTGTTAAGCTTGAGCTATGGTCTGGTGTCGTGAACACCACCCACTAGGGTGGCTCCAGGTGGAGAGAGACAGGGATGGCTGGAAGGTCTCTGACGATGGCTGTGAATATGTGGAGCAGGGTATTGGCTGGGACAAAGTCCAAGTCCAGGCTGGGTCTAGGCAGGCGGCAGGCAAACAGCGACAGGGTCCAGGTTGGGTCGGGGCTGGCGGCAGGCGAACAGTGTCAAGTCTAGGCTGGGTCAGGGCAGGCGGCAGGCAAACAGTGTCAAGTCCAGGCTGAGTCAGGGCAGGCGGCAGGCAAACAGTGTCAGGGTCCGGGCAGGGTCAAGGAACCTTATAGCAAGGTAGAAAGCCCGAAGGCCACACACACACACACACAGCAGGGCAGAGGGCCAGAAGGCCACACACACACACAGCAAGGCAAGGCAGAGGGCCCGAAGGCCACACACACACGGCAAGGCAAGGCAGAGGGCCCGAAGGCCACACACACACAATGCAAGGCAAGGCAGAGGGCCCGAAGGCCACACACACACACACACGGCAAGGCAAGGCAGAGGGCCTGAAGGCCAAACACACACAGCAAGGCAAGGCAGAGGGCCCGAAGGCCACACACACAGCAAGGCAAGGCAAGGCAGAGGGCCCGAAGGCCACACGCACAGCAAGGCAAGGCAGAGGGCCCAAAGGCCACACGCACAACAAGGCAAGGCAGAGGGCACGAAGGCCACACGCACAGCAAGGCAAGGCAATACAGAAGGCCCAAAGGCCACACACAAGACAAGACAAGACAAGACAGAAGGCCCGAAGGCCACACGCACAGCAAGGCTAGGGCAGGAAGCCCAAGAGAGCTAGATCCCGAAGCACCAAGGAAACTGCCAGGCAGGGTTATAAGGGGAAGTCCAGAACATAGAGAAAACAAGGAAGATAGACTGGGCCAGTCAGGAGAGCCTGCTCTTGAAGGACCCCTGGTGGTGAGGCGGTTTCACAGCAGCCATAGCAGTAGCATATATGTGAACGATATAATACAATTACAGGAGCATATGAAGATAATTGATACTAGTTGTATTATAATTGTTATATCTAAAAGTAGAAAACCTTTTATCTGAAAGATATTTGAAGATAGCATTGAATGTGCTGCAAATGTTTAGATAATTGTAACTGTATTTGTGCAAGGTAAGTTTTAGTATTTACAGATTTTATGTGTAGGATGATTGAGAAATGTGTGTGATACATGTATGGTATGAATGAAGTGATTGAAGGGTAAAGCATGATTGGGTGATTTTTAGTAATTGGATATGACTAGCACAGGCAATATAGGGAAGGGTCCATGTATGTAATAGAGTTTTTGTGAAAAATTTGAGATAACAAATTGTTGAAAATAAAAGATACTATGGCATGGATAATTGCCTAAGGAGCTCTGATTTAGGGTATAGTGTTTACTGAGTTTTCAGAGGACATGCAGTTTTGTGTTTACCATATAAGTTACCCTGCTTCTGCATATGATGCATCATTCCAGAATTAGTTAGATGTCCCACTTGCTTGCTGCTACTAATATCCCTGGCACAGTAATTACATTGAGCAAAATGTGGGTCCTCCCTCACTTTAAAGTGGCTCCAGATCACAAATTTCTTTTGTGATCCCTTCTCTATAGCCTTCAGGGTGGATGCTGGCATTGGAGAAGCAATGCCAGGGGCATCAGTCACACTCTGTGCCTGCGCTGACTGCTCTTCCTCTTCATCATCATCATCAGTTTTTTCTCTCTCCTCCAGCACTGAAGTCGAGGCTAATACAGAAATAACTAATCCTCCTAAACCTTCTTCAGCTATTAATTCTTCCATTTCTGATGAAGGGAATCCCATGCAAGATGATTCATCAGAATCAGAATCAGAAGCAAACACTGACTATACTACATTATCAGCGCTAACTAGACTAACTAACTAAACACTCACTCTTCACACGGTTGATTTGAGGATGTAGATTTAGATACTGTTAGAATTAGTGTGTTCTGTAGATATTGTGGGAGGAACATTCTTTCTGAATTTTGGTGATGTCATCACACCTTCAACGTCTCGACGTCAAACGCTATTTAGAAACTGATATTTAATGGGTGGGGAGGGTGTGAATGCGCAGCCGCAGCGGCCTGATGGTGGACGTGGTTGATATTTTGAGGATGTGAAGAAAAAGGATTTTGAATAGTTTGGTAAGCTCTGATTGTACCGTGGGATTGGGAGTTAAAAATAATGATATAAAGTGTGGTAGACTAGTAATGTATCTTGTTGGCTTATTGTTGATAGTTGCTGGAGAAGAATAAGTACTGTTTTTTGAGTGTAAACGCCATGAAAATGCTACAGTAAGGTGATGAAAAAATTGTCGGGTAAGTTTAACAGCTGATTATGTTTTAAGGAGATATTTAGTGGGTTAGGTTGAGTTGTCATGATGTATCAATGTATTTTGGTTTTTTGTTTTTGCTTATAGTAACTGCTACAAGGGCAATAATAGTTGGTCCTGGAATTAATGATTCAATGTGCAGTACTTTGTGATTTATGATGGTCAGAAAGTTCAGAGTTGAGCTTTCAGGTGAGCAGTTGTTGGGATTATGTTTATTTTGGGAGGAGTGTCATTTGTGGTATGTGAATATATGTTTTTGTTTAATAGTGTGGCCAGGTAATTCATGATATGAATACCTTTGAAGTGATGTGCATATACTTGAAATAATATTGTGTGAGTAATTAGTAATTAATATTGTTTTTGTTTTTATAAAAGATTGCCAAAGATAGTGAAACATTAGGGTAAAGTGGCTCCCAGTTAAAATATCCATCTAGCTAAGTTTCTGAATCCCCTGATAAAACCATGGGTGAAACAGGAGTCTCTTGTCGGGTAGGGAAGAATGATATGAGGAATCACTTGGAAGAGGAGTGATAAAATAAATATAAAATAAGAATAAAATAACAAGGATTATACCATCAGGAATTTGGAGGAATTGGTTGAAGAAGATAGTGGGAAAGTCTATACTCATTTTGATAAATGTACATTGCACATTTGAGACAAAATTGTGAAAAATGTTTTATGTATTATATGCAGTATGAATGTGAAGGGTTAGGGTTTTTGAGGTTAATAATGTACATGTTTTATATTGTATTGTATCATGGTAAATACCTTTTAAATGTTTGATGTAAAGTTTGATATAAATAAACCTGATTAATATGCAGATATACAGTTATATGTTATTTGTGTTTCATGTATGAATATACCTGTGATTGAACCCTATGACATATATGTATTATGGGGCCCAGATGAGGCCAGGTCCCATTGTGGAAGCTTGGGTCTAGACCTGGGCCTGGGCCTAGTCATAGTCTTGAGGCTGGGTCCCATTGCCAAAGCTAATGCCTAGATCTAGGTGAAGGATCAATGGTGGAACCTGATCCCATTGCCAAAGCACAGGCCTAGACCTGGGTCCAATACTAAGGCCAGGTCCTATCGCTGAGGATCAAGCCTAGGCACACTATTTGTTTTATCATTTACAGTAAAGCCAAAACAAATGAAATGAAGTAACACAATTTTTCCTTTCCAAATTAACTTGACGCATGACTCTGACCTATGAAACAAATGAATGAACCAAACTACCTTTTTTCACCCTGCATATTTCTAATGGTTGGTAGTCTTTGTTATAAATATATGGAGACAGACAAATGTAAACCGCCTTCTTGGGGTGGGAGCTCCTCCTGCTATGATGACTTGGACCAAGAGTGAAGAAATTTTAGAGATCCTTGATTTTGCCCAAAAGGAGTCACTGCCAAAAGTCCTCTTCCCTATTGGGTTTGGTGTAATAGGGTCCAAAACCTACCCAATCAAGTCTTCTGTGGTAGAGAGGGAAAGCAGGGATATAGGGAAGGGAGGGTAGAGTAAGGGAAGTGAGCCCTTGGTTCTGTGGTGTGGTTGATGCAGCCCAGGGAAAGAACACTTTTGGCCCACACTGACTGCTGGTGTGTGTACTGTGGGATGAGACTGGTCAAGAACTTAACATTTACCAGCCTCCTTCCCCGCAGGTTGAGAGCTTGGGTTTTTGGGAGTCAACAGCACTTGGGTGGAGGTCCCACAGAGTAAGGAGAAAGTTCAAGAGAGACACCAGAGATAGACCCGGGGTCAGGACAGTCAGCAAACAGTCCAGGCAGAGAGTCAGAGGCAGGCGGATGTGAGCAGTCGAAGTTCAAGCAATGGTCAAGATCAGCCAGCAAGAGAAAAATAATCAAGGTCCAGGCAGAGGTCAGATCCAGGTAGTCAGTCTGAGACAAGGGTAGGAGCAAGGTAAGAAGGACTGATGAAACAAGGGAGACTGCAACCCAAAGCAACTACAGCAAAATGCCAAGCCCAGCCTGCTGCCGCACCACTGCCTTCCCGACCTAAGGTGCGTATGTGCCCGATCTCTTCATATTTAAAGGGACAGTGGTATGAATGGCTTGAGAGTAATGATGTCTCTCCTTGGACCATATCTAAAGCTCCTCCAGATACCCTTTCAGTGCCTTGGCAATAGGTTGTCTCATTCAAGAGGTACAATTGCCACTGTGTTCCTGCTTCTTGCTTCCTGCACCTAGACTCCTGATTCCTGTTTCTGCTATAAGTTGTTCCTGAGTTCCTGTGACCTATTCCTGGTTCCTTGGCAGTGCAGTTGTTTCCTGCATTCTTGTCTTTATGGTCAGGCTTCCTTTCATCCACCTTCAGTGTATTGTCTTGCCCCTGTGGTCCTTCATCCTCTGTTTCATGACCCTCCTTGGATTGGACTTCTGGCTTGAAAATCCTGACTCTGCTCTGCACAAGTGGGAGTCCCAGCTTCTAATTCCACTCCAGTTTCAGAGATGTCACCTTGTATCTCTTCCCCTTAATTCCAGCGCGGTTAGTTGCCTTCTATCTACAGTTCGCAGACCACCTCTATCCTTCTGGCATCCCTTGCACATCTTCTGAGTGGCTAGAGTCTGTATTGAGAAATCTGATTTGTTCTTCAACCGTCCATCTGATGCTGTCTCTGTTGCCAGACTAGGTCTGTGATTGCCATCTTCAGGCTTGTCTGGAAAGCCCGCCTTGTCCTTCAGCTCAGTTTCCATCAGGAAGGATACCTTGTTCTATCTAAGGACTGCTCTTCAAGGACGATCAGACCTGTCAGCTTTTTTAAATTTGCTTTCCACCAGTAGTGTTACCGCTGCAAGGATTGCTGCCATAACCTGCACTTATCCACCATCCTAAGGTGTTGTGTCCGTTGCTGTCCGACGTCTCTGCTCCGCCCACCTTACCTCGTTGGTGACTCCCTCCCGGGTTGATGGAAGGCTAGCTGCTGCGGCGTCTCCAGGCCATCCTCCTCCGACGTTCTCGGGCCAGCTCTACACTACAAGCCGCCATGTTGACCAGATGTACCGGCATTGGCGCGAACTTCAGGGGCATCCCCCTGAGATGACGTCATCAGCTCCAGATATTTAGGTCTCAGTTTTCGCTAATAGGACAGGTTAGCAAGGGGATTCGCTACCTCCAGGTATTGTTGAGGATGGGATTTGCTCTCCGCAAACCTAGCTACTCTGCCTCCTCAGACTTTACTAGAGGTACCCGCTCCTCGGGGGCCTCGCTCTTTTTTTCTTTTCAGGTCGCAGTCCGGAACTGGTACTCGCTCCTCGAGGGCCCAAGTCCCGGACCAGCTCCTGAATACCACTTCTACTAAGAGGTCATTGCTGCTTACAACATTAGTGTATTTCCACAGGCAGGCGTAACTTTTACAACAAGGGTAAGGGGGGTTTAGATAGGGCCAGGGGGGTGGGTTAGGTAGGGGAAGGGAGGGGAAGGTGCAGGAGGGGGGACCAGGCAGCGCACGCAGGGCTTGGCATGCCCAAGTTGCACAAATGTGCACCCCCTTATAAAATCCGGTGTACTTTTGTTCGCGCCTGGTGTGCGAACAAAAGTACGCGCGCACGCTGTTTTTTAAAATATACTAGGGATGTGAATCGTTTTTTGACAATTTAAAATATCGTCCGATATATTTTAAATCATCAAAAATTGTTAGAGGCGATATTTAATAGGAATTCCCCCGATTTATCGTCAAAAATCGTAAATCGGGGGAAGGGGGAGGGTGGGAAAACTGGCACACTAAAACAACCCTAAAACCCACCCCGACCCTTTAAAATAAATCCTCCACCCTCCCGAACCCCCCCCCCAAAATGCCTTAAATTACCTGGGGTCCAGTGGGGGGGGGGGTCCCGGTGTGATCTTTTTCTCTCGGGCCTCCGGTGTGTTGTAGAAATGGCGCCGGCACTACCCCTTCACTCCCTCTTCACTGCCTCTCTCTCCTCTCCCTCTCTCCCCTCTCCTACCTCTTTCCCCCCTCTCCTCCCTCCTTCTCCGCTCTCCTCTCTCCTCTTCCCCTTTTCTCTTACCAGCCTGCCTAAAACTCTCACATCATAGTTTTTTTTTTTTTTCCATTGTACATATGTATATATTGCAAACGTTGTTTATTATTTAATGCAAACGTTCCCATGATATCTCCCACCCTCTGTTAATACCCTGTTTACATGTTTTAATCGTTCAATGTAAAGCGCCATGACGGCGCCTATTTATGTTACAATGTGAACCGATATGATATCCTGGATGAATGTCGGTATATAAAAAATTTTAAATAAATAAATAAAAATAAATACCTTTGCCCTGTCATATGACAGGGCAAAGGTAGCGCCAGCGCCATTTTGTTTTTTGTCCCCCGACGTCAGGAGCGTAGGAGATCGCTCCCGGACCCCCGCTGGACCCCCAGGGACTTTTGGCCAGCTTGGGGGGGCCTCCTGACCCCCACAAGACTTGCCAAAAGTCCAGCGGGGGTCCGGGAGCGACCTCCTGCACTCGAATCATTTTGCACGGCAAAACAATTTATGATTTACACGATATTTAAAAAAACAAAACCGCGACGATCCGATTCCCTCCCCCCCCCAGCCGAAATCGATCATTAAGACGATCGATCACATGATTCACATCTCTAAAATATACCCCATAATCCTGTTGACTGTCTAAAGCCTTATATAAGTTGCCCCAAGACCAGCTTTCCATCTTTTGAGCAATATTTGTTGGACTTTCTAGCTTCACCTGGTGCTCCTCGTACCAATGTTCATCTAACAAGTGGTATGTGCAAGTTTGCATTCCCCTGATACACAATCTTGCATCCAAGATCCCAACAGTCATGCCTTAAATCTACTTTCTGGCTTTTGCTTTCAAGAAGAAGATGCTGTGGAGGTGTTCCTCACTCTTGTCTTGATTTAATAAAACCCTGAACTGGACCATCTCTTAAGATGCTATTTCCACTTCTGTGCCTTCAATTCAACCTGGACCAAAAAAACAACAAGGAAGGCTGTCTAACAAAGCCTTGAGGGCAACAAAGTGGATTAGAAGCCAAAAATGTCTGATCAGGAATCTTTATTGTATGGAGACATATATCTTTAAGCAAGCCAGACTCTGGCTGAGTTTCACCCTTTTATATTGGGGCTGTTTCAGGGGCTAAAATACACAAAAAACATGATTAACTCAACAATAATTGACAAATAAAATAATCAAAATATAACATTACAAATAAACAAGACATATATAATGGTAACATGTAAACTTGTAGTGTGAGTGATGTTATTAATAAACAATGCTGAAAAACTTTGTAGCATCATTATTTTGGGAAGAGTGGAATTATGTACTTGTTTTTACCTGTGTATAATCGAACGGTTTCTGAGAGTTCAATGGTATTCAAACAGGGGTAGATTTTCAAAAAACGCGAATAGGCGTACTTTTGCTGGCGCATCAGGCGCAAGCAAAAGTACGTGCCCTCCGTACCCGACCTGGGGGCGGGTACGGAGGGCACGGCCACGCCCCTGGACCGCCCCGGGCCATAGCCACGCCCCCATACCCGCCCCCAAAACGCTGCCGACACGCCCCCTAAACGCCGCGATGACCGGGCCCACCCCCCGACACGCCCCGACACACCCCCCTCGGAGAACCCCGGGACTTACGCGAGTCCCGGGGCTCTGCGCGCGCCGGTAGGCCTATGTAAAATAGGCTCACCGGCGCGCAGGGCCCTGCTCGCCTAAATCCGCCCGGTTTTGGGCGGATTTAGGCTAGCAGGGCTCTGAAAATCCGCCCCACAGATTATATCAGATGGTCTGAAAAAGGTATGTATTAAAAATGAGTAAATGAAAGAAATAAAAATTAAGAAATGAGATTGAAAAACTAAAATGTGTTTAAAAACAAAATACTTACTATTTATTTATTTATAACTTTTCTATACCGAAGTTCAAATAACAGAGTTACTTATCATTACGGTTTACATTTCAACCATAAAATAGACAGTAACAAATAATTGTCTTACAATGAAACAAGGAGGAAATAAACTTGGATAACTTAAGCAAGGGGAAAAAAAACCAAAGTAACAAACTAGTAGGAACAGGATTATTGAGGTAGTGGGCCAACTGGGAAAAGGGAGGGTGAACGGTGGAGGGGGGGGGGGGTGAGGGAAGGAGGTTGCTGGAGCTTTATAGGAAAACAAATGCATGAATTAAAAGCCTAGGCGGTGAAAAATATGCTTAGGAGAATATATTTAGGAGGAAAAGCTGGGGAAGAGATGGGCTTTGGCGACTGTGGCGGGGACGCGTAGCTTATGGGAAAGCTTGTCTGACCAGAAGAATCTTAAGTCTCTTCTTGAAAGTAATCAGGCATTGTTCCAGCCTAAGGTCCGGTGGGAGCAAATTCCACTGTTTGGGTCCTGCGGAGGAAAGAGCTCTTTTACTTAAAGAGGTTTTGATTATAGGTGCTTCAAGAGTGCCTCTCTGCGCTAATCTCAGAGGTCGGGCTGAGGTATGATGTTGCAGGGGGGTCGAGAGGTCCAGCGGAGAGATGTTAAAAATGGCTTTTTGGGTGATTGATAAAAGCTTGTAGAGGATCCTAAATTTGACTGGGAGCCAATGAAGCTTCTTTAGGATCGGTGTTATATGGTCCCTTTTGTTTGACTTTGTGAGAATCCTTGCAGTTGCATTTTGAAGCAACTGGAGGGGCTTAATAGAGTCCTGCTCGCGTAAATCCGGGCGGATTTACGCGAGCAGGGCTTTTAAAATCCGCCCCTGTGTGAATTAACAATTTTGTATTAAAGTCGAGCCTGCTGTAACATTTCTATTGCGCTATTGAGCATGTTATAGAGCTTCTATTGCGCTACCATGGCAAAGTGCCCTCTGCTTTAATTTCAGGGAAAATAACTAGATTTAAACAGGCTCTTTGCCAAACTGAAAAACCAGCTAGAAAACTATCTAAATTTACCATTTTGTATATTATAGCCATAACTATTTTGGTCTAACTTGCTGTAGTATTACTATTACGCTATCAGGCACATTTTAGCATTGGTATTGCGATTTCGAAATAGACGTTCTGACATCCACAATTTAGAAAAAAAACTTTTTCCAAAAAAAAAGGGGGCTTGAATGTAAAATACACAACTTACATTAGCTCCATTAGCTCAGTACTGCCGCAGCACAGATTAGTCTCCGCTCCGATCGCAAGAATGATAGAGAAGTTAGAGCAGGCTTTTAAAACCCCTGAAATGAGTGAAAGCAAATGTCAATCAAACCTCGGCGGTGTGTCTGAAAAAAACCCATATGTAGCAGCTCATCAATAAGCAATTCTTCCAATCTGAATATAATGGATAGTAAAAAAGAAAAAATAATAAATACAAAAATAAAATAAGATAAAATATATAGCTAAAACCTGGCATTAAAAAGATTAAAACAAGATGCACCACTCAAGATGAACTTATGAAAAATAAAATTGAAATGAGAGCTCTAAATATAAATCAAAAATCTGGAGTAATAAGAACCCCCTATGTGACAGAGCCAATACTGTTTAAAAGATATATCAATAATGAGTAATAATTCCTATTTAAACAAAGGAAGGGGACATTGTAAATCTGAAAAGCAATGAATATAAAAATCTAGTAATGATAAAAATATGGTAAAAATGTATTTGAAAATAAAATAAAAATTGGCTTGATAAAAAAGTTAAAACAAGAATAAAAAGCTATTGGACAGTAATATAACACCCCCGGTATCAGGAATAGGGCACTGTGTGCAGGAAGATCACAACACCCCCAGTATCAGGAATAGGGCACTGTGTGCAGGAAGATCACAACACCCCTGGTATTAGGGATAGGGCACTGTGTGCAGGAAGATCACAACACTCCTGGTATTAATAGGGATAGGGCACTGTGTGCAGGAAGATCACAATACCCCTGGTATCAGGGTTAGGGCACAAGTTCTAGTCACATTGACTGATCACATTACTTGTTTTGTCAAGCTACCAACTGTTTCCATTTCCCATCCCCCATATACTGTCAGTAGGAAACTTGGTAACATGAATAAATAAGAGGGCAGCCAATAGGAATACATATTCATTCCTAAACTGACCTTAACTGACCTGAAAAGTGTCAAATTGTATCATTTTCAGTTAGTGCGCACTAACTCCCGTTAGTGCGCACTAATCGGAAAAAACGATTTTTAACGATTTTTTAACTAAAAAATCGTGCCTAAGACGATTTTCTTGCCCTGCCACACGATTTCTATCGTTAAGACGATATGGAAAACGATTCACATCCCTAGATCTTATTTCATTCTCTAGGATTTCTAATCTACTATGCATTAATATATTATCTTTAATAGAAGCAACATTTACAGTCTGTAAATTATTTACTACAGGGTTCAATTTTGCAACTTCTTGTTCTAAACTCTCCGTTCTTTTATCCAATTCTACAAACTTTTCCCTTGTTCCACTGAGAAGGTCTGTACATTTGACATAAACCCTGACATTTTCTTATCTATCTTTGCAGACAGTTTCCATACATCTAATAATGTTACCTTTTCAGGTTCGGCAATGCTCTCCTCTCTATCATTGCTTGAAACGGCAATGATAGATGGGCATTTAACCTTGGAATAAACATCAGTTGCTTCGCTACCCAATATTATCACTTGTGAATGCATAGTCATTTCCGGTGGTGATCCAACACCGTTTAAGGTTGGTATCATTCCTCCGGCTTGGACTATAGCTTCATCAACTGCATTTGTTGCTTCTGATACGGGAATTGGGGATGATTGTATAGCCCTGGGGGTCCCCCCATCAATGGACTCACCAGCAAACACCACATGGGAGTCCATTAGGCCAATTCTTTTCGTCATGGGAGTGGTAGGTGAAGAGGCATATGCTTTTGATTTTCTTTTCCTACCCATATTTTTTCCCCCAGGGGTGCGCCCCTTTGGCGCGCGGCTTCGGCGCGCCGGCGGCTGCGCGCCGCTGTGCCCTTGTTTTTATAGCTGTCCCGGGGCACTCACCGATGACGTCACTGGGGCGGGGTTCCGCCTCTCCCTCTCAGCCAGGAAGCAGTTCGTTTTTCTTTCTCTCTACTCAAGGTAGAACTGGACGAGGATTCCCAGCGCGTAGGTCTCTCGCTCTCCTCCTCACTCTACACGCCGCTGTGCCCTTGTTTTTATAGCTGTCCCAGGGCACTCACCGATGACGTCACTGGGGCGGGGTTCCGCCTCTCCCTCTCAGCCAGGAAGCAGTTTGTTTTTCTTTCTCTCTACTCAAGGTAGAACTGGACGAGGATTCCCAGCGCGTAGGTCTCTCACTCTCCTCCTCAGGTTTTAAATCGTCAAAAATCGTTAGAGGCGATATTTAATAGGAATTCCCCCGATTTATCGTCAAAAATCGTAAATCGAGGAAGGGGGAGGGGAAGGGGGAGGGGAAGGGGGAGGGCAGGAAAACCGGCACACTAAAACATCCCTAAAACCCACCCCAACCCTTTAAAATAAATCCCCCACCCTCCCGAACGCCCCCAAAATGTCTTAAATTACCTGGGGTCCAGTGGGGGGGTCCCGTTGTGATCTTCCACTCTCGGGCGTCAGGCGCGTTGATAGAAAATGGCTCCGGCGCTACCTTTGCCCTGTCATATGACAGGGCAAAGGTAGCGCCGGCGCCATTTTGGTTCCCCGACGTCACGAGCGTAGGAGATCGCTCCCGGACCCCCGCTGGACCCCCAGGGACTTTTGGCCAGCTTGGGGGGGCCTCCTGACCCCCACAAGACTTTCCAAAAGTCCAGCGGGGGTCCGGGAACGACCTCCTGCACTCGAATCGTGTTGCCGTACGGCCGGCGCCAATTTGCTGTACGGCAATATGGCCATATAGCCGGCGCCATTTTGCCCGTCACCCGAGAGTGGGAGATCACAACGGGACCCCCCCACTGGACCCCAGGTAATTTAAGACATTTTGGGGGGGTTCGGGAGGGTGGGGGATTTATTTTAAAGGGTCGGGGTGGGTTTTAGGGATGTTTTAGTGTGCCGGTTTTCCCGCCCTCCCCTGATTTACATGATATTTAAAAAAACAAAACCGCGACGATCCGATTCCCTCCCCCCCCAGCCGAAATCGATCGTTAAGATGATCGATCACACGATACACATCTCTACCTGATGGACCTCAAGCGTGGTTTTTATGCCATTGCCCGCTTTCCGAATGTCATTGGAGCTATTGACTGCACTCATGTGGCCATTAGGGATGTGCAGAGCAAAATTTTATGTTCATATTTTTTATGTCCGAAAGGGGGTCCCACTTGCAGCCAATATGGACATAAAAAAAATCCAATGAGTTGGGTATATGTACATATGTGCAAAAAAAAAATTTAAACCCCCTCACCCTCCTTAATCCCCCCCCCAGACTTACCACAACTCCCTGGTGATCGAGCGAGGAGTGAGGACGTCATTGCTGCAATCCTTGGCGAGAAGCATGTGACGTCGGTGGCACGTCGAGTGACGCGGCGTCACGTGATTCCTGGCGAGTTCGCGCCGGACGGCTCGTTCGGCCCAAAAAGAACTTTTGGCCAGCTTGGGGGGGCCTCCTGACCCCCTCAAGCTGGCCAAAAGTTCTTTTTGGGCCGAACGAGCCGTCCGGCGCGAACTTGCCGGGAATCACGTGGCGCCGCGTCACTCAGACGCGGCGTCACGTGATTCCCGGCAAGTTCGCGCCGGACGGCTCGTTCGGCCCAAAAAGAACTTTTGGCCAGCTTGGGGGGGCCTCCTGACCCCCCCAAGCTGGCCAAAAGTTCTTTTTGGGCCGAACGAGCCGTCCGGCGCGAACGAGTCGGGAATCACGTGACGCCGACGTCACGTGATTCCCAGCAAGTTCGCGCCGGACAGCTCGTTCGGCCCAAAAAGAACTTTTGGCCAGCTTGGGGGGGCCTCCTGACCCCCTCAAGCTGGCCAAAAGTTCTTTTTGGGCCGAACGAGCCGTCCGGCGCGAACTTGCCGGGAATCACGTGATGTCGCGTCTGAGTGACGCGGCGCCACGTGATTCCCGGCTCGTTCGCGCCGGACGGCTCGTTCGGCCCAAAAAGAACTTTTGGCCAGCTTGAGGGGGTCAGGAGGCCCCCCCAAGCTGGCCAAAAGTTCTTTTTGGGCCGAACGAGCCGTCCGGCGCGAACGAGCCGGGAATCACGTGATGCCGGCGTCACTCGACGTGCCGCCGACGTCACATGCTTCTCGCCAAGGATTGCAGAAATGACGTCCTCACTCCTCGCTCGATCACCAGGGAGTTGTGGTAAGTCGGGGGGGGGGGGGGGGATTAAGGAGGGTGAGGGGGTTTATATTTTTATTTTGGCTCAACAATCGCGATTTCCCACATATCGAACATATCTATGTTCGATATGTGGGAAATCCGATCGTTTATGTCGAATCAATTTTTTAAGTAAAAAAAAAATATGAGTTGCGTTTTACTAATGCGGTCAATCCGAATGCACACCCCTAGTGGCCATCATTCCACCCCATCAGACGGAGGCAGCCTACCGCAACAGAAAGCAGTTCCACTCCCTCAACGTGCAAGTGGTGTGTGATGCTGGAATGTGGATCCTTTCTGTGATGTCCAGCTTTCCAGGATCAGCGCATAATTCCTTCATACTCAGGTGATCAGCTCTGTTTCGCAAATTCGAAGCTGGCCTGTACGGCGATGGTTAGCTTGTAGGTAAGATATAAGTTTCCATACATCTAACATATTAGCAATGTTCATTTCTGTTATGGCACACAAATGTGACGTGTACACCCTATCCTGATGGAGTGATATGTCCTCATCACAACAGGCCTCAGTGGCTCATAGTGTTACCCAAAGTGGTGGAATGGCTCATGCACCCAAACAGTAAGTATGGGCAGCCAAGTACGAGGTACACAGCAGCCCCAGTATGGCCTATATGTGGCATTGCATGTTCACCTCACTGCACTAGTGAACAGCCTACACTTATTCGGTATAGCCATGGTTAATGGCATTGTCCAAGGTGTTTCTACAGTTGTGCTGTAAGGGCAGCTCACAGCCACTGGTGTTCCTGAGGTCCTGATGTTCATGATACTTCGCATGATCACTTCTAGTCAGTTGTGCACATTCAGGGGCAGCCAGTTGACACCATGCCTGTTATTGGGAATGCATACCTACATAAAAGGTCCAATTGAGCAGATATGTCCGTACACAATGACTACAGTGCATGATGCATATGATCCGAACACAGGGATATAATCTGTAAGGACCATGATGTTAAGGACCTACCGCATACACACTGCTGACATAAAGCTCAGTGTCTAGGGGCCCTTCATGTGCTATTCCTCCTAATAGCAGCACACCTGCTATGGAACAAAGCAAGCATGGAGCCCCACAAATAGGGTGTTAGGGAACAAGAATGGCCTGGCTCGTCCCATCCGGTTCTACTGCATGTAGTGATCAACTACACGCATGTGACATCAACATCAATATTTGTAATGGCTTGCCTATTTCATTGCTACAGGAGACTCAGCCTATGGATGTAGGCCCTGGCTTATGACCCCAATCCTCCAGCCTGCCACGGCGCAACAGATGGCCTATAATGAGGCCTTATGTGCTACACGCTCAGTCATCGAACGTACGTTCGGCCTTCTGAAGAGCCGCTTCCGGTGTTTGGACAAGACTGGGGGAGCGTTACTGTATGCTCCCCCCCCAAGTTGCAAGGATAATCTTGCTTTGCTGTGTGTTCCATAATGTGGCTCTTCTTTATTTTGACGATAAATCGGGGGATTCCTATGGCTATAGATCCAGACCTCAGACCTGATCCCCCATGTGTGCGTGCACAACGGCATGAGAACACAGTCAGTGGCAGGCAGCTTCGGCAACACCTTATCCAGACACACTTTTAAGGTAGGCATGGGACAGAACCATGCTCTTGCAGGGCAGTTTGGCCACTAATGGGTTAGGACATAGTTGCATGTGCAGACCTCTTTTTCAGTCTGCTACGTCCCAGACCTGCTAGGTCTGTCCACCCAACAACTGTTTGGGGGTGGTGCTCTACATCTGAGGGTATAGGCCATAATAGGGTGGCTAAGTGCTGGCTTGAGGGACTGGTGAGGTGCTCTATGTGTGTGACTTATTAAGTGCCTTTGCATTAAGCACCTGCTACATACTGACAAGCCACCAAGGATGACGGTACTGTACACACTTGTCCTCATGAGACACAACACACTCACACGCCTCCCCAGATTAGCTTACACCGTACAACAATTGTAGCTGTATTGGGCCGTACCTCTGTCATTCCCTAATGCCATCACGATGACAAGCATATCGGTGCGTCATTGACGCACATTTGGACTAATGAACCCAATCTATGTCACTCTTACCTTATTTGCCAACCCTCAATCTTATTGCCATGTGCGTCTTGCAGCAACACTAACGTCACTTCAGTATGCAAGTGGTATCAGTGAGGGCCTAGACAGCAGAGCCTCAATATACAGCAGGGAACACATATCAGTCCTACAACATCCTGATGCCTCATGAATGGGTGGGTGAGAAAAATGCACATCTGGCGCTGCACAGACGTATCTGAAGGTGCCTCATCACTGTATCATCCCACAGCATCACACCTCTGGGATCACTGCAGCTGCCCGAAAGGACAGCCAGCTATCTTGTTGCATGCACCTGAGTGTGGTGGCTGTATGCTGCTACAAGGAATTGCTGTGACAGAAAGGTGATGATGTACAGTTTGCTCCCCCACACAGCTATGGCAGTATGTAGCCCACTGTGCTGTCCTGGGCCCAATAATACTGTGTATCAGCCTCCATAAACACATGTAGTACAGACCTGAAACTGTGGTCAAAGTTTGTACAGTGCCAGCTCCCACGAGTCGGTGGTTGGGTTTCACAAACACCCTTCCACGGGCTCCCTGTAACTAACTATGCATGCACATGTGTTCTACCCTACATATCTATGCAGTACCACTTGAAAACTATCGCTGCTCACATCAGGTATCGGGCTGCGACTGTGAAACCAGTGATGTGCGGCTCAATGGGCAGCCTGGCATAGCTGTCACAACAGGGCAGTTGTGGCTGCAAAGGCTGCAGACACCGTGTATTTTGTGTATGAATGTCAATCCAGAGGTGCTCATGTGCACATTGTGTACCGTACATGGATATGGTCTGTGAGTATTTGTACAGTATGTGATACCCTGCCCATCATGTCCCCACTAACAGTATGAACTGTTTAGTCACAGTACAACTACTGATGGAACAGCAGCAGAGCTCAGCCTTAGTGTCTAGTGCACACCTGCCATCCAAGCCGTACCAGACACCTGTGTCATGATAGATATGGCACACATTATCTGATGGAGTTAATGATCAACACAGTGTGCATGTGCAGGAAGGAAATTGCCACCTGGCCATGCAAGCTCAGGGTACGCTCTCACACACACAGGCCGTCAGACTGTTCATGATATAGATGTCCTGTGTCGCGACACACAGCCACCATTTAATGCAGGCCTTAAACGCTCCTCTCATAACATGTCACTTGTAGAAAGTATCAGCAGTGCTGTCTGCATTGAGTTGCCACATGTGAGTACCCACCCACATGTCGCATTGTCCACCCAAAAGGTGAGGGGCTGACTGTTGGCAGCCACCTCGTAGAAGGGCTTCCACCAGCAGCACAACCGATCAGCCAGGCTGCCAAAGGGAGCATGCATGCATGTGTACAGTGCTCCATTTACTTATAGATGGCCATTACTGAGCATTGAGCCCTCACAACAGGACTGACAGGTGGATGTGAGAGTGATGCAGTCCCCCTCAATGTGGTGTCATGTGCCCTTCGAATGTCTATAGGGTGCAGAAAGTAGCTGTCTGCAATGTAGTCAAACATGGAGATCTGTGCATATTGGCAAAGTGGCTGTCACGACTGTAACATAGAGGCTCTTCGCCCAGGCCCTCAGCAGAAGGCCTGCGCGAAGGTCACAGTGGCACAAGGCACAGATGTGGGTGTGGCTGGTGGCACGATAGCCACTGCAGTTGGTTCCATAGCACAGAAAGCATGCTGTGTTCTGTGGAAGCACCTCCGTGCAGGCATTTTCTCTCCCACAGCACGCCCCTGGTGAGCCCACACACAGTCATTCAAGGTCCCTAACACAGGCCATCCAAATTGGGCTGGCTCTACCAACGCCTTCCTCATAGCTGCCTTACTGCAGAGTATGATGACAAAGTAATGTCCACAGGTAATCCATCACTATTGACAGGTGATCACACAGCCTGCCAGCACAGGTCCTGATGTTCAAATACAGAATTTCACTACTCATATGTGGATGTGTCCGTGGAGCCTAAGCCTTTGCCTGATCCCGCACTACCCATGTGTCGTCCATATGGAGGTGGCCGAACAGAAGAGGAGGCTGCACAGGATGGAATATATGCATGAAGGGCACCAGATAAACGGCTAGGCAGGTGAAGAGGTACATTGATGTACAGCCCAATCCCCTTCCCTAAAATGTGTAGTTCCCCTGTGTGGCACCAAACCAGGGGTGCTAAGGGAAGAATAGGTGAGCGATGAGATTGAACAATGAATGTGTACTAGGTGTCCAGATAGAGGATACCAGCCTTTCAGCACACAACATAAGGACACCATATTCCAGAGCTTTTTGGAGCACCTGCACGTGGATGGGTGTCAGTGATAATGCACTAGCTGAGACACATAACTGTACAGCACCAGCTGCTTCCACGCTTGCTACTTGCAGTGATGAGGATGACAGGGGTTCAGACACGGTGACAAACCAATGTCTTGCTCTATCACAGTATTGGAGCCATTTGTGCGTGATAAGGTATGTAGGATGTATGTACAGCACTGTTGCCCTCATACTGTACAGTACAATGGTAGGCTGGCCTGGAAGGTAAACAGTTGGGATGATGTTTGGGCTGTACTCTGACTAGACCCCTATCTCCACCCAGTCCTCCCACAATATATTGAAGGCCATCCCACCCAGCTCCTGTAAATGCCACGGGTCGGTGTGTGTCTCTGCCATTATGACAACGATGTTGCTGGCCACAGCAACAGCCCATACCAAGATGGCATCTCGTGGTACAGGTGGTACCTAGCCTCTGCGTTACACACTATTCCTCTGCACCAACTGCTCTCAGGTTTGCACCTCACCCACTATATCATGGGTTCTTACACATAGAGCCTCCATGAACTGTACCTTATAAGGGTGCACCCTTATGGCAGCACGCCACCTGGCTGCATCCGGAGATGTCCTCCAGAAGGGGATATCAGGAGGTCCAAGGTTGCCAAGAGCCCCTGCCATTCCCGGCTACAGTGTGGTAAGACCTGCCACTTGGCCAAGCACATGTGCATCCTTTACAATTGTGCTCCATGCAGTGCCACAGTTCTGTGGTCCAGGAGCTCCATTAGCTGGATGCGCTGACGATAAACAGGCTGAACGCCACATGCTGTATTCTTGGACATGGCAACCTGTCCTTCATGAGGTGCAATGTGTCAGGGAAGCAAGCTGTGTGTAAGGGTGCTGACAAACAGCATTGCAGTGCTCACTGTTGCACCTGGCCGGTGAACCGCTACATACACAGGCTACACTGTGGCCTGGACATGTAGGCAACACCTTACAGCATGTATGGCAAGAGGTAGAAGGCTCTGAGATTCCAGATGTCCACCTATAGTGGCAGGCCATTTGTCAGGGATTGTGTCCGCCACGGCCGCACAAGCCTACTCATAACTGAGTACAGAAGTGGGTGACAGTCGGCGATACATATAGCTTCACACGTTGGGACTATGGCAATGCCTGACAGCCTATATGTGGACAGGAGCCCTTTAGCTCGCCACCCAACTATGTATTCTACAGGCGCAGCTGCAAAGTGGTCTTCCCAGTCAGTGCTAACTAAGCTGTGTGCAACAATAGAGGGATTATGGCCCACATATGGGCCAACATGTCCCTCCGATTGACATCGATGCACCCATATCGCTCCGTTGAGAGGGTATACGTCCCATTCACATTATGTCCCTCAAGAAAGGTACCGGAGCTTCAAGCCAGAGTATGGAGAAGACCAGGGTTGAGATGTGTATATTATGTGATGGTGGCACAGGTCATACAGTATGTGCAGACAGCAATATTCTCCTCATACTGATGTGTGAGCCACATTGGTTACCTGTAACCTTTTCAACAGCACATCTGTAGGGAGGAAAGTCCACTGTGGTTCAGCAGCAAGTAAATGTTTGTTGTGCACTTAATAGTCATTAATGTATATCTAATAATGAGCAACACTGACAGATACCTGTCAGTGGACTTCACTGGTTGTCCAAACATGCACTATCAACAATGTCAGCAAAACTTGGACAGTGGCTTGTATATCTCTGTCTGACGAGGGAATATATGTGAAGAGACTGTCGGACTGTGGAGCACACAGTGTTGCCCGTCAGACACTGTTCACATGTTTGATGTGGGCAACATTAGAAAGGGTGCATGCACACACACCACAGCTGGGAGACGGCACCAGAGGGATGTGTGTCACAACGGGTGGTGACCACTTCTTGCAACCTGTGCCCTTTTCTGGCCATCCATTTAAACTACTGGTAGTGAACACTGACTGCACACCAGCAGTCCCCAAATATGTGTGCACATTGACACCGGATCGACACACATAAGGCCTGTTTAACATGCCTTATACAGGTTGCCCCATGTAAACGGGTCTCACACATCAGCATTCATATATTAACCTTTCCATACGACTAGCAACAGCCAAGTAACCTGTCCACTGACAGTCTGTGAAATTGTTTTAATACACGGCATGCGGAGGGCTACATAACCCTTACCATGCCTGACCTTTCAGTGGGCCACAACCTTAAGGCAAATACAGTAACTAGAGGAAACCTTTCCTGGCACGCAAGGAATCCATGTACAGGCTGCCATGGTGGCGATGTACACTGATATATCAGTATGCACAGGGTACATGCTTAGCATGTGCAGATGAGAATGGCTACACACTATTGTATGCCAATAGTACCTGGAGATTTCGCATATGCATGATCCACCACTGTAATGGATGTCATGCAATGCACCAGAGATTGCCAACCTGTCTGTGAGTCATCCAGAGTTGGTGGAAAGCATCTTCCGTTTACCAGCACATGTGAGAGACCAATCGAGGAAGCAAAGTCGGTACGTACCTTGGCATTGATTAGGCTCACATACGTGGTGTTTGTCAGGCCCAGATAGCTATAATACTGAACCCTGGTAGGAAATACGTGTCTGGACTCAACACCGCCAACAGTGCCTGACATGAGCACTGCTATTGGAATCAACTGCTGCTCACCCCTTTCCCTTTCCACACAGATCATAAGAGCAGGCATACATTAGAACGTTCCCTTACTGTGCAGTCCTTGTACTGATGAACAGTGCCTCTTCTAGTGTGAGGGACATGTCATGTACTCCCCTAATGTTTACTCTGCAGGGTCCCTCTTACCGCCATACTACTATTTGAACATATCTGTAAGGTATTTCAATAGCAGGTGCAGATGTTGAAATACTGAACCTCAGACAGGGGGCAGTTGTGAAAATCAGCATTGGTCCAATGTGTGATGCAGCATGCCAGGGGCACATTAGGAACATAATGAGGACACAAAAGGTGGCATGGTAAACTGGAATTTTATTCCTTACAACATTGTGCAGGGTATAGTGATGTATTAGATCATCAGTTTAACCATACATTAGATATCCTAGGTAGTCATAATCTGCAAGTACTAGATACATAATAGATCCAAAGTGGTCCAATTCCGTGCTACTTACTTCACTCCACCATAAGGCGAATATACTGATATGCAGGTAGTAGGTGTTATAAGTACTGGCAAAGCATGATTACCTAGGAACAGAAAAACAGGAAGTGGCACCCCAATAGCTAGGATCCTGCAATACAAAGATTACTGCTGGACAATATACAATGTGTTGACTGGCAAAGGCCCCAGGCGGTCCATGTTGAAAGAGTGCACTGAAAGGGGGCTGCCTGAGAGGCCGGCCGGCAGAGTGAAAGTCCAGGCCCCAGGCGGTCCATGTTGAAAGAGTGCACTGAAAGGGGGCTGCCTGAGAGGCCGGCCGGCAGAGTGAAAGTCCAGGCCCCAGGCGGTCCATGTTGAAAGAGTGCACTGAAAGGGGGCTGCCTGAGAGGCCGGCCGGCAGAGTGAAAGTCCAGGCCCCAGGCGGTCCATGTTGAAAGAGTGCACTGAAAGGGGGCTGCCTGAGAGGCCGGCCGGCAGAGTGAAAGTCCAGGCCCCAGGCGGTCCATGTTGAAAGAGTGCACTGAAAGGGGGCTGCCTGAGAGGCCGGCCGGCAGACTGAAAGTCCAGGCCCCAGGCGGTCCATGTTGAAAGAGTGCACTGAAAGGGGGATGCCTGAGAGGCCGGCCGGCAGAGTGAAAGTCCAGGCCCCAGGCGGTCCATGTTGAAAGAGTGCACTGAAAGGGGGCTGCCTGAGAGGCCGGCAGAGTGAAAGTCCAGGCCCCAGGCGGTCCATGTTGAAAGAGTACACTGAAAGGGGGCTGCCTGAGAGGCCGGCCGGCAGAGTGAAAGTCCAGGCCCCAGGCGGTCCATGTTGAAAGAGTACACTGAAAGGGGGCTGCCTGAGAGGCCGGCCGGTAGAGTGAAAGTCCAGCCAACAGAAAAGGTATCCAGCAGTTCAGCATGTAGGCAGCAGGCAAACACATGAAGGGTGTGGCAACAGCAGTGAAGGCCCAGGAACAGACAGCAGCGGCATGGCAGCAGCAGTGAAGGCCCAGGAGTAGACAGCAGCGGCAAGGCAGCAGCAGTGAAGGCCCAGGAACAGACAGCAGCGGCATGGCAACAGCAGTGAAGGCCCAGGAACAGACAGCAGCGGCATGGCAGCAGCAGTGAAGGCCCAGGAACAGACAGCAGCGGCAAGGCAACAGCAGTGAAGGCCCAGGAACAGACAGCAGCGGCATGGCAGCAGCAGTGAAGGCCCAGGAACAGACAGCAGCGGCATGGCAGCAGCAGTGAAGGCCCAGGAACAGACAGCAGCGGCATGGCAGCAGCAGTGAAGGCCCAGGAACAGACAGCAGCGGCAAGGCAACAGCAGTGAAGGCCCAGGAACAGACAGCAGCGGCATGGCAGCAGCAGTGAAGGCCCAGGAAGAGACAGGCCAAGTGCCATTTGGAGACATGAGGCACAGTACGCACCCCACAACCAGCATTAACAGCTCTTGAGCAGACAGGTCATCCCACAGCACACTGCCAGAATTTTCAGCCCATGAGAACAGAAGATGGTACACAGCAGAGTGGTGCAGCAGATGCAGATGGCACACAGCAGTGTGGCGTAGCGGATGCAGATGACACACAGCAGAGTGGTGCAGCGGATGCAGATGGCACACAGCAGAGTGGAGCAGCGGATGCCGGTGGGCCAGGTGGCCAGGTGGGTGGGAGGTGGCGCCTCATCAGCTTTGCATGGTGCATCCTCTTCCATCTCGACAGCACTGCCCCTCTGTGGGGAGCAGCCGGTGGTGCATCCTCTTCCACCTCGACGGCACTGCCCCTCTGTGGGGAGCAGCCGGTGGTGCATCCTCTTCCACCTCGACGGCACTGCCCCTCTGTGGGGAGCAGCCGGTGGTGCATCCTCTTCCACCTCGACGGCACTGCCCCTCTGTGGGGAGCAGCCAGTGGTGCATCCTCTTCCATCTTGATGGCACTGCCCCTCTGTGGGGAGCTGCCAGTGGTGCATCCTCTTCCATCTCGATGGCACTGCCCCTCTGTGGGGAGCAGGCAGTGGGCCATCCTCTTCCATCTCGACGGCACTGCCCCTCTGTGGGATGGTCATCCCAGTGGTGGGTGGGAGTACCTGCCCTACCCGGTTTTCTGGTGCCTCATGGTCCCCTCAGGGCCCCTTGCCACGTCGTGATGGACCGGTGGGAGGAGGCAGGTTCTTGGGGGGATGGCCCCGGCAGCCTCAGGACCCTGAGGGACTTGGCTGGGGTGTTGACGTTGTGGATGATGAGGCCTGCTGGTCTGGCATCCGCTGCAGGATTTGCAGCAATATTGTATTGTGAGTGCCAATCGCTGCTGTGATGCTGGTAGCTGCCTATGTGAATGCTGAAGTCTGGAGCTGGGAGTTGTGACTCAGCTGTCTGACGGCTCTCCTCAGGCCACGCAGTTCCAACCTGATTTGGTCAGCCTGTGTGGCAGTCATCGGGTCGGGGTTCGGTTGGAAGGGTGGCGCTGCTGGAGGTGCTTGTGGTGCTGGTGTTGGGACTTCCCATGCTGGGGGATGTGCCATTGCTGCCCCAGCTGCTGGTGCAGGGCTGCATGGAGACATGACTGGTGTGGAGAGAGTGGACGGAGTTTGCTCAAAGGTCATCGGGCTGCTTGGGTGCTGAGCAGTGGAGGAGATCCCCCACTCCATATCCTCAAGGGCCTCGCTCAGGGTGAGGGGGTTGCCTGTGGCTGCTGTTGTGGGCTGCACCTCTTCCTCCTCCTGCCATTCAGACCACTCTGTCATTGCATCGATGTAATAGGGCCTGGCTACTATTGGTGGCCGCCTTGTCCCCGGTGGGTCACTGCTGGTGCCTGGGCCCTCCCAGCTGGCATCTGACGTCTGCTGCCTGGGACCAGAGTGCTCTGTAGAAGATGGGGGAAAAAAGGATATACAGCATCAGTACCACAGCGTTTGGTTGAATTAGAGTAACATCTAACATAGACACGTAATCTTTGACCAACATGTCATTCTGCTTATACAGTTATGATGTTTATATGTACCTAATGGCATGGGGTATGGGCCTGGGGGATGGGGCCTGAACCCTGGGCGGTGCAGAGCACAGGGGGAAACTGACAATGTCAACAGTTGTAAGCATTTCTTTCACATCTCAGACTGCCAGTTTCTGCCTGGGGGATGGGGCCTGAACCCTGGGCGGTGCAGAGCACAGGGGGAAACTGACAATGTCCACAGTTGTAAGCATTTCTTTCACATCTCAGACTGGTAGCCTCTGCCTGGGGGATGGGGGGGTCAAGACTGTTCTGGAGAGCACATGGTGAACTTCAACAGAAAACAGGACTAAACATTGTGTATGAATCTTGCACAGGACAGGGGGGTATAGGCCTACTTACCATCTTCGAGGTGGGAGGTATCAAGGCGTGGATCCAATCCCTCGAAGACGTCTGGTCCCAGCCGCTGCATGAGACGCCTCTCCATATCCGTGAAGCGGATAGGGCACTGGGACCTTCCTCCTGTCTCCCGCAGGTATTCATTGCGCTACGCTCCGCTATCTTCACCTTGAGCTGCGCCTTTATGTCCCTGTAACGGTGGGCCACCTGCTCCCCGGTCCGAGGTATGCCACTTTGGTGTCTGATGTCCGCAGCTATGGTGGTCCATAGCTGTGCCTTGGCTGCCTTGCTCGTCTTCACTGCCAGGTTGCCAAAGAAATGGGCATAGTGACGGAGGACGCCTTCAATCAGCCGATCGTTGTCCACCTGGCTGAAGCATATAGCACGCTGCCTGACCCTTGCCTGGCTGCTTGGTTGGGGCTCCTGACCCCCCCAAGGCTTGCCAATAATCCCTGGGGGTCCAGCAGGGGTCCGGGAGCGATTTCGTTTTCGGCTGCCAGTAACCAAAATGGCGCCGATAGCCTTTGCCCATACTATGTCACAGAGGCTTTCGGCGCCATTGGTCAGCTCCTGTCACATGATAGGAGCACAAGATGGCGCCGATGGCCATGTGACAGGGGCTGACCAATAGCGCCGAAAGCCCCTGTGACATGGTAGTTCGGGCTATTCGGAGGCACGCGGCTTGCACTGGCACGGAGGGCACGGAGGGCAAATAGAAGCCGGGACCCCGCTGGACCACCAGGGATCTTCGTAAGTCTTGGGGAGGGATCGGGATGGGGGGGGGGGGTTGTATATGTATGCTTTAAAACGTTTTTAAGTGCTTGGGGTGGGTTTTTTTTAGCTTCGATTACCGATTCGTTTTTCGGCCCCGTTTTCGGGTTTCCTCGTTTCGTTTTTCGGAAAAACGAAACGAGATAATCTGAAATGTACCACGAAGTACTCGAACCGAAAAACGACCCGGTAGAAAAAAACGAAGCACATCTCTAATTTTTAATACGTATCCTTTTCAGACCATCTGTTTTTAAATTATACCAATGTGCAACATCATTTTAATTTTTAATTCTCTAGTTTATTTTTGTAATTTTTCACATTTGTGTTTTAATATATTTTAGATTGATATATATATTAAGTATTTTGTTTTTAAACATATTTTAATTTTTCAGTCTCATTTCTTAATTTTTATTTCTTTCATTTACTTATTTTTAATACATACCTTTTTCAGACCATCTGATATAATCTGTTTGAATACCATTGAACTTTCAGAAACCAGTCGTTCAAATTGATCAGCCTGAGCAGGGGAAGTATAAAGGGAAGCTTCCTCTGCTCACTCCCTGACTTGGCAACGTCTTCCAGCGCTGTCTAGTCTGCTTGCTTCGATGAGTTCCTTGAGCTTCAGATCCCTGTTCCTGTTACGTCTTGGTCTTCTCGGTTCTTGACTTCGGATTGGCAAGCGGTGATTCTCTGGTGTGCAACTCGGATTGGCAAGCGGTGATTCTCTGGCGTGACTTCGGACTGGCAAGCGGTGATCCCTCGGTGTGTGACCTCGGACTGGTAGTGACGACTCTCCGGCACTTGATCTTGGACCCCTCCTGGACTCCATCTCCAAGGGCCCGCCTAAGTCCCAGCGGTCCGGGTCCCTACGGGCTCCTCCTGGGGGGACCGCAGACTTCCAGGGTGAAGCTCCAGTCAGCCCTTGCACCGATACCGTGACTCCTCGGGGTCCACCTAAGTCCCAGCGGTCTGGGTCCCTATGGGCTCCTCCTGGGGGGACCTTAGACTTCCAGGGGTGAAGACACAGCTCCTCTTCTAGCCTCTTCATCTGCCTGCAGTCACCTCCATCTCCAGTGCTGAGGGTCAACTGCTCTCCTCTTCTGTTCTGCCTTGCCACCCAACGAGAGAACCTACGGATCCTCCGCAAGGTATTCCATCCTCTCGTCGGCCCAAGGGTCCACAAGCCTGAGCATAACAGATTGCCAAGTCCATGGACCCGGTGGAGGTATCTGCCCACCAGGCCATTCCCAGAATGGCCCAGCGCCTGAAGGATCAACAACAGACCCTCGATGCCCTGGTCTCTGCGGTACAGGGACTGACCCAACGCCTCAAGGCATTAAGACCCCTGAACCCTATGTTGCCATCTCCGCCTGGGGCTCAAGGAGGTCGCCCTACCCAGCCACACACCGTCCAGGGCTCCAGGGACGACCAGGGGCCAGCAACGCCCACTCAACTCCCAGCGCCCTCTCGATATGCCAGAGATGCGAAGTTGTGTTGAGGATTCCTCAGCCAGTGCCAGGTCCGTTTTTCCTTGTTGCCTGCGCAGTTCCCCAGCGACCTGGTCAAAACCAGCTACATTATGTCTTTACTCGATGGGAAGCCCCTGAGATGGACCTCTCATCTGTGGGAGAGAAGGGATCCTATCTTCAAAGACTTGAGTCAGTTTCTGTCTGCCTTCCGGCAGACTTTTGACGAACCCGTCCGCAAGCCCACTGCGGTTTCGGAATTGCTTCAATTACGACAGGGTACTCGGACCATAGCCGAGTATGCGACGGAGTTCCACACCCTGACCGCGGAGCTGAATTGGAGAGAAGATTGTCTGCACAGAATCTTCTTGGAAGGGCTATCCTTACGCCTGCAGAATGAGCTAGCAGCGAAAGAACTCCCAGACGACCTCAAAGGCATGATAGAATTGGCCAATCGAGTGGATCATCGGATGCGGTTTCACATTCTGGTAGTCAGGCCAGCAAGAAGGCCCGCATCTTCCTCAAAAAGTGCATCTGAAACCCTTCGGGCACCCGCCGAGGAGCCCATGGAGTTGGGTCGTGGAAGAGTGTCTCCTCAAGAGCGCCAGTGGCGTGCAAGAGAAGGTCTTTGCTTTTATTGTGGCATGGCAGGCCATCGGATAGCTGCCTGTCCAGCACAACTGGAAAACTCTTGGGCCTAGGACCAGAAGGAGGTCTCATCCTGGGCCGTACAACACCCGCACCTCCGCTAACATTGCCAGTGGACTCCGGCGCAGGCGGCAATTCTATTATTAAAGGCCTGGTGGATCATCTAAAGATTCCACAAGTTTGTCTCCCTGCCCCTATGGTCATTCCCTTGATTCAAGGAAAGCCTCTTCCGGAGTGGGTCACACACACCACAATTCCTGTCCAGCTGCGGGCTGGGGTCCTGCATCAAGAACAGATGTCCTTCTATGTCCTGGAGTACTCCATCCATCCAATCGTCCTAGGTCTCCCCTGGCTCCAGGAGCACGAGCCCCAGTTCGATTGGAAGACTTTACAGCTAGCTCGTTGGGGCCCGAGCTGTCATGACAACTGCCTCCGCTCTGTGGTTCTAGCATCCTGCCCCTTAGCTTCCACCAGCCTTCCAGACCTGCCAGCTCCTTATGCCACATACGCGGATGTTTTCTCGAAGAAAAGGGCAGAGATTCTTCCTCCCCATCGGAAGATCGATTGTGCCATCCAGCTTCTTCCTGGCACCGAACCTCCTCGGGGTCGCACCTACGCCCTCTCACCCGCAGAGACGCAGGCCATGAGCGAGTACATCAAGGAGAACCTGGAGAGGGGCTTCATCTGGAAATCCAAATCCCCTGCCGGGGCTGGCTTCTTCTTTGTCGCGAAGAAGGACGGGAGTCTTCGCCCCTGTATCGACTACCGGGGTTTAAATGCCATTACGGTCAAGGATCGTTACCCTTTACCCCTTATCTCAGAGCTCTTTGACCGGCTACAAAGTGCAAGGATCTTTTCCAAATTAGACCTCCGAGGGGCCTACAATCTCATCCAAATTAAAGAAGGTGATGAGTGTAAGACGGCCTTCAATACCCGAGACGGCCACTACGAGTATTTAGTGATGCCGTTCAGGCTCTGTAATGCTCCCGCGGTGTTCCAGAACACCATGAATGAGATATTCCATGATCTCCTGTACAAGTGTGTAGTAGTGTACCTGGATGACATTTTAGTATTCTCGGATTCCCTGACTGCGCACCATCAACATGTCATCCAGCAGGGCCGGTGCAAGGGTATTAGGCGCCCTAGGCGAAACGTCAGCTATGCCGCCCCCCCCCCCCCCCCCCGCCTCCACACACAATTAACTTACATTGTGCATTAATGAAAATAACGAAGTCTGTATTTATAACAGAACACTTATTTGACATTTTTATGCCATGTAAACCATTGAGATGATTTGTCTTATCGACGGTATAGAAACTCTTTTATAAATAAATAAATAAAAATATATAAAATAAATATAAACCAAAGCTATACTTGTTGCTCAAACAAAAAAAGCAGACACATCACATAATATTAAATAATTAAAATGGCAGTCAATCAAGAAAAATGAACTTAAAAAGCCATCTTTACTTACCCCCTCCAGCAGCTCTCTTACTCTTCTTCCATGCAGGCTGTAGTACACACCAGAAGCAGCAGTAGTGGCTAAGCTCTATACCAGGGGTCAGGAACCATTTTGGCTGAGAGAGCCATAAACGCCACATATTTTAAAATGTAATTCCATGAGAGCCATACAATATGTTTAAAACTAAATACAAGTAAATGTGTGCATTTTATGTAAGATCACACTTTTAAAGTACAATAAGTCTCTGAAAATATTACACCAGGCCTTAAGACACCAATACATCTCCTATTAGGAAAACGGACCAAGTCAGGCTGCTATAGAGTCCTACACAGAAACAACACGCCAGCAGAAAACCTGACCTGAATCACGTGCTGTCCCTCACCTAACATAGAATAAAGAGACCAAAACGCATAACAAGAAGCATGCAGAAAAAAACTGAATTGGAAACTGCAACAAGCCAGAGTCTCTGTATGCAGTGTAACAAAGGAAAAAAGAAACATCACCCATCCTTATAAAACAAATCAAGAAATATAAAATCATCAGCAGTAAAACTGTACTAACAAAAAGAACATATTTCAAAACAGCTGATGAGTGGAATATCCAATAATTAAAAACTCATATAAAACATTTCCAGATACCAACAAAATATTTAAAAATAGCAGACACAAAGACCCAGTAATGAAAAATAATAAGGATACAAAAATGTTTTTGCTCTGCATACCTGGGAACATTTGATATCCAGGTGTCCTGAGATTGTTCTGAATTAGCAGGAGGTGGGGTGGTTTGCTTGGAACTTTCTCCTCTCTGTCACATACCAGCGCTCTCTCTCACACTGGCTCTCAAAGACACACCTATACACACATGCTCTCAGTACTCACATATACACATGTTTTTTCTCTCTCATATAGGCTCTTAATTACACATTTACACACATGCTGTCTATCTTTTCATGCTTACACACACACACAGGCTTTCAATCACATAAATACATGCTGTCTTTTTCTCTCACACACAGACTCTCATTCACATGCTTACAAACATGTCCTCTCTTTCTCTCATTTACACACAGGCTCTCAATCACATACTCACATGCTCCGTCACCTAAATCAGCTCTCAATCACACACAGACACACATGATCTCTCTCTCTCATTTAAACACAGGCTCTCAATCACATACTCACATGCTCCATCACCTAAACCAGCTGTCAATCAGACACAGACACACATGATCTCTCTCTTACTTATACACACAGGCTCTTAATCATACATACACATGATTTCTCTCACACACAAAGGATCTCAATCACACACACATACTCTTTCACACAAACTTACACATACAGGTTCCCAATGGTAAGCTTACATTCATGCTCTCTCTCTCACAGGCAGGCTCTCAATCACAGACATACTCTCTTTCACATACACAGGCTCTCAATCATTCACATACATGCAATCTCTCACTCAGACACACAGGATCTCAAACACACATGCTTGCTCGTTCATTCACTCTCTCTCTCCCCCACCCCGGGAACTCGCGGCAGCAGCAGCCTCCTCCCAACGCTAACCTCCTTCATTTTCAGCCCTCGCGGAGGCGAAGGCGGAGTCCCATCGGCCGCGGTTGAAACTCCATTTTCCTCCGAGCCACGCTGCAGTCTTCTTCCCGTCGGACACTAGCGTGGCCTCTTCTTCCCGCGCAGGCACCCGATGCTCTCCACTTCCTCTTCCGGGCCGCGGGAAGAAGAGAGCACGCCGGTGCCGCTGCGGCGTGCTCTCTTCTTCCTGCGGCCCGGAAGAGGAAGTGGAGAGCATCGGGTGCCTGCGCGGGAAGACTCCCGCGCAGGCACCCGGCTGACACCCGATGACTCCCGCGCAGGCACCCGGCTGACACCTGATGACTCTTGCGCAGGCACCCGGCTGACTCCAGTCGTGCCTGGTGTGCTCTCTTCTCCTCCCCCCCCCCCCCCCCCGCAGCCCGGAAGAGGAAGTGGTGAGCATCGGGTGCCTGCGCGGAAGAAGAGACCACACTAGCGTGGTCTCTTCTTCCCGTGCAGGCACCCGATGCTCTCCACTTCCTCTTCCGGACCGTGGGGGGGGGGGGGGCGGGAAGAAGAGAGCACGCCCGGTGCCGCTGACTCCAGCTGTCCTGCCGCGTTCCGCCCGGGCTGACAGCAAAGGACTCACATGCTTGAAAGCGCGGCTCTCTTAATTTTACCGGGGCAGTGCCGCCCCCGGGAAGCTGGCGCCCTAGGCGACCGCCTAGTTCACCTAGTGCTTCCGCCGGCCCTGCATCCAGGTGTTGCAATGTCTCTGAGAACACCAGCTATACGCAAAATTGGAAAAGTGCCTCTTTGAGAAGGAGTCCCTTCCCTTCCTGGGATACATCATCTCCAACAAAGGCTTCTGTATGGACCCTCAGAAGCTGCAAGCCATTCGAGAATGGCGCCAGCCGTCCGGACTGAAGGCACTCCAACAATTCTTGGGGTTCGCAAATTATTATCGATCATTCATTCCCCACTATGCGACCTTAGTGGCCCCGATGACGGCCCTGACCCGGAAAGGCGTGGATCCCAAGAAGTGGCCTCCGGGAGTGGAGACTGCCTTTCAAGCCTGAGCATAACAGATTGTACACAGGTAAAACAAGTACATGATTCCACTCTTCCCAAAATAATGATGCTAGAAAGTTTTTCAGCATTGTTTATTATTAACACAACTCACACCTCAATTTTACGTTACCATTATATATGACTTGTTTATTTGTAATGTTATATTTTGATTATTTTATTTGTCAATTATTGTTGAGTTATACATGTTTTTTGTGTATTTTAGCCCCTGAAGCAGCCTCAATATAAGAAGGTGGAACTCGGCCAGAGTCGGGCTTGCTTAAAGATATATGTCTCCATATAATAAAGATTCCTGATCATACATTTTTGGCTACTAATCCAATTCAACCTGGGTCATGTCTTCTTTTGAGTTTCATCATGTGTCTACATTGTCTTCAGTATGTTGCTTCGCCTCATCGCTTCAGCTCCTTCCAAGCTTTGAAGGTTCTTGTGTTTGGACCCCCAAGCTCCCTAGCTGGTATAAAAGATATGCCTTCTTGCCTTCATCCATTGAGAAGAGGCTGAAGGGGGGGGGCTCTGAGGAGGGGGTGCTGTTGTGATCCTGCTCATGGAGCCCATCCTGCGAGCTGGCCCCCACTCACTGCTACCACCACCACAGCCTAGCTGCTGCCGGGACTATGCAGCAGGAGTGCCGCCGCCACTGCTCCCTCATTCTGCGAGGCCCGAGTGCTGCCGCCGGGACACATAGCGGAAGGAGCCGCCGCTGGGATCTTCTCGTTGCAGCCTGTGGGCCACTGCCAGCTTCCACTTCTGTGCAGCCCTGAGGCTGCTGATGATGATTTCTCAATCTTGCGGCGCAAAGCCTCCTCCAGCATAGACCTTCTAAGTGGCAGGAGGTCCATACTGGAGGACTAGGCAGTGGCTAGGCCGCTGCTGCCTTCACTTTCGCGGCCTAGCCGCCGCCGAGTCCTCTTCATTGCCTGATGCCACCGTCGAGGCCTGCTCCTCCGTCTGCACAGTGGGGATGCCGCTATCCGTGGTCCTGCTCCTCCATGGGCCCTCCTCTAGGCACCGGCGCTCACCTCTTCACTCTATTTAAAGGGCCTGCGGTGGGAAAAGCTTGCGGCCCCACCGAGAGTCCTCTTCAGCTCACTTCCTGCTTCAGCCCTATAAAAGGGCTCAGTTCCTGTTCCTCAAGGCCTTCAGATCTGGGTCCCATAGTTGTCCAAGTTCTTCCTTGCCGGATCAAGGTCCTCTGTGGTCTTCACTTGTCTAGATGGCTCTTTGTTCCGTGTTCTTGGTCTCCTCGTCCTGATGTTCCTGGTCTTGTCCTTCGTCGGAGCTCCTTCGTCGCCTGTTCCATGTCCTGTTCCTGATGTCCTGGTCCTGATGTCTTCATCTTCACCTCTGCAACCAGTTCTCAGATTCCTTGCGTCCACTTTTCCTGGCGTGCCACTGTCGTGGTCCATGACCAGCCCACGGGGGGCTGTGTAGGGCACTTCGTGGTACAAGGCCTTCTTCTCGTCTGCAGCACAAGCCTCCAAGAGACTTCGATTTTTAATGCCTTGCTTCTGAGAATCCTGAGTCTTGAATCCTGAGTCTTGAATTCTGTCCCGGTCTTTGGAGTCCCTTGTGTCTGCTTCCGTCCATGCCTAAGACTCTGCCAGAACCTGCTCCGCTTCAGCGTGTTCCGCAACCAGCCACAGGCGGCTGTGTAGGGCGCGCCCCGGTGCAGGCCTCTACTGAATCTTCATCATGTTCCAGTCTCAAGTTCCACTTCCTCGCCTGGAGTCTGCTTCGTGTTCAGCGTGTTCCGTAACCAGCCATGGGTGGCTGTGTAGGGCGCATTGCGATGTAGTTCTCACCCAGTACTTTCGTCTGAATCCTGAATCCTTGCCTGAGACCTTCTGAGTAACCTGAATCCTTGTCTGAGTCTTCTGAGTAACCTGAATCCTTGTCCAAGTTTCCTGAGTATCCAAGCCTTTGTCTGAGTCTTCCGAGTAACCTAAGTCTTCGTCCAAGTCTTCCAAGTTCCTGAGTTCCTGTCTTGTCTTGTTCCTGCCCTCAGCATCCATCTGGCCTCACACACTCGTCGTTCCCAAGCGGTGGGTCCAAAACAGCTATTGCGTGGCTGGAGGGCTACTCTTGCAACCAGCATTGCGTTGCTGGGTCACACTGGTGCATGTAGGTCCAGCAGAGGGCTGACCCTGCCTTGTTCCTGCTCTGAAGTTTCTTCCCTTAGTTCCAGTCCTGCTTGTTCCTGCTCCGCCTGTGCTTGCATTCTCTCACCTCCCACGGTGTGCCTTGGGGCTCCTCCCTGAGTCATGCCGAGGTCCAGGGGCTCATGCTCTCCCATGAGCTAGCAACCGCGCTTTCAACACCAGCCTTAGGCCGTGAAATGGGACCCGCAGGCCTTGCAGTCACAACAGTCATGTCTTCCAATGGACAAATCTTCACCTCCACAGAATCTCACACTTAAGCTCAGCCAGCCCTGGCACCCGAGGGCTCAATCTAAGGGGAAAGAGGGCTGAAATTAGTAAACTTCTGTTCGGTCTCTGCATTAGCTTTGCATGAGTGCAAGACTCCTCTGCACCAACCTTGCCTTGGCACAAGGGTACAATTCTGCAACTTAAATAATAGGGGTGGGGGGGGGTCATCCCTACTTATATTGCATGAACGCATTTATGCTATCAAATGGCTGCATCTCTGGCCACAAGCCAGCATAGGCACACATGTATACACCCACATGGCTGTTTGAAAGTTACAGTCTAAGCCTTGACTCCAATTTCCTAAGAGCTGAAGAAATTGTATAGCCCTGGAAGTGAAAGAGAAATAACCATTCCAGGATGAGGATTTGATAACCCTAACTCTGTCAAGACTAAGAACTGGATTTTCTAAGGTCGCAGACCTTAGAAAATCCGGCGGTAAAGGGGGGCGGGGGGCGAAGCGGGTCGGACCTGCGAAAGCCGGCAGCAATCGCACCTCCGCAGTGCGATCGCTGCCGGCTTTTGCGCCGAATAACTACACCATAAAAGGTGTAGTTATTCGGCGCGAAACTGGTGGCTATAAGGAAACTTACCTTTTGCCATCAGCGAAGTCATCGCAGAGTCCGCCCCGAGGCTGCCCTGACTCCTCCCCTTCCGGTGTGGACTCCGCCCCGATTTAGTTATCGCACACGAAAAGGGACTTTTCGCATGCAAAAAGTCCCTTTTTGCGTGCAAAAGCTTTCAAAAATGACCCCCTAAAGCTTTTTCTGTCCTTGCCTTTTGACAAATTATAAATCTCTAATGGAGTGGAATTCCATAATTCAGGGCTTCTGCCCAGATGGTGCCCAGATTATCAGCATTCTGTGATAAAGCCCACTTTTCAGTGTTAAATAGATTTTAAATAGTATACTGTAAATTATTATAAAGCATGAGTACTATGCATTTCAGAAGGATTGTCCTTATTACAATGTATTGAATATCTTTTTCCATTGGAACACCTTCTCTGTATGATAGGGGAGGAGTTAGAAAAACAGGTAGGACAAGTTGAAGTTACAACAGATCAAGGTTGAAAATATATTTCAGTATTTGATTCACAGTGAAAGCATAAACAAAGTGCTTTAGATGAGACTGCAACAGATTTTGCATCAAAAAGGTAAGATAATATTTTGTAACCAGTTTGAAGTTTACCATGCTTACAATAAAACCTCAGTTGCAAAGGTTTCTTATCATAGTTTTCCTTTCTTTTCTACGTCAAAAGTCATGACTTAAATAATGTGTGTTTCAGAAGACATAGATATAATTTGTCCATATTATAGGCACATGTTTGTATGTAGCTCAATTCTAATCTTTAAGGCTTACAAAATGAATATTTTCTTAAGAAGCTGAATGTTTGCTTTTATACTATAAACTACAACATTTTGTAGAAGAAATCATGAAGTTCTTTTAAAACTTCCTTTGGTGAATTGGATACACCAGTGTTAAGCCAATGCATAGATTTTTATGCTATGCTTCTTTGTAAATTAAACACCAAAGAATAAATTATCAAAGGAGTTACACATATAAAAGCACATATTGTAGAAATTTTAAAAAGCCAATTTATGTACATAAAACCTTTTAAAAATTGCCTTCGATATTAATTACCAAATTCTCTGTAAGCAAGATTTCCAAAAGTTCACCAGCAAAAGAAAAGTCATTATTTTGCAACATTGAAAACAGTTTTATGGTGTTAGATGAAACAAAACTGAGGGTAAATTTGTGGAAGTTTCACTAGTGTAGTTTTCAACATATTGAATTAATAAAGCTTTTTAAAATGGAAAGATACATTCATATCAATGTAATGTCTTTGGAATATTTGCTCTATAAATATATTAGGACTTTGAGGGCAGACATTTATTCCTCATCTGTGTCAATGGTAAACTCTTTTGAAGATCTGGGTCCTTGTATAATTTAGAAATTGAGAATTGGAATATTTGAGGAATACAGAGTAAAAATGGATCTAGTAACAAAGATATTTAACTTTCAGGTAAAGCTGATCTCATAAAGATGTCTTGTAAAGATGTCAAGAGTAAAAAACAAGTTTAGATTTCTGCTTACACCAGAGGATTTGTATACTAACTATCCATATCCAAAACACTGCTAAAATGTGTCATTTCTTTCTTTATAGCATTCCAAAATCTGTCCTTTCCTTTCTGAACATACTACCAGAACCCTTATCTACTCGTTCATCTTCTCCTGGTTAGACTATTGCAACCTGCGCCTCACAGGTCTCACAGCAAGCCATCTCTCTCCACTGCAATCTGTCCTAAATTCAGCTGCATGACTTATCTTTCACCAAAACCTCACGTAACCCCTCTTCTGAAGTCACTGCATTGGCTCCCTATCTATTCCTGCTTACAGTTCAAGCTCTTCTTTCTTACCTACAAATGCCTTCACTCTGCAGCACCTCTCTACCTCTCCTCTCTCCTCTCTTCTCTCTCCTCTCTAACGGCGGTTACTACCCCAAACCAATTGTGTCCGATACTTCTCTAACGGCGGTTACTACCCCAAACCAATTGTGTCCGATACTTCACTTTCGATGCATATCCAGCATGGCTCTCTGCTTCAACGGCATGGGAGAAGACTGATACATCACGCATTTCCAGCATAGCTCCCTGCTTCAACAGCAGGGGAGAAGAAAAACAACCAATAAGGACTGTATAACATAGTCTGGGTAAAACAAATAAGCATGGGTGTAGCTTGCTTATTGCGGCGGTTACTACCCCTACTACCCCTAACTAATCAAGCTAGATATTTCAATGGTGGGGGTGGAAGGGAAATAGAACCAAGAGCTAAGAGAAACAGATAAGTATGAGAGAAAAAAACGTGTGAAGCTTGCTGGGCAGACTGGATGGGCCGTTTGGTCTTCTTCTGCCGTCATTTCTATGTTTCTATGTATATACCTCCTCCTTGTGCACTCCGCTGGTTGGATAAGTTGCTCCTATCTGTGCCCATCTCCTCTACTGCCAATTCCAGACTCTGAGCTTTCCACCTTGCTGCTCCTTGTGCATGGAATATTCTTCCTCAACTGATGTGTCATGCTCCATCTCTTGCCATATTTAAATCTCATCTAAAGATCCACCTTTTTGAAACACTTTTAAATCTTATGCCTGATTGTCTGATTTTAGTCTTGTTAACTAACTTTCTTTTCTTTTAAAACATTGTCTTCATTTATGCCCCAAGTCTCTTATTATATATGTTTGTCTTATTAGATTGTAAGCTTAATGGAGCAGGGACTGTCTTTTTTTTATGTTTGTACAACGCTACATATGTCATGTAGCACTATAGAAATGTTAAGTAGTAGTAGTAGTACTAACTAAACAATTTTTCAAATACCATCCTGCAAAACTACCAAATCAATCATTACCTTCCTGCTATGGATAAATGTCCTGTTTTCTGCTAATATAGTGCTGCATTTCTGAAGGGAAAAGTCCAATTAAAAAAAAAAAGAAAAACTGATTATAACAATAAGAACCCTTTGTTGCGTTCGTGCCTGTTCTCGCCCTCGCTCCACCCTCTCTACCTTAGAGGTGACTTCCTTTGGGTCTGACGGACAGATGCTGTCGCGGCTTCTCCTCGCCATACTTCCTGGAATCCCCGGGCTGGCCTGACGCTGCAGATCCGCCATGTTCCTGATGACATAAGGGTGCACGTGCGCGCTTCAGAGTTTGTACCGGCAAGGGCGCGAACCTCAGGGGCGTCCCCCCATAGTGATGTCATCCGCTTCCACTTTAAAAGGTCTTTGCTTGCAACTATGAATCGAGTTAGCAAAGGGAATTCTTTCTCCGCTGCTCTGCCTCCACCACCTTACCTAGGGGTACCCGCTCTCTCTTCTTGATTTCAGATTGCTAAGACGGGATCCGGTACTCGCTCCTCGAGGGCCTACGTCCCTGAATGCTCAGAAGACTCCTTACTACCTGGAAGCGATCGCAGATGTGAACACAGTGAGTTCTATTACAGATAGGAACCGGTACTCGCTCCACGAGGGCCTATGTTCCTAATCTCCGAAGACTCCCTTCTGTCTAAGATGTTATTGCAGGTATGGAGATCATGAGTCATTATTGCAGAGAGGAATCGGTACTCGCTCCACGAGGGCCCATGTTTCTAAATCCTTTCTTCACTCTCTTCTATATCAGAAGCTATCATATAGCTATATCTTGTGCATTGCTATTATAGATTGCAGATAGGAACCGGTACTCGCTCCACGAGGGCCTATGTTCCTAAAACCCTCCAAAGACTATCTTCTATTCCATAAGCCTTGTCATACACAGATATTGTGAGTTCTCATTCCAGACTGCATATAGGAACCAGCGCTCACCTACGGCTCCTGTTCCTGAATATACTGAAGACTCTCTGTTGCATAGAAGCCATTACAAATATCCACAATTGTGAGTGTATCATCTACTACTGGTTATGTATCCAGCATACCCTGGCTACTCACTACCTATAGTCTCTCTCTACAGCTCAGCAACCCAGAAACCACAATTCCAGTTTCTGAGGGACTTCAGCCCTGCTGGGCACATCAGCTCACTACTGCCACCTCTGGTGGTTCTTCTTCCTGTCTAATAAAGAACTATCTGTGTCTCCACACTCCAGCATAGCCAGTGGTCCCTCTCAGGATATCCTCCTGGGGGCGCTGTCATCTGCCATTAGCCCAGAGATTCTCCAATTTACTTCAAGCATTCATTCCTTACACTAGTAGAGTGGTATTATACAACTGCCACTTTGTGGGAAGCCAACCCACTACAGAACACCAACTCCGCCTACGGAGTATTACAATTGTTAGCTCTTCCCCTAGGCAGGGTGATCCATAACAGATTGCTAACTCCCTGGCGGACTTATAACAGATTGCCAATGCCTTCCCATGGTGGGATGATTTATTACAGATTCTAACTCCGCCCCTGGGGAGCAGTTTCTACAAATTGCTACTCCTAGCAGCAGGGATTGATAACAGATTGTTAACTCCTCCCTCTCCAGGAGGAGATCCATAATAGATTGTTAACTCCTCTCTCTACAGGAGGAGCTCGATCACAGATTGCTAACTCCGAGCAGCAGATTTATAACAGATTGCTAACTCCAGTGAAGCCGGCTAAAACTATTGGAGAAGAATTGGAGAAACAGTAATCCAGTGAATCTGGCTATAAGTATTGGAGAAGAATTGGAGTAACAGTAATTACAGTGAATTCAGCTTTCAAGAAAAGTATTTGGAGAAGCAGTACTCTTGGGGATTCAGCTAAAGGTATTTGATGTCTGTAGTCCATGGACCCGGCTGACCTTTCTGCCTTGCAGGCTATTCCGGGCCTGGCTCAACGCCTCTCAGAACAGCAAGAAACCTTGGAGAAACTTACTGCAGCTTTCCACCAACTTCACACAAAGAAGGCACAAGGCACAGCTTCTATACAAGAAGGTCTGTTACCAAAGGTAACTTTGAAATCAGCTATTCCACTGGCAGCGCCTATTCGATTCTCCGGAGAATTCCAAAAGACCCGGGGCTTCTTGAACCAGTGCAGCTTACATTTCACTTTACAACCTTCATTGTTTCCCACAGGCCTCTCTAAGACCAGCTACATTCTGTCTTATTTGGATGGGAGAGCCTTATTGTGGGCATCTACCTTGTGGGAACGCAAGGACCCTATCTTACAGGATATAAAAGGATTTAAAGACTTGTTTAAATCCGTTTTTGATGACCCTGCTCATATGTCTGTTGCTGGATTTGCTTTGGTGGACCTGAAGCAAGGCAACAGATCTCTGGCGGAATTTGCCATCGAATTTAAAACTCTTGCAGCGGAACTTCGCTGGGACCCCAGATGTCTGAAGACACTCTTTTGAAGAGGCCTGGACACCCGCGTAAAGGACGAGCTGGTTGCTCATCAGACACCTGACTCGCTGGAAGAATTAATAGCCTTGGCTACTCGGATTGACTCGTGGCTCCGAGACAAGGTGAAGGAACTCTGGCCAAATGTGTTACCTGGGTTGAAGCAAACCAGTGCTCCTGCACTGCGAGGGGATACAGCACCTCCTGCTGTGGAGAAGAAGGAACCGAAGGAACCTGGTCATGTTCACTTGACTTCTAAAGAGAGAAGATTTAGGAGGAAGAACGGCCTGTGCATGTACTGTAGTCAGCCAAGTCATGATGTTTCTGCCTGCCCTATTCGGCCGGGAAACGGACAAGCCTGAGTCCCACGGGAGGACTGGTCTTGGGCTATACAGCAATATCTCCTCCACTCTCTCGTCCAGTCTCTGTGATCCCTGAACCAGTGACTGTTCAAACCTCTGCTCTGAAGGACTCAAGGGCAGGAGGCAACTTTAATCTCAGATGTTTTGTGGAAGGCCTGAGGAGTCCATTCAGCATATTTAAAGATCCACTATTGTATCACAATTTGAAGTGGGCCTTGGACGATTGTTTTTACCACCACTTCTTTTGAGGATCTTAACAACATCAGCAGCAGTTTTTCTTTACCTGCTATTTTCATAGCGGTTGCTATGCGCGCCATAGCTAGGTGGCGCTCTACATCGTTAATGTCTTCCTGGATTACAATTTTGAGATATCCACTACATTCTACTCACTCGGAAGTCGTGCTGAAGGACTACAGCACTGTTGATTCCGAAGAAGACGATATCTCTAACTACCAGCCTGGCTGCCCGCTGGTACTACCATCAGTTCCAATGAAGAAGACATCTCTAGCTACCAGCTTTCGCAATTGGTTCTTTCAGAAGTTGTGCCCAACTACCTATGGCACTGTTGATTCCAAAGAAGAAGATATCTCTGACTATCAATTTTACGTTTGGTTTACTTGGAAGTCGTGCTGGAGGTTTAAATCAGTGTTTGATTCTGGGGATGAAGATATCGCCATCCATCAGCCTGATTGTTTTGCTGGTATTGCCATCATCTCTCTTCCAGCTCCTGCGGAAGAGCCAATCAGAAGTGGATTTTGCACAGGTTTCTACATCACCACTTCCACTGAAACCTCAGTGACGTCCACGGCAGCCCTCTCATTGCTGCTGACTTCATTATACACTCTGGAAGATTCTTCAAATCTCAACTCCATCTGCCATCGTGAATTTACGAACTTGAACTCAAGAATTTAGAGATCCTGGATGTTTGAACAGAGGCTGAGTTTTGTTTGCCTGAAAGGGCTTCGGCCCCTAATCCATCTTTGGGAGCCTAAGACCTATTGGATAAAGAGATGCTTCATCAATTCCACCTCACGCATCCTTGGTACTTAACCTGGTACCCGAAGAGGAGACCGCCCTTTGAAAGGGGGTACTGTTACGTTCGCGCCTGTTCTCGCCCTTGCTCCACCCTCTCTACCTTAGTGGTGACTCCCTTCGGGTCTGACGGACAGATGCTGCCATGGCTTCTCCGCTTCTCCCTGGAATCCCCGGGCTGGCCTGACGCTGCGGATCCACCATGTTCCTGATAATGTAAGGGCGCGCTCTCCAGAGTTTGTACCAGCAAGGGCGCGAACCTCGGGGGCGTCCCCCTGTAGTGACGTCATCTGCTTCCACCTTAAAAGGTCTGTGCTTGCAACTACAAATCGAGTTAGCATGGGGAATTCTTTCTCCGCTGCTCTGCCTCCACAAACTTACCTAGGGGTACCTGCTCCTCGGGGGCCCCGCTCTCTCTTCTTGATTTCAGATTGCTAAGTCGGGGCCCAGTACTCGCTCCTCGAGGGCCTACGTCCCTGAATGCTCAGAAGACTCCTTACTACCTGGAAGTGATTGCAGACGTGAATACTGTGAGTTCTATTACAGTTAGGAATTGGTACTCACTCCACGAGGGCCCATGTTCCTAAATCCCTTCTCAACTCTCTTCTATATCAGAAGCTATCATATATCTATATCTTGTGAATTACTATAGATTGCAGATAGGAACCGGTACTCGCTCCACGAGGGCCTATGTTCCTAATACTCTCCAAAGGCTCTCTTCTATTCCAAAAGCCATCTCATACACAGATATTGTGAGTTCTCATTCCAGACTGCATATAGGAACCAGTACTTGTCTATGGCTCCTATTCCTGAATATACTGAAGACTCTGTTGCATAAAAGCCATTACAGATTTCTACAATTGTGAGTGTATCACCTACTACTGGTTATGTATCCAGCATACCCTGGCTACTCACTACCTATAGTCTCTCTCTACAGCTCAGCAACCCAGAGACCACAATTCTAGTATCAGAGGGACTTCATCCCTGCCGGGCACATTAGCTCACTACTGCCACCTCTGGTGGTTCTACTTCCTGTCTAATAAAGAACTATCTGTGTTTGTCTCCATACTCCAGCCTAGCCGGTGGTCCCTCTCAGGATATCCTCCTGGGGGCGCTGTCATCTGCCATCGGCCCAGGGATTCACCAAGTTACGTTAAGTGTTCATTCCTTACATTACTAGAGCGGTATTATACGACTGCCACTCTGTGGGAAGCCAACCCACCACAGATCATTAACTCCGCCTACGGAGTATTACAATTGTTAGCTCTTCCTCTTGGCAGGGTGATCCATAACAGATTGCTAACTCCCTGGTGGACTTATAACAGATTGCCAACTCCTCCCCTTGGCGGGGTGATTTATTACAGATTCTAACTCCGCCCCTGGGGAACAGTTTCTACAGATTGCTACTCCTAGCAGCAGGGATTGATAACAGATTGTTAACTCCTCCCTCTCCAGGAGGAGATTCATAACAGATTGCTAACTCCTCCCTCTACAGGAGGAGCTCGATCACAGATTGCTAACTCCGAGCAGCAGATTTATAACAAACACAGAGTTAGTTTTATTATACAGCTTGAAGAGTTCCACCAGAGGTGGCAGTAGTGAGGCAGTCTGGTTGTAGCAGTCTCAGGGCCTCGGCAGAGAGAGCCCTTTTCACCCCTTTCGTTTAGGGAGGTTCCGAAGCAGGTTTCCCAGCAAGATAGTACTGTGGATGAGATACACTGAGAATTAGAGTACTCACTAGATGTTTGCTGTTGGTATGCGATTCCACCAGGATGAAAAAGATGGTACAGCCACCGAGGCAGGGAGAGCAGGCCCTCGAGGAGCGAGTACCTGTTCCCTGTAAGGCACCTGAAATAAAGCAGAGGGCCCCCGAGGAGTGGTTACCCAGGTTAGCAGTTACCCCAAAGGGCAGAGAGAGAGCTTCCAGCAGCAGCAAGGAAGCGGCAGAGTAGCATAGACAGGAACGGATTCGAGTCCTTGCTAACTCAACAAGCTAGCAAATTAGAATAGGTTATAAACCCGGATGGCGTGATGTCAGGAAAGGGGCTCGCCCCCGAGGTTCGTGCCAAGGTTGGAATAAAGACGTGGGTGGCGCGCGTGCGTGCACCCTAGTAGATACATGGGAGGAGCATGGCAGGAGGCTGCACCATAGTCGTACCCTCCTTCAAAGGGCGTCCATGCTGTTTCTTACCCAGTCTTGGTTTCTGAGAATGCAATCTATGGAAGTGTTGCAGCATCTCTTTATCCAGTATATTAGCCAAAGGAGTCCAAGAGTTTTCTTCAGGTCCATAATCCTCCCATGATAGGAGGTATTCCCATACTCTGCCTCTTTTTCTCACATTGAGAATAGCATCTACTTTGTATATGATGTCTTCTTCTGCATCTACAGGTGTAGCTTCAGGTGTCTTGTTGGAGAATTCACTAAGGATCAATGGCTTCAATAGTGAGACGTGGAACGAATTGTGGATCTTCAATGTAGGTGGCAGCTTCAGACTATAGGTGAGATTGCCAAGTCATTGGAGAATGGGAAATGGTCCAACAAAGTGTGGAGTGAAGCGAGCTGAAGGTAGTTTAAGTCTTAAGTGCTTAGTGGATAGCCAGACATTGTCACCAGGCTGGAAATCTGGAGCTTTGCAGTGGTGAGCTTCATATCCTTTTTTAGCTCGAAGTCCTGCTGAAGAAGCATCTCTTTTGTCTGAGTCCAAAGTTGTTGAATATCTTTGGTAGTAGATTGAGCTGCCGGGGATGACACTGTTAATGGAAGTGGCAGTGGTGGCAGAGGTAGTCGTCCGTAAACCATTTCGAATGGTGTTGATCCAGTGGATGTTGCTGGATGAGAATTGATGGCGAATTCAGCCCAGGGCAACAGTTCACTCCAATCAATCTGGCAAGGGTTCACGTAGGCAAGAATGAACTGCTTGAGTGTCCTGTTCATTCTCTATGTTTGCCCATTATATTGTGAATGGTATGCTGAGGTGAAGTTGAGAGGAATATCAAACTTTTTGCATAGCGCCTTCCAGAACTTAGTGTGAATTGGGCTCCTCGATCGGAGACTATGAGCTTAGGGCATGCCATGTAGGTGGAAGATGTGCGTGATGAAGAGCTTAGCAAGCTCCATGGCGTTGGGTAAGCCAGGGAGAGCCACAAAGTGAGCCATCTTTGAGAACTGATCTACGGTTACCCAAATCGTGTTGTTTCCTCCTGAAAGTGGTAAGTCTACCACAAGTCTGAAGCAATGTATGTCCATGGTTCATCTGGTACTGGCAAGGGTTGGAGTAGGCCCCAAGGATGACTGGGTGGCGTCTTCTGTCTGGCACAATTTGTGCAGGAAGCAACGTAGAAGAATGTGCCTTCCTTCATGGTGGGCCACCAATAAAAGTTTTGAAGTTTAGGCAGAGTTCGGTGTTGGCCAGGGTGTCCTGCCAATTTAGAGTCATGAGCCCATGCTAACAACTTTTTTCTGAGGCTCTTGGGTACGATGGTTTTTCCTGCAGGTACAGAGTGAGTAGCTGCCAAAATAACCCTTTCTGGGTCGATGATGTGTTGCGGTTTCTCTAGAATGTCCTCGGAAAGGAATGAGCGAGATAGGGCATATGCTCTGATGTTCTTATCTCCAGGCGGTATTTTAGCACAAAGTTGAATCTGTTGAAAAAGAGAGACCATCTCGCTTGTCTATGAATTAGGCGCTATGTGTGGCGGAGGTACTCCAGATTCTTATGGTCTGTAAAGACAGTGACTTCATGTTGCGCTCCTTCGAGTCAAGGGCACCACTCTTCAAATGCCATCTTTATAGTCAGGAGCTCTTTATCTCCTATTCCGTCATTTTTCTCTGCTGGAGAGAAGCAATGGGAGAAGAATGAGTATGGGTGTAAAGCCTTGGAATCACCAGCCTGGCTTAGTTCGGCCCCTATGCCAACATCTGAGGCGTCAACCTCAACAATAAAGGGCTTCGTGGGATCCGGATGTCAGAGACACACCTTGCTCAAAAAGGCGTGTCTCTGACAGGCAGCTATTGTCTCCGGAGACCAATTTACAACATTGGCATCTTTCTTCTTCATAGGTGTTAGCGGAACTGTAAGTGAGGAGTAGTTCTTGACGAAAGTCCTGTAATAGTTGGTGAAAGCTAAGAAACGTCTGAGAGCCTTTAGACCGGTTGGTTGAGCCCACTTCTTAATGCTCTCCAGCTTCTGTGGATCCACTTGAAAGCCTTGGTTGGAAATGATGTAGCCCAAGAAAGGCACTGATTCCTTGTGGAATTCACATTTAGATAACTTGGCATATAGATGATTCTCACGAAGCCTTTGCAGCTCTCTCTTGACATCTTCCAGAGGAGTGGTCATGTCTTGAGAGAATATCAAGATGTCATCTAGGTATATAATGACACATTTATAGAGGAGATCCCGGAAAATGTCATTCATTAAATTTTGAAAGACAGCCGGGGCGTTGCACAGGCCGAAGGGCATCACTAAGTATTCAAAGTGACCATCCCGGGTGTTGAAGGCCATCTTCCACTCATCGCCAGCGCGAATGCGAAGTAAGTTGTAGGCTCCTTGCAGATCAACCTTGGAGAATATTTTGGCTCCCTGTAGTCTGTCAAATAGCTCTGGGATCAGAGGCAGGGGATAACGATCCTTCACTGTTATCTCGTTGAGGCCCCTGTAATCTATACATGGACGCAATGTTCCGTCCTTCTTCCCCACAAAGAAGAAGCCTGCGTCAGCAGGAGACTTGGAGGGTCTTATGAAGCCTCTTTGGAGGTTCTCCTGAATATATTCGGACATGGCTTTATTCTTTGCCACGGAGAGGAGGTACAGCCATCCCTTGGGTGGTTCAGTGTTAGACTTCAGATTAATAGCGCAGTCATAGGGTCTGTGAGGCGGCAGAACATCTGCAGCTTCTTTTGAAAAGATATCTTGGAATGATGCATATTGAGGCGGCAACCCCAGCATCACTGGGGTAGGTGGCATGCAGGGTATAGGAGCGACCTCCATCAGACATTTACCATGGCAGTCTGGACCCCAACGTGAAAGTTCCAGAGTAGCCCAATTGAATTGAGGAATATGCTCCTGCAGCCACAGTAGTCCCAGTAGTCCCAGTACTATAGGGTGCATGGCCTTCTCTAAAACAAAGAAGGAGATAGTTTCAGAATGAAGAGCACTGGTCCGTAGATATACTGGTTCGGTGAGTTGGGTTATTTCACCCAGTAAGGGCTCTCCATAAATAGGAAGATAGAAGTAGTGGAGACTTCATAGTGGTAGTGGGGATCCGTAGGTGCTCCACTAATCGTTGTAGAATGAAATTGCCTCCTGCCCCTGAGTCCTCTCAGGCAAGAGTCTGATACTCTAAGGGTCCGCAGATCAAGGATACAGGAAGAGAGCGTGGAGGAGAAGGAACAGTAAGACCTAAGAAGAGTCCTCCCGCAGGACTTAGGTCTGCCAGTTTCCTGGACATATAGGGCATGTTTGAACAGCATGGCCAGCTTGTCCACAGTACATGCACAGCCCCAATTTCTTCCGTGTTCTTCTCTCTTTTGATGTCAGATGGCTGTGGCCTAATTGCATAGGTTCTTCTTCGCCAGCAACTGGGACCGAGGGAACAGGCCTGGGTGTGGACTTAACTTGAGCTTCACCCTGAAAGGGTCTTCTGGGAGTCTTGGTTTCTTGAACCTTATCACGAAGTCGGCAATCAATCCTTGTTGCCAACTTCACTAGTTCAGCCAAGGTCTCAGGCATCTCACGAGCGGCGAGCTCATCTTTCAGACGAGAGTTCAGTCCTTCAAAGAAGAGGGTCCTCAGGCATTTTGGGTCCCAATATAATTCAGATGCCAGTGTCTTGAATTCGATAGAGAAGTCAGCTAGTGGTTTATTATCTTGCTTCAGGTGAACCAAGGAAGATCCTGCAGTGATATACCGTGCAGGGTCATAAAAAACTGATTTAAACAGTTTGAGGAATCCTTCAAGGTCATGAAGAATTGGATTCTCATGCTCCCACAGTGAAGACGCCCAAGACAATGCTCTTCTGTTTAGATAAGACAAGATATAGGTGGTCTTGGCATAAACTGTTGGAAAATGGCTGGGTTGCAGGGAAAAGTGCATGCACCACTGGTTAATGAAACCTCTGCATCTCCAAACTTCCCCCAAGAAGTGGGTACGAGCAGATAAAGGTACAGTAGTCTTGACCATCACTTCAGGCGGTGTAGCTTCTTTACCTGTGGTGGTAGGTAAGTTCATCTGTGTGTGCAGTAGGTTGAATGCAGTGGTCAAACCCTCCAGCATATTCTGCTGTTTGGAGATTCGCTGGGCCAGGCCTGGAATGGCCTGCAATGTGGTGAGCTGAGCCGAATCCATGGAGTTAGCAATCTGTTATTGTTAACTGGTGTTTGACCATGCCCACGGGGAGGAGCCCGTGAGGAGCCACAGTTCTGGGCTAGACTCAGAACGCACAAACACAGATTTAGTTCTTTATTATACAGCTTGAAGAGTTCCACCAGAGGTGGCAGTAGTGAGGCAGTCTGGTTGTAGCTGTCTCAAGGCCCTCGGCAGAGGGAGCCCTTCTCACCCCGTTGGTATAGGGAGGTTCTGAAGCAGGTTTCCCAACAAGGTAGTACTGTGGATGAGATAGACTGAGAGTTAGAGTACTCACTAGATGTTTTCTGTACGTATGTGATTCCACCAGGATAAAAAAGATGGCAGGGAGAGCAGGCCCTCAAGGAGCGAGTACCTGTTCACTTCAAGGCACCTGAAATAAAACAGAGGCCCCCGAGGAGCAGGTACACAGGTTAGCAGTTACCCCGAAGGGCAGAGAGAGAGCTTCCAGCAGCAGCAAGGAAGCGGCAGAGTAGCATAGACAGGAACAGATTCAAGTCCTTGCTAACTCAATGAGCTAGCAAATTAGAATAGGATATATACCCGGATGGCATGATGTCAGCAAAGTAGAACGCCCCCAAGGTTAGCGCCAAGGCTGGAATAAAGATGTGGGTAGCGCATGCGCACCCTAGTAGGTTCCTGGTAGAAGCATGGCGGGAGGCTGCACCATAGCTGTTCCGGGGACACCCAAGAGGTCGGCTTGTAGACGCGGCGGTAGCCATCTTTCCTAGGTAAGCGGGAGGAGCCGTGAACAAGGTGAGGCAAACGGGGCAAAGTCGTCTAGCGCTGACGGACGCAACAATAGGGAAAAATAACCCTTGCTGTAGTTACACGATGTTAGGTTCCATATTAGGAGCTACCACCCAGGAAAAAGTTCTAGGCATCATAGTGGATAATACTTTAAATCATCGGCTCAGTGTGCTGCAGCAATCAAAAAAGCAAACAGAATGTTAGGAATTATTAGAAAGGGAATAGTTAATAAAATGGAAAATGTCATAATGCCTCTATATCACTCCATGGTGAGACCGCACCTTGAACACTTTGTACAATTCTGCTCACCACATCTCAAAAAAGATATAGTTGCGATGGAGAAGGTACAGAAAAGGGCAACCAAAATGATTAAGGGAAAGGAACAGCTCCCCTATTAGGAAAGGCTGAAGAGGTTAGGGCTGTTCAGCCTGGAGAAGAGATGGCTGAGGGGGGATATGATAGAGATCTTTAAGATCATGAGAGGTCTTGAATGAGTAGATGTGAATCGGTTATTTACACTTTTGAATAATAGAAGGACTAGGGGGCATTCCATGAACTTAGCAAGTAGCACATTTAAGACTAATCGGAGAAAATTATTTTTCACTCAACGCACAATAAAACTCTGGAATTTGTTGCCAGAGGATGTGGTTAGTGCAGTTAGTGTAGCTGGGTTCAAAAATGGTTTGGATAAGTTCTTGGAGGAGAAGTCCATTAACAGCTATTAATCAAGTTTACTTAGGGAATAGCCACTGCTATTGATTGCATCAGTAGCATGGGATCTTCTTGGTGTTTGGGTAATTGCCAGGTTCTTGTGGCCTGGTTTGGCATCTATTGGAGACAGGATGCTGGGCTTGATGGACCCTTGGTCTGACCCAGCATGGCAATTTCTTATGTTCTTAAGCCGTTAGTCCTTTGTAATGTATATGCTCCAAACACATATGATCGTATCTTTTTAAACTGGATTTACAACCATTTGCTTCCTTATGTGGACCAGGGTTAGGTGGTGGGAGGGGACTTTAACATGGTTCTGGACCTGCTTTTAGATAAGTCCCACTTGGCTAACAAAGACAGGCCTCCACAGGGTAGAGGAATAGCTTTTCTGGAACAAGCATTGCATTTGGTAGATGCTTGGAGATTTCACTCAATTATCATGAGTACATTCTACATGTTCTTGGTTAGACTACATATTAATAGGACAAGATATTATCTCCCAAACTTTGGATTCTGTTATTGAAAGGATACTGATCTTAGACCATGCCCTTGTTTAGATTCAGCTTTCTTTCCACTCTGGGGAACAACTTTTTAAGGGCTGTTTTCCATATTATTTATTACAAAACTCCCTTTTCAACAGTATTTGAAACAAAAATGGAAAGAATTTGAGACCCATAATGGGGTTCATTCCACTGATCCCAGTCTGTTTTGGCATGCAGCGAAAGCAGTGTTGAGGGGAGATATCATTTTATATGTTGTCACAGGAGGTGGACTCTTGATAAACAGGTGATTCAATTAGAGACCCAACTAAGAAAAGTAAAGTATCAGTTACTTTTGTTACACACCCTGCCCGCAGCAGTCCCACACGCGGGTCTGCTCACCTTCATGGTTCCACAGCGGGTCCCGGGACGACCTCCCTAGCGGTAGTTGCCAGTCTTGCCAGGTCCCGGCGTCCTGAGGCGGCGGTCAAGTGGCCTTCCACTGCGCGCTGGGCCTCACGCCAAAGTTTGGCATCCTGGGCCATGTTGGCCACGCCCATTCGCGCACGTTCACGGTCTGCCCGGACTCATGTAGGGCCAAGGGCGAGTACTAGCTCCATAGTGCGCCCTGATTGATCCCCCAATATAAGGAAGTTCCTGTCTCTGCTTCCTTGCCTTGGCAATCGGGTTGGTTTGTTCTGAGTTTGCCTCTGTGCTTGTACATGTTTCTGCTTGTCCTAGTCTCATTCCAGGATTCTTCTGTTGCAGTTCTGTTCCTGACTTGTTCCTGCATCCTAGTTCCTGTTCCTGCTTGTTCCTGTGTTCGTCTGTCTGTCTACCCAGGTAGTACCCTCGGACTATCTTACTGGTACTGACCTCAGCTTGTTCCTGATCTGCCTGCTTGCCTGCCGCCTGCCTCAAAGACCACAGTCTGTTCCTGTCCTGCCTACTTGCCTGCCGCTTGCCTCAAAGACCACAGCCTGTTCCTGACCTGCCTGCTTGCCTGCTGCCTGCCTAAAAGACCACAGCTTGTTCCTACCTGCCTGCCTGCCTGCCACCTGCCTCAAGACTTCAGCCTGCCTTTGACTTTGTCTGACCTCCGGTACCTGACCTCTGCTTTGCTGACCATTCCTCGGATGGACCTCTGGTCATTGACCTTTGCCTGTCTGACCTTGTCTCCAGATTCTGGCTCTGTTCCTCGTCTTGTCATCACCAACTCTGTTCTGTTTCTCCCTGTTCCAACCAGCAACCATCTCTCAACTCGATCGCGCTCCCCCTGTCTCCGTGGGCCCGCCGGACTTTCACTCTCCTAGGAGACCCTGTGAGGCCCACCTAAGTCCAAGTGGCCTGGATCCCTACGGGCTCCTCCCAGGGGGACCTCGGGCTTCCAGTGGTAAAGCTCTTCCTAGCCTCTGTCTCCTCCAGTGCTCCACCCCCTGGAGGCAGTTACCTCCTGTTACCTTTTAGGAGGCATTCCACCTCTGCCCCAGGACAAGGGTCCACCCTGAGTGCAACAGGTTGCCAAGGCCATGGAATCGGAGGAGTCTCCTGCCTCCAGGGCCCTACCAGGACTGGCCGTCACAGTGAAACAACATCATCAAGCTTTAGAGATGCTGGCCTCTTTGGTGGAAGAACTGCGCTCTCAGCTACAAGATTCAGCAATGGCCAACCCAGTGGGCCTCTCGGCCACTATGCTTCCCAAAGCAACACTGGCACTTCCTGCACCCCCCAGGTATAATGGGGATCCACGCTCCTGTCGTGGTTTCCTTAATCAGTGCTTTATGCAGTTTGTACTACAACCCTCATTGTTTTTGAAGGTGATCACTAAAGTCACCTTCATTCTGTCTCGTTTAGAAGGGAAGGCTCTGGCATGGGCCTCTCCCTTATGGGAACGTTCTAATCCTGTCCTCTCCAAGCTATCTGACTTCATTGCCCTCTTCAAGCAGACCTTCGGGGACCCAGGTCGTATGGCTATCGCTAGTCATAGCTTACTCCACCTCTGTCAAGGATCAAGGACCCTCTCCGAATACACAGTGGAGTTGGCCACAGAACTTGAGTGACAAGAAGATTGTCTGCAAGCCATCTTCCTAGATGGACTCTCCTGTGCTCTGAAAGATGAGCTCTCTGTCCGTGAGACTCCCACGTCTCTAGAAGACTTGATCTCCCTTGCCGGAAGGATTGATCATCACCTCCGGCAATGACGCCTAGAATGAAGGCTCCATGCCCTCCTCCAGTATGCCCCACAAGTGCAACCTGGACTCCAGCAAAGACTCCTGCACCATCACCTTACTCCATGATAGAACCTATGGAGGTGAATCGTGGATGATTGTCTCCGACCGAAAATCTCCGTCGGTGAAAGGAGGGGCTCTGCCTTTACTGTGGCACTTCTGGACATCATCTGCCGTTTTGTCTTGTCAGTCCGGGAAACTGCAATGCCTGAGCCCGGCGAGGGTCATGAGCTTGGGCACAACTGTTTCTGGCCCTCAACTTTTGCTTCCTGTATTCTTGGGCATCAAGGCCCACACCTTTACGACCACTGCTCTCATCGATTCCGGAGCGAGCGGTAGTTTCATTATGGACGACATCGTCAAACTCTTGAAGATACCTCTCCAACCCCTTGAGGTGAGTCTTCGTATTGCCTCCATTCAGGGAGAACATCTTCCAGGTCTCATTACTCACCATACAGTGGCTATCCATCTCAGTGTAGGTACTCTCCATGAAGAAGAGACATCCTTCTACATCCTAAAGTGCTCAACCCATCCAGTAATCCTGGGGTTACGCTGGCTCCAGGTCCATGAACCCCAGTTTGATTGGTAGTCCCTGCAGTTAGTACAGTGGGGCCCAAAGTTCCAAAAAGACTTGTCTACACCCGGTATCCCCTGTGATACCCGTCTTGAAATCAGTTACCCTTCCAGGGTTACCTCCAAAGTATTCTGACTTCAGCGATGTGTTCTCTAAGCAGAAAGCAGATACCTTGCCTCCATAACACAAGTTCAACTGTTCTATTGAACTCCTGCCGGGCACTACACCTCCCAAAGGCAGAACCTATCTATTGTAACAGCCTGAGACTCAAGCCATGTCGGAATATATTAAAGAGAATCTAGAGAAAGGCTTTACCCGTCCATCTGATTCCCCCGCAGGAGCGGGGTTCTTCTTCATGAAGAAAAAGGATGGTGGACTATGTCCCTGTATAGATTTCAGGGGTCTCAATGCGATAACTCGTAAGGATTGATACCCGATACCCCTCATCAGCGAACTGTTTGATCGCCTTGAAGGGGCACAGATCTTCTCCAAACTGGACCTGAGAGGTGCATACAACTTGGTACACATCCAACCTGATGACATTTGGAAGGCTGCATTTAATGCCAGAGACGGCCACTACGAATACATGGTAATGCCTTTTGGGCTATGTAATGCTACAGCCCATCTTCCAATGCCTCATGAATTAAATCTTCTGAGATCTCCTGTACAATTTTGTAGTCGTATACCTCGATGACATTCTGATCTTCTCTAAGGACTTAGAGTCTGACCGTGAACACATCCGCATTGTTCCACAATGTCTGAGAGAGAACCATCTGTACACAAAACTGTTTGAGCGGAATCGCTTACCCGTTCTGGGATACATCATCTATGATCATGGATTCTCAATGGACCCAGAGAAACTTCTCGGAATCCGCAACTGGCCTCAGCCAGTAGGCCTTTGAGCGTTGCAATGCTTTCTAGGCTTCACCAATTATTATCGGAGCTTTATTGAAAAGTACTCTTCTATAGTTGCCCCACTCACTGCTATGATTAGGAAAGGGGTCAACACCTGAGTTTGGACACCCAAGGCAATTGCTGCCTTCCAGAGTATTAAACAAGCCTTCAGCTCTGGCCCTTGTCTCTTTCATCCGGACCCCAAACGTCCCTACGTTGTGGAGGTCGACGCCTCAGCAATCGGCGCCGGAGCCATTCTGAGTCAAAATTCCTCCACGGGCAAGCTAACTCCCTGCTTGTTCTATTCTCATAAGTTTTCCCCCATGGAACAATGTTACACCGTGGGTGACCGTGAACTCCTTGCGGTCAACTGGCGCTTCAAGAGTGGTGCCCTTGGTTAGAAGGGGGCGCAACATAAGTTTACCATCTTCACTGACCACAAGAACCTCGAACATCTCAAAGAGGCTCAACTTTTGAACCCCCGTCAGGCCCGGTGGGCCTTGTTCTTCGAAAGGTTTGACTTCAACCTGTGCTTTCGTCCTGGTTCCAAGAACCTGCACACTGATGCGCTGTCCAGATCATTCGAGCCTCAGGACGTCCCGGAAGTTCCTAGCTTCATCATCGACCCTGCCTATATTTCCCTTGCTGCAACTACCACAGTCCCTTTTGGGAAGACCGTCGTTCCCTGACGGCTATGTGAACGTGTCTTAAAATGGGCTCACGACTCTAAACTGGCAGGCCACCCTGGTCATGTCAGGACTCTAGAAATGCTGCGAAAGCATTATTGGTGGCCCACGATAGTGCAAGAGTCATGAAACTACGTGGACTCATGTCCCATTTGCGCCCAGCAAAGCCACCAATGGGGAAGCCTTGGGGCTTGCTCCAGCGTCTCCCAGCACCTACCGAGCCATGGTCCAGCATTTCAACGGATTTTATTACCGATCTACCTCCTTCCCAGAACACTGTGATTTGGGTCGTCATCGATCGCTTCTCGAAAATGGGTCATTTTATCCCCTTGCCGGGCCTTCCTTCAGCCCCAGAACTGGCGAAGCTCTTCCTGAAGAATATCTTTTGCCTCCACGGACTCCACAAGGAGATTGTATCCGATCGGGGACCACAGTTTGCCACCAAGTATTGGCGTTCCTTGTGTTGAAAGTTCGACATTTCCCTGAGTTATACATCGGCCTACCATCCCCAGGCCAATGGGCAGGCTGAAAGGACCAATCGGACCTTGAAGACATTCCTGCGCTCCTATGTAAATGACCCGCAAGACAATTGGTTGTATCTTCTCCCCTGGGCTGAGCTGTCGCACAAAACCCATGTCACAGCAGCCACCGACACATCACCTTTTGCAGCAGTCTTTGGACAGCAGCCACGACTGCCTCTTCCTGTTCCTTTGACGGTTCCGTCTCCAGCGGCTCAAGCCATGGCTCAAACCATTTGCCAAGTGTGGACCTGGGTAAAAGAGCAACCGTCACGAGCTGATGAATGCGCCAAGCGCATTTCTGAACTTCATAGACGACCCACTCCACTCTTTTGACCTGGCCAGAAAGTGTGGCTAAGTGCTTGACATATTCGACTGAGACTTCCCTCTCACCGTCTGTCTCCGAAATACATCGGACCATTTCCTGTGATCCGAAGAGTGGGCGCTGTTTCTTATCAACTCCAGCTTCCTCGTTCATTGGGTATCCATAACACGTTTCACATGTCCTGGTTAAAGCCATTGGTCATCTCCTGGCCCTCACGCAAAGATAATCCTGCTCCGCGCATCTCTGCAGAACCTGACACTTCTCTCCAGGTAAGAGAGGTCCTCGACATCCGGCAATGCTGAGGCAAATGGGAATACCTCTTAGCCTGGGAGGGCCATGGGGCCAAGGAGAATCCATGGGAACCCTCCCAAAATATCCTTGATAAGGATCGTCTGAGGACCTTCCATAGACTGTACCCTGAGAAACCATAGCCGCGTAGGGGGAAGCCTAGAAAGGGGGGTACTGTTATGCGCGCCACCTGCGGCCATCCCACAGGAGGGCCTGCTCACCTTCATGGTTCCACAGTGGGTAGAACCTGCCAGGCCCCGGCATCCCGTGGCGGCAGTTGCCAGACCTTCTACTGTGCGCCAGGCTTCACGCCGAAGTTCGGCGTCCTCAGCCATGTTGGCTACGTCCATACACGCATGCACGCGGACTGCCCAGACTCATGTAGGGCCAAGGGAGGGTCCTAGTTCTGTGGTGCGCCCTGATTGATCCCCCAATATAAGGAAGTTCCTATCTCTGCTTCCTTGCCTTGGTAATCGGGTCGGTTTGTTCTGAGATTGCCTCTGAGCTTGTACTTGTTCCTGCTTGTCCTAGTCTCGTTCCAGGATCCTTCTGTTCTATTTCTGTTCCTGACTTGTTCCTGCATCCTAGTTCCTGTTCCTGCTTGTTCCTGTGTTCGTCTGTCTGTCTACCTAGGTAGTACCCTCGGACTGTCTTACTGGTACTGACCTCGGCTTGTTCCTGACTTGCCTGCTTGCCTGCCGCCTGCCTCAAAGACCACAGTCTGTTCCTGTCCTGCCTGCCTGACGCGTGCCTCAAGACTTTAGCCTGCCTTTAACCTCATCTGATCTCCAGTACTGTAAGAAATTTTGAATGGAAGTATTGAGGCTTCTACCATTAGCAGAAATCAAAACCAGAGGATCCTGCTTTGATAAAAACCCCCACTTCCAATCACTTCCCTACCCTTTCTGCCTAGAGACAAAGTTTAATTTCAGAGGTGTGTTCGAATCTACCACAGGAATTTATTCATCAATAATTCATGCAGCACATCATGCAAAATAAACCAGTCAGTTTATTGTAAAAATATTTTCTTTATTTCAGATAAAATAAAGGCATGAATAAAAATCTCTAAATGACTACGAAACACTTTTATGTTCAAATCTTAACTTTACCAGAGTATATCCTACAATCAATGTAATAGCCATTAATAAGGTAATTGAAATTATTAAAATCAGATAAATGTCAATCAATGTCATCTTTTAGAAATCAATGCATTTCTAATACATCTGCCAATCTAGAAACAATAGCAATTTAAAGGTTCTCATATACTTGAATACATGATTATTAGAGATGTGAATCGTGTCCTCGATCGTCTTAACGATCGATTTCGGCTGGGAGGGGGAGGGAATCGTATTGTTGCCGTTTGGGTGTTTAAAATATCGTGAAAATCGTTAAAATCGTGAGCCGGCACACTAAAACCCCCTAAAACCCACCCCCGACCCTTTAAATTAAATCCCCCACCCCAAATGCCTTAATACTTCATCAACTTTGGGAGGGAAGTACTTACTTGCCCTAAACCAATGGCAGGAAAACCGGTACACTAAAACCCCCTAAAACCCACCCCCGACCCTTTAAATTAAATCCCCCACCCCAAATGCCTTAATACTTCATCAACTTTGGGAGGGAAGTACTTACTTGCCCTAAACCAATGGCAGGAAAACCGGTACACTAAAACCCCCTAAAACCCCCCCCCGACCCTTTAAATTAAATCCCCCACCCTCCCGAACCCCCCCCCCCCCAAATGCCTTAAATTACCTGGGGGTCCAGCGGCGGTCCGGAACGGGCTCCTGCAATTGAATTGTGTTGTCTTCAGCCGGCGCCATTTTGCAAAATGGCGGCTGCAAAATGGCGGCGGCCATAGACCAACACGATTCGACTGCAGGAGGTCGTTCCTGACCCCCGCTGGACTTTTGGCAAGTCTTGTGGGGGTCAGGAGGCCCCCCCAAGCTGGCCAAAAGTCCCTGGGGGTCCAGCGGGGGTCCGGGAGCGATCTCCTGCCGCGAATCATTTTCCGTACGGAAAATGGCACCGGCAGGAGATCGACTGCAGGAGGTCATTCAGCGGCGGTCCGGAACCCCCGCTGAACGACCTCCTGCAGTCGATCTCCTGCCGGTGCCATTTTCCGTACGGAAAACGATTCACGGCAGGAGATCGCTCCCGGACCCCCGCTGGACCCCCAGGGACTTTTGGCCAGCTTGGGGGGGCCTCCTGACCCCCACAAGACTTGCCAAAAGTCCAGCGGGGGTCCGGAATGACCTCCTGCAGTCGAATCGTGTTGGTCTATGGCCGCCGCCATTTTGCGGCCGCCATTTTGCAAAATGGCGCCGGCTGAAGACAACACAATTCAATTGCAGGAGCCCGTTCCGGACCGCCGCTGGACCCCCAGGTAATTTAAGGCATTTGGGGGGGGGGGGGGTTCGGGAGGGTGGGGGATTTAATTTAAAGGGTCGGGGTGGGTTTTAGGGGGTTTTAGTGTTCCGGTTTTCCTGCCATTGGTTTAGGGCAAGTAAGTAAGTTCCTGCCCTCCCCCTTCCCCCGATTTACGATTTTTTAACGATAAATCGGGGGAATTGGTATTGTATCGTGGCCCTAACGATTTTTGACGATTTAAAATATATCGGACGATATTTTAAATCGTCAAAAAACGATTCACATCCCTAATGATTATATATTTACCAAAATCTGAAGCAACCCGCTCTGTGTCTCTCTGTAATCACGTGCAAAGAAAATCAAAGTAGCACTCCTTTCTTCCTTCTGACTGCTTCCAGTTTTATACCCTAAAAACCCTTTGATTTCTTTGATCCAGGGTAACTGTTTCTTTTCTATCAATACATCTATCTTTTAGCCTTTGAAGAACTTCATTTCTAAAAAACCTTGACTGAGGTTCAATTAATTTTTATATCAGAATATTAAAAATTAGGAGTTATTCTTACCCTGTTTAAAGCTTTGCCCATATTCGATCTTTAATTTGATGCCAAATTAACAATCTTTTAGTCTTTATTTAGCTTTCTTTGTAGTTCTGAGAGAAAATCTTTTTCACTCCCTTCTGTCACAAGATTCACGCTTGAGTGACTGACCACCTGTTTTTAGGATGCTCAAGGTCATAAAATGCAGGCTGCTTTCTTTCTTGAGATAAGCATTAGGTGGTAAACAACTTTTCTCAAGGTCTGAAAGGGGGTAGAGGTGGGTGCTGTGTGCTGGAGTTTTTTGTCAGCACAGACCTTGACTAAAGCCATGGTTTTAAAAATAAAGGCTTATGGGTATTAATGCTAACATGTCTCTTTATGGCTAATTGATTACTGACTTCACTAAATATAAGTAATTATCAATAAAGCACAAAATATTAAGATATTTTCTGACAGTACCTGACCTCTGCTTTGCTGACCATTCCTCATACTGACCTCTGGACATTGGCCTTTGCCTGCCTGACCTCGTTTCCAGATTCTGGCTCTGTTCCTCACCTTGTCATCACCAACTCTGTTCTGGTTCTCACTGTTCCAACCAGCAACCATCTCTCAACCCGATCGTGCTCCCCCTGTCTCCGTGGGCATGCCGGACCTTCACTCTCCTAGGAGACCCTGTGAAGCCCATCTAAGTCCAAGTGGCCCGGGTCCCTACGGGCTCCTCCCGGGGGGATCTCGGGCTTCCAGTGGTGAAGTTCTTCCTAGCCTCTGTCTCCTCCAATTCTCCGCCCCCTGGGGGTAATTACCTCCTGTTCCCTTTCAGGAGGCATTCCACCTCTGCCCCAGGACAAGGGTCCACCCCTGAGCGCAACAACCTTTGGGTAATATCCCTGTGCACAATGAAAACTACATTGAAAAACAAATAGCATTGAATTCCTTAATACACCAGATACTACCAAACGTTCAAGCTCTACCAGTATACAGCCCGATCCAGTAAAGTCCGTGGGAGAGCGGACTAACGCCCGCTCTCCCGGCGCGCGCACCGGCCCCTCGCCGGTGCGAGCGATCCAGTATTTAAATTAGGCGACGCGGTGCAAACGAGGAAAAGGAGGCGCTAGGGACACTAGTGCGTCCCTAGCGCCTCCTTTTGGCCTGGAGCGGCGGCTGTCAGCGGGTTTGACAGCCGACGCTCAATTTTGCCGGCGTCGGTTCTCGAGCCCGCTGACAGCCACGGGCTCGGAAACCGGACGCCGGCAAAATTGAGCGTCCGGTTTTCGGCCCGACAGCCGCGGGCCGAATTCAAAAATTTTTTTTTTTTTTTTTACTTTTTTTTACTTTTGGGGACCTCCGACTTAATATCGCTATGATATTAAGTCGGAGGGTGCACAGAAAAGCAGTTTTTACTGCTTTTCTGTGCACTTCCCTGGCGCCGGAAGAAATTAGCGCCGACCTTTGGGCGGCGCTAATTTCTTAGAGTAAAATGTGCGGCTTGGCTGCACATTTTACTTACTGGATCGCTCGGGAATACCTAATAGGGCCCTCAACATGCATTTGCATGTTGAGGGCGCTATTAGGTGCTGCGGGTGGGCCGCGTGTTTTCCTCCCCTTACTGAATAAGGGGTAAGGGAAAACACGCATCCAGAGCAGGGTGACAGTGCGCTCCGACGGAGCACACTTTACTGGATCGACCTGATTGTTGTAAAGCTGGTAAAGTCTTGTATAATTTGATCAAAACCAGCAGAGGTTCTAAATATATCTCTGCCTTGAAGGTGGGGGGGGCAATTTACCAGATTATCTCGAGATATTCTTCAATGTTTCAAAATTTTTATGCCAAATTATATTCCTTTGATAGCTGGGATATGGATAAATGCAAATCATTTTGTGAGAATTTACAGATCCCAACATTCACAGAGGAACAATTGTCAGGAAGTTCTAGAAGGCATTCGCCAGGCCAAACAAGTTAAAGGCCCCAGAGTTCTATAAGATCCTTAGTGACCAAATTTTAGTGCCTTTACTGTCTTCAGTGCTCTGGTAGAACAAGGCCAGTTTACAATGCATAAAAATTTAGCACATATCACTGTATTACCAAAGCCTGTGAAGGATCCTCTCTCTCCATATTCCTATAGACCTATATCCCTATTAACCTTTGATCAGAAACTTTTTTCAAAGATCTTAGCTAACCGATTGGTGGCTCTTCTTACTAAAATTATAAGTTCTGGCCAAGTTGGCTTTGTTTGCAGATGTTCTACTTTAACTAATATGTGATCTCTATTAACATTTATAGATCTTTGCCAACATTCTGACGAACCCTTTTTAGTAGTCAGTTTTGATGCTGAAAAGGCGTTTGATAGTATGGAGTGGGGTTATTTATTTTTTGTTCTGGAACAAATGTGGTTGGAAGGTTTCTTTCTAAAAGTGATCAGATTATTATACATCTAGCCTGAAGCAGTGATTATGGCTAATGGTATGCAATCAGAAATCTTTTCTATTACTAGAAGAACCAGACACGGTTGTCCCTTATCCCCTCTATTGTTTCTATTATCTCTTGAACCGTTATTGGCTTTTATACAAAATTCCAGGTGTGTATAAAGGGAAATTACTTGGTACACAGGTATTCAAGTATGCCGCTTTTGCAGAGGATATTTTAATTTTTCTCACTTATCCAGTTCTGTCCTTAAAGCATTATTGTTGCATGCCCCAGCCGTGCTAAGGCCACGGCCGGGCCTGCTCACCTCTTTCATCCCTCTGGGGGCCCCGAACCCTCCTCGCTGGCTGCCGTGGCTAGTCACCTGCACCCCCAGACTCCCAGCACACACGTCTCCGGCTCCTTTCAGCTCCCAGGCCTCAGAGCGTGGTTCGCATTGGGGCTCTGCGGCCTCGGCCTCCTTGGCCCCGCCCCTAGGCGCGTGCACACGCAGAAGGCCGTCCTTTAAAGGCGCCACGGCGGGATTCTGCTCCGCGGCACCCGGCAATGACGTCACCTGAGCCCTGCATAAAAGGCAGGGCTCAGCTGCTCTCTCTTCGCCTTCTCAAATGGGTCGTCACCTCAGAGTGAAGCTAATTGCCATCCTTGTTCCTGTGCTTGTTCCAGTGTTCCTGCATTCCTTGTTCCTGTGCTTTTTCCAGTGTTCCTACGTTCCAGTGTTCCAGTGTCTGTTCCTTCATTCCTGAGTCTTGTTCCACATTCCACTACCCTGGTAGTACCTCCTCGGCTGATACCCGGTACTGACCTCTGCTTGCCTTTGACCACATTTGGACCGATACCTGGAACTGACCTCTGCTTGCCTTTGACCAGGTTTGGACCGATACCTGGAACTGTCCTTTGCTTGCCTTTAACCACGTTTGGATCGTTACCTGGAACTGACCCTTGCTTTGGCTGACCACCCTCGGACAGATACCATTCGGACCCTCTCTTTGCTCCTCCTGTGACCACCAGGTCCACCTGCCTTGAAGCTGCCTGCGGCCTTCCTAAAGCTAGACCACAAGGCGCTGCCTACCCTGCCCAGAGGACCTTCAGTTCCTGCCTCGTACCCCTGGTCTCCGGTACTCTCTGTTCTGGTCCAGCTCGTCTGTTCACTGTCAGCCGTGCACCCCTACTCTTGGTGGGCACACCTCTATGCTACCTCTCCGGGAGACCCCCAGAGGCCCACCTAAGCCCAGGCAGCCCGGGAGCTCAACCCGTGGAGCCACCGAGCCATTATTGGTGAAACTCCAGCTTGCCTCTGTCTCCTCGTGTGCTCCACCTCCTGGTGGCCTCCTGGTGGCAGGTGCCATCTGGGATCTCTCAGAGGGCCGTACCAATACTGCACCAGGCCAAGGGTCCACCTCCAGCGCAACAATAATTAGACCTATTTTGGGACTTTTTCTGGATTCAAGCTGAATATAGACAAGTCAGAAGCCTTGGTTTATCCGAATACATTGTCAAGTTCTTGGTGGATTATTTTCCCCTGTGCTGGGAGGATAAATCTTTTTGGTATCTCAGACTAAATATATCTCTGGAATTATCCACCATTTATGACCTGAATGTTTCAAAGTTAATATTTCGAGAGATAAGCTGCAGGCATGGCGTGATCTATCACTTTCCTTGGGTGGCCAAATAAATATTTTCATCACGGTCCTGTTCCCTAAATGGCTTTATTGGCGCCAACATTTACCTGTGCAGCTAAAGCCTAGGGATAAGAAGCTCATGGATGTTTTATTGAGGGACTTTATTTGGTGGGGAAAGAAACCCAGGGTGCCATTAGCATGGTTAAAGCAGAAATGGATACAAGGTGGGATGGGGCTCCCAGATTTGGATACCTATAATCTGACTACCTTTTGCAAATTGTTAGAGATTGGCTGACCGATAAATCAGGTTTTGTGAACATTCAAGGAGAAAAAGTATTGGGGATGTCCTTGGATCTGCGTTATATTTTACATGCTAAATCTACGCAGCTTCCACTGCAGTTTTCCCATAATATTTTTATTTCTCCAATCAAATGACCATGGACTCGTTTATCCCAGTTGTTGGGAACATCAGCTCACTGTTCCCCCTTTTTAGAAATCCAGGCGAATTTAGAATTTTCACCTGGAATGGATTCACCTGGATTTCAATCCTTACAGTCTAAGGGGATAACTCAGTTGTTTCAATTGCTAGATCCAGAGAGCCAGCTGTTGTCTTTTGAGGAATTGAAGACTTGTTTTGGATTGTGAGGCAATGTTTATTTCTCTTATATTCAACTCAGGCATTATATAGGGTTACTGCCTAAGGCTTGGATTCACCATTCTTTTGCAGAATGGTGAATCCTGCGGAAACAGGGGGCGGGGGCAAAGGGGGGAGCGGGCCTGCGAAAGCCCACAGCCTTTGCATCACTGTGGTGCGCCGGCTGCCGGCTTTTGCACTGAATAGCAACACCATAAAAGGTGTAGTTATTCGGTGCACTACTGCCAACAATAATGTTAGTAACATTATTGCCGGCAGCGAAAACACTGCTGACTCCGCCCCTCCCTGCCCCGACTCTTCCCCCCTAATTTGCATCATTTCGCATGCGAAAAGGCCATTTTCGCATGTTATATGGCCTTATCGTGTGCATTAGGGCCCTAACGCACACAATAAGGGTTTAGAAAATAACCCCCTAAGTTGGCATTATTGTCCTACATTATTGATTTGTATGATGATTTTTTTTCTTTTTGAGGATGTTCAATGTTTATCCTTATCTAAGCTTCATAAAGCTCTCTTGAACCTTGTGGAAAATGACACATACCAAATATCAGCAGATCGGTGAAATAAAGAAAGTGTTTCTGGTTCAGCCATGGGATTTACAGTATAATTGTCAACATTTGACTTAAGTGTAAGTTATATTGCATCTCTCAAAGGTACTTTTTAACTTCTTCCGATGAGCATATGTGTCCCAACAATTAGCTTTTAGAGTTAAATTGTCTCATACCAATGTTTGTAGCAAGTGCAATAAATATGTTAATCACTTGTCTCATGCTTTTTGGAACGGCCCGTTTGATTACATATTTCTGAAGTAAGATTGTGACTTATTTGGAATGCCTCCTAGAGATTCCTGTTCCATTCACTCCCTTAGCTGTACTATTTGCTTTATTCCCAGTCCTGTCTGTTTGGGGAACAGGTAATCGTTTATTAGAAAAGCATATGCTTTAGGGAACAAACTGATTTTTCAACATTGCAGAACTCTAGAGGCTCCATCCTTTTGGCATTGCTGGAACCTTTTCCATAAAATGTTGCAGATGGAGAATTTATTATCCCACCATTCCTTTAGGAGTCAGAAGCATTTTCTGGGGGACATACATTCAAATGTTTATTTTAAATGGTTAGTTATCTGTTTAGGGTTGACTTGATATTTATATGATACTGATTCTGAGGGGGAAGGGGAGGGGTCTGTAGCTGACAACATTGTACATATCTTTGAAGGTGGGGAGACCGTTGCATTCTGCTTTGTTCTGTATCTCGCAATTGTTTTTTGGGGGGGTTTTCTGGTATGTCTATTGTAATTATCCAGAAGATTTGGTTCTTTTGTCTCCTTCCCTTCTGTAATTACTTTTTTGATTATGTTTAGTATTACATTTTGGAAAATGTGAACATTTTGTATATGATGCTTGGGGTACCTCAGAGTTTCTGGTATCCCAAGTGATATACTTTTCTTGTTTAATAAATATTTAAACATAAATGTGCTTGCATATTGGCACATAAGTGCACCATCTAGCTAGACATAGCCAAAGTTGTGCAGTGATATCTATCTTGCCCACCAACCAGTGTTCCCAGTGAACATGTCTTTTCAATTACAGGAAACATTGTGAGCCCTTGTACCTCAAGGTTGGTGCCACAGTTAATGCTGGAATTAAAATACAATATCCCTTTACTTGGTTTTGCAGATTTTTCATGTGAGTGGCAAGATGATAAAGAACACCTTGAAGATTTTGCTGGCACTCTTCTTTACAGTACCTGACATGACACAGATATAAAACCCCAAGGCTCTAACTGTTACCTCTCTGCCTGCCTGCCTGCCATATGCCTTAGGTTTAGCTGCTATACCCCTACTACCAAAAATGAATTTACCTTAAGAAGACACTAAGATTAAAGCAGTGCTTTATGTAAATATTGCATATATATAAGTAATGGCCTTCATTAGTCAGAGTGATTGAAGTCTTGTTAGGGTGAGTTGAGTTTTAAGGTCTTTGGTCATTAAGTATTTATGAGCACAAAAAATTTAAAAATCAATATCTTATTAGTGAGAGCATCTTAGGTTTGGATCTCTTCAAAAGCAGCCTAATGGCCCAACACTGCCAGCCAGGATGCTGACGAAAGGTGGAGACATCCACCAGAAATGTCAAAACATTGATACAGGGTTGGGCTGTTTTTAAAGAAATTCAATCCTAAGATGCTTTCTTTAATAAGATACGTTTTTTATGTGCAACAAAAAAATTAAAAAATCAATAAGTATATGAATATGTTTGTATTGTATATGCCTTCATTGACCATTTGGATCCATAATTATTGTGGACTTGATTCAATAGCCATTGGTAGTATAATGATAAATATTGGATAAACCTATCTTGATGAATGATTCAATTATATTACCTTAATAGTTACTGTAAATTTCCTAGTTAATAAGCCTTTGCTTGTTATGATGTATTAAAAATGTTGCAATAAATAAAAAATTGAAAAAAAATCTATAAGTATGACCAATGATTATAAAACTCAACGCACTCTAATAAGACTGACTAATGAGTGCAGTCAGCATCTCAATTTATATGAATATCATTACTTAGTGCTTTATGTAAGCATTGCATATATGTCTTAATCTCAGTGTCCTCTTGAGGTGAATTCGTTTTTGATATATTGATAATATTTACCAATTGGGTTCTTATTATATGGGTATACCTTTAATTCTAACATAGGGGACTTACTGCCTCATGACTAGCTGCCATACACTTAATACTAGCATAGGGAACTTGCTTCCTCATGTCTGGCTTCTATATCCATAGTTCCAGTATGGGAGACCAAAACTGCGAACAAATACCTCCACACTCAAAGCGAACTTGCTAAACACATCTAAAAATCTCACTCTGGTAAATTATGAACCACAACTGCACATAGAAAAAATGGTATTTATCAATACTGGTTCCTGGTCATAATATATCTGGGTAAATGTATCATTAAAAACCTGCCTTATTATTTAATACAGTCTGCTATCTTTTTTTATGTTTTTAATATAATTGCATGTAAAAATCTTTATCTTATCAAATCGAGCTGTAGCAAAAAGTTAATCCCAATCTCACTCTTGTAATTTATGAAAAGCAACTGCACATGTCCTTTGCAACTGTGTGAGTACAGCAACATGAGTTATATAAAATTATCCCTGAAGAAGATATATCTTTAAAACTCGGCCATGTCAAGAAGAGATCTTTCAGTCCCTTCAGATAAATCTTACAAATATAACATTATCAATAAAGTAATAGTAACATAAAATGATTTAAACTAAAACTGTTGCCTTTCACAGTCCACGGGCTCCCCCTGAGAACTGGCACTCTTACCTCCAGCCCCAAGCTACCTTTTCCAAGTCCTGATGCTGCCAAGGAGTTCCTGGGCTGCTGCACAGCAGGCTGCTGTGTTCAGACAAACCCCGCCACAATGCATGACAGGATGTTACCAATTCTTCCCAGAGTCTTTCCTAGGTGTGCACGCACCCGACATCATCAAATTTCAAGATCCCACAGCAGGAAATCCCCCATGGTGCCCATGGATGATATCACAATCCTTGGCCTATATAAGGCCCTCTCTCTCCTGCAGTCCTGGCCTCAGCAAGAGGTCTCCCTACATTCCCTAATGCGAGTTGTCTGTCTTCATTCTCAGGTTCCTGCATTCCAGTTGCTTGGTCTTCATCTTCATTCTTCAGTTCCTGTGTTCCAGTTCCTGTGGTTCATGTCTACATCTTCATTTCCAGAAGTCTTTTTTTTTTGTCTTGAGTGTCTGTGGTCCTTCTTCAGTTCTTCTGCATGTTCCTTGCCTGCCATTCTGCTCCTTCCCTTTCTACCCTGCCTATCTGTCCCTTCTTCTCTACAGATGGATACTTGGTATTGATCTTGGCCTGACTCTTGGATCTTCCTGCTTGGTACCTGCTTCCGACCATAGTCTGCCTCCAGATTCACCTCATCCATTCCTGCTCCAACTCAGAAACCTTGTCATAGCTCTTCACTTGCAGAGGTCCCCACCCAAGACCTGCCTGTCCTGGCACCCAAAAGATCAACCTTGGGTGTTAATATAGGTGAAGTTCTAGCCGGGTCTCTGTCTTATTCAGGTTGAGTCAACCCCATCTCAGCCTAAAGGTCCTCACCCACAACAAAAACAATTTTTAAAGTAAATCTTGTGTTTTTTGCATTCTGGCCAAGATGGCGTCTTGAAGGAGAGATGCGTTTGATCAGCTCTGCTCTGCGTGGTTTTTTTTCTTTCCTTCCTTTCTGGTTGCTTTTTGCAAGCATGCCTCACATCAAGCATAAGGGTAAACAGAGAGGTAGCCCCAGTTTCCTCCCCAGTCAGCCCAGTTCAGCAGAGAATTGACGGCTTTTTCACTGCTGACCCCGGCCAAACTCCAGGCATAGGAAGCTTTGGGGTAGATTTTCAAAAACGGCGCGTTCGTGTACTTTTGTTGGCGCTCCAGGCGCCAACAAAAGTACGCGGGATTTTAGTAGATACGCGCGTAGCCACGCGTATCCGCTAAAATCCTGGATCGGCGCCCGCAAGGCTGCCTATTCCGTGTAGCCGGCGCGCGCCGAGCCGCGCAGCCTGCCGCCGTTCCCTTCAAGGCCGCTCCAAAATCGGAGCGGCCTCGGAGGGAATTCGCTATCGCCCTCCCCTCTCCTTCCCCTCCCTTCCTCTACCTAACCCACCCCCCCGGCCCTGTCTAAACCCCCCCTACCTTTGTTGGGGGATTTATGCCTCCCGGAGGGAGAAGTAAATCCCCGCGCGCCAGCGGGCCGCTGGCGCGCCTAGACGCAACCCGGGGGTGGTTCTGGAGGGCGCGGCCATGCCCCCGGACCGCCCCTGGCCGAAACCACGCCCCCGGGCCCACCCCCGAAACGCCACGTCCCGCCCCAAAAATGGCGCACCGCTCGGCCCCGCCCCGACACGCCCCCGACACGCCCCCCTCGGAAAACCCCAGGACTTACGCGAGTCCTGGGGCTCTGCGCGCGCCGGTAGGCCTATTGAACATAGGCACACTGGCGCGCAAGGCCCTGCTCGCGTAAATCCGGGCGGATTTACGCGAGCAGGGCTCTTAAAATCCGCCCCATTATGACTGCCAGCATGGAATGTATGTCGGCGCCACTTGCTTTGCAAACATCGCTGAGCCCTGGAGAACCGATAACTCCCTCCCCCCCCCCCCCCCCCCCCAATTTGGTGACCAACCCTCGGATTAGATTGACCAGTGGAATGCTTGGGAACAATTCACTTACCTCTGGAAGTCACTGGGGCGAATCCCTCAGTTCAAATCAAGACACCCGAAGTAAGTGAAAATCTTACCATTTCACCTCAGTCATTGGGTCAAGATACTTCATTGTGGGTATCAGAACTCCGTGATTTGCCTGTTACGGTGTCAATTCCCACTGGGGAAGAAGGATCTGCTAGTGGCCACGGTAGTGTGGTAAATCCTAGTGGCTTAGTTATGGTTGGCTCTATTCTCAAAGTTACCTTGGCTAAACCCTCTGTTATCACATTAGACTCAGTGTGGTCTGCAATATTGATTTTTGAAAAGTCTATTTCTACTTTATTTATATCCACTGTTAAAGAAATTAATCAAATACAAACCTCAGAACATCTGGTTGCTTCACATGCCACTAAGTTGGAGGATATGGAGCAGAAAGTGACTCAAATTCAGAAGGTTCAATCTGGATTAATACAGGAAGATATTGCTCACTCAAAGAGGCTTGAGAAAATTGAAAATGATATGAGATACTTGAACTTAAGAGTTTTGAATTTTCCTCAGGTTTTACATGTCTCCCCTCAGGATCAATTTAAAAAATACCTCCAAGAAATTTTGAAAATTTCATCTAATGCATTGCCACCTTTTACAAAAATCTATTTCATATCTTTTGATAAAGGAGATGATATATCCTCTCAATCACTGGATTCGGTACCTCCCATTGCTGATTTATCTGCTTTCTTGGAATCTTCGCAAGAAGAACAAGTTGAAAAGCATGGGACGTTATTGATCAAGTTTATTTTTCTATCTGATAGAGATTTGGTTCTCTATTTCTACGTAATAGACAAGTTCCATATTATGGACAGTAATGGTGGATTTTCCCAGATATAGTAAAATCTACTCAGCAGAGGAGGAAGGAATTTCTAGCTCTTTGTCATCAAGCTAGATAAATAGGAGCCCAGATTACAATTCAATATCCTTGTAAATGCATTATGAAAATTAATAATGTCAAATATATATATTTTGAACCCACTCAATTGAAGTCCTTTTTAGACTCTTATGCTTTATTAGGAAATATAGCCAACTAAATAGTTATCACAATGTCGAAATGCCGAGGCTATCTCTCCTTAATTTCCTAAATTTGCTTTGTTGAATAGATACGTTCTTTAGAACCTAGGCTCACCTATTGCATGGTACCTAGGATATTATACTGATTTATTTCCTAAATACTTCCTTTGTATTCTGTATCTATACTAATGTCCTTATCTATTAACATGTTTGTTTTTAATTATTATTATAATCAATAAAGAGCAAATTATTAAAAAAAAACAAAAAACCTCTTACCCCAGAATTTTCTTACTTCTCTTTTAAATCACTGGTTTAGAATATGACTGAAACATCTGCATGACTACCAAGCAAATGCCAGCAGTGGTATTTAAAAATAAACCAACCAATAATGCGCTTTTATTTCATGTTTAATGCTGATTGTTACTTGCAAAATGTCAGTCATAACGATCACCAATCAAAGAAATAATACAAGACAAACTTGTCATTCATAGAAAGATAATTCAGAAAAGTAATCAAACCCTTGTTGCGATTCGGCTCATGGCCAGAGCCATGGGCCGCCTATCTTCTTCAGCCAGCCAGCCTGACCCCCGATGTCATCTTGCTGGCACAGCAGGAGCTGTGCCAGGATCCCCTATCGGGGCAGAAGGCTGCCGGTCTTTCCTCCATGGCCCGGAGGCTGCCATCCTCCTGCAGGCCTGGAGGCCTGTTCTTCAGCGGTATGAGCCGCCTGCCGTGCTCCGTTGCGGAAGGAGGCCACTGACACCATCTTCTGTGGCATAGAGCCGCCGCCCATGCCATCCTGGACAGGCCTGAGGCCTGCTCCGCAGTGGCAGGGATGCCGCTTTGCTCTGCCTCCCACATCGGGGTCTGCACGGCCCAGCTCCAGCTCCTCCCTGCTTCAGCATCTGCATTGGCACGTGTAGGTCCAGCGGAGGGCTGATCCTGCCTTGTTCCTGTTCCGAAGTTCCTTGCCTTAGTTCTAGTCCTTCCTTGTTCCTGTTCCGCCCGTGCTTGCATGCTCTCACCTCCCACGGTGTGCCTTGGGGCTCCTCCCTGAATCATGCCGTGGTTCAGGGGCTCACGCTCTCCCATGAGCTAGCAACCATGCCTCCATGCTCTCAACACCAGCCATAGGCCATGCCCACAACAGGATACGAAGGTCCCGCGTTCACAACAGTATCCAGTAAAGTAAAAGAATATGAGGGATATGGGATTTTAGAACTGCTTATGAATACTGTGTTGCTTGTGTTTGTGCTCAATAAAACTCTAAACAGGTTACCTCCCTAATGATTCGTGTAGGCTGTTGTATAGCTAAGAGTAGGATTCTCGATTCTGAGACACAGCCCATTTGAGAACAATGTTGTATGTGTGCTTGTGTCCTGCTGTGCCTTCTTTGCACCAATTATGGCATAGCAGATCAATTGCTAATAGAGGGGACTGGACTTGCAGCCTTACACTCTTCTATATGCATGGTTCCCTAGGATCAAGTTCATATGGAGTATGGGACAGGCTTCAGAAGGAGGCTCCACCAAATTCTCTTTCCATATACCTCCAGATTTAAAGTTGACCTCCCTGGCTTCTTTGTGAAGGTCAGTGGTATATATGTTTGTGTGTGTGTGTGTGTGTGTGTGTTATAGCAGCCCCTGAGATAATATTCAATGAGGGAGTTACATGCTACTATGCATACAAAGAAAAGGCAACACAATTGAATGTTTCGAAATTTAAAAACTTGTTTTTCATTTGTTACTAAGAAATTTCTTAAATAGCCATTTAAAACTGGGGATGAGGTAGGGAAAGAAAAATTAAGGATTACAAATGGGATGGAAGAAAAGGAACCAGGAAGCAGAGGAAGAGAGATCTTTCAGGGCAGGGTGCTGCAGTGCATGCCACAGGGCTACAAGTTCAAGATTGGCTGCTAACTGCTCATTGCTGTTAGCCATATAGCCAACCTCAGCAACCAGAAACCTCACCCACAGACCCATGTGAGCTGAGTTCTGCAAGAGGAGCAGGAGCTTCTTCCAGAGCCCACTTCAGAAGTTGGGGTGGCTCTGCAGTATGTTTTCCAAATAGTAGTACAGAATCCAGGCTTCCCTCCTCCTCCAAATGGCATTGACTATCAGAATCTTTGTCCTCAGGTCCTGGGGAAAAGGGAGGGTGGCCTCTAGAGGGTAACTAATGAGGAAAGAAGGGGCTCAAATCCGGGGGGGGGGGGGGGCAGTGGATTCAGAGCCAGGTAGGGATAGCAGTAGTGGTGTAAAGGGCCTGTAGATGTATTGGAGAAATTGGCACAACTGGTGGCAGGGCAGTCTCTACCTCCTCCTCCTCTTCATCCTTTGAGGAGCTGCTGGGTCTCTGTGAACAGACAAAGATGTGGTGATTAAGTGATGCACATTAAGCCTATATTCAGAACCACAGGATGATTAAGTGATGCGCATTGAGCCTATATTCAGCACTATGAGCAGTTTTTAGCCAAAGTGTGTGGAGCAAGTAGTCTAAAATCTGTGGTAAGGGGCAGAAAAGAAAACAGTAGAATGATCCGTACTTACTCCAGGCCTTCACATGAGTAGTACAGGTGCTTGAGGCAAGAATAAGGCAGGCATTAGCAGCAATGTTGTGAGTAAAGAAGCACTTAATACCAGCCAACTCAGAGAAAAATCTTTATTAGTAAGATTTCTTAGCAGAAATGCAGGAGATCACCATAGCAAAATAAAGCAAATGCAGAACTAGGAGATCTTGAGATTTTATAATTGGTTATACATTACTTACATTTTCAACTGGTTAGTACTATGTCTTATCTAAAATATAATAAATACCAAATTCTTGAAAGCTGATCCCTGCAGCAGAGATGGAATGCAAGCACTGACCGTTGATACTTTGATATTTTATAGAATAACATGATAACTATAGTTCTGATCAGTTCCAATTTTTGTTACGCTTCACTGCCACAACAGGCCTGTCTCCACAAAGATCCCTCGAGGCAGTTTCACAGCATGGTGCCAGCACTGGGAAAGGCAAATGGTGAATGGGCATGTGGAATGGACATTTTGGGAAGCTGACTCTGAATCCTTAGTGACTAAGGCATTTCGTATTCAGAACATGTAGGAGTGGAAAAAAGTGTTTAAAAGCAGAGTATGTTTGCTGCATAAGCTGACCATGGCAGGCCTGCGGCCAGGCCCTCTTACCCCCATTCGCCTGTCCCATCACCTGGCTCCGCTTCTCTTGTGGCCATGGGCCGCCGCCTCCAACTCTGGGCTGCCCCTTGTGCTCCTGACTCTGCAACGGACGTCTCTGCTCCATGACGGGCCTCCCCGCACGGTCCGCAGGGAGACGCCGCTGTCCTGCGCCGCGCCCCTCACTCGGCGTGCACGCACGCATCTCTTCTTCCTTTAAAGGGGCCGCGGCGGGAATCCAACCCAGGGTCCCAGATGATGATGTCACTGGGTCCCGGTATATAAGGCCAGGCCCAGCCAGAGTTTCTTTGTCTTTGCAACAGGTCTTCACGCTGGACATGTGCTTAGTTGCTTCCTCTGGTGATCCCTTCATGTTCCTGGTTCCTGTTTCATCTGAGTTCCTGTTCCTGATCCTGGTATTCATTCCTGCTCCTGAGTCTTGTAAATACCCTGCTTGTTCCTACTGACTGACTCCTGGACCTGACCACCACTTTGCCTGACCACGCTACTGATTATCTCCTGGACCTGACCACTGCTTTGCCTGTCACGCTACTGATTATCTCCTGGACCCGACCATAGCTTCGTCTGACAACAAACCTGCTTGACTCCTGGTTTGACCTTTGCCTTGCCCAACTCCTGGTTTTGACCTACGCCTATCTTTCCATTCTTCCTTGCTTCCACCTGCCCCAACTTCAGCCTGATCAAAGATGCTTTTCTTGAACTCATCCTGGACTTGGCCTCTCAGGCTTCGGCCTGTTCTTACTTGGGCACCCCCTGACTGCCTCTTGTTCTCCTTGGAGCCCGAGTCCCTGGGATTCCACCTCGTCAAGATCCGACTACCAACTTCTACCACTGCTGACTCCTGTCTGACCTCTGCTTCATCCCTAAGTAGACCTCGGACGGTGGCCCACCTAACTCCAGCCAGCCCTGGTACCCAAGGGCTCAACCTCCGGGGAACGAGGGCTGGTATTAGTGAAGCTCCAGCCAGCCTCTGTCAGTCAGCCATCTCCGCTTACCGACGTTGGGGACCCATAGGGCTCGCCCTGTGGGTAGCGTCAACCCCACCTCGGCCCAAGAGTCCACCTCCTGCGCACTAGAAAAAGGAAAACTTATAACAGCTAATACAGTGCATATAGGTGCCGGAGTGCATTATTTGGACCCAAACCATTGACATCTATTTAATCTATGACTTATATTAGAATTGTGCATGGAAAAAGTTTCTGATTTGGTTCTTTAGTTCATTTTGTATGCCTCAATTGTTGTGGTTATGGACACTTATGCCGAGGGAGAGATGGTGGTACCTGCAGGGAGGAGTCACACTGGACCCCATCATTGGCAGGCAAAGCTGGCAGAAGCAGAGGCCCAACTGGATCTTCGCCAATACCAGCCTGCATTCCCCTTAGTTGAGCCCTCGGGTGCTGGGAGCGGCTGGTCTTAGGTGTGGTCCTCTGTGGAGGTGAAGATCTGCCCAGATGAAGAATTTGCAAGCCAGCAAGAAGGAAGTGGCATCAGGGCAAGCAGCAGTCAGGACAGGCAGCAGTCAACAGGGTCAGGGTCAGGCTGTGGTCAAAGATAGGCAGTGTTCTTGCAGAGTCATGGTTCAGGCAGTGGTCTAGGCAGGCACTGTTCGGTCAGAAGAGGAAGCAGGCAGTGGTCTGGGGCAGGTGGGGTCAAGCTGTGTCGAGGTCCAATCCGAGGTCAACCCAGAAGTCCAATGCAAATCAATGCCAGAAGTCCAGTCCGAGGTCAAGCCAGTAGTCCAATCTGAAGAGATGAGGAGAGAAAAGGAGAATAGGGGATCATTGGGGCAAGACGAGATGCTGAAGAAAGATGAAGGAAGACTGACCACAAGAACATGAACTCAGGAGATAATCAGACTGCCAAGGAACCAAGAAGAGGACACTGGAGCACAGGAAAAAAAAACCCAGTGGAAACCAGGAACACAGGCAAAGCACTCTTACAGGAGGAGTCGACTTGCTGCCGAGGCAAGGAAGACCTCTTAAAGGCCTCTGCCGAGACATAATTTTTGTGTGCCTTTGGTGTTTTCCCACCATGGGCCCTTTAAGAGAGAATTGGAATCGGCACGCATACACTCCTAGGAGGGGCCTGAAGCAGGAGCAGCATTGGCAGCAAAGCTAGTGAAGGGGCCTGCTGCACGATCAGTGGAACTAAGCCCGGTGGCGGGGAGAGCAGCAGAGAAGGCAGGCTCAGTGCAGTGTTGTGCCATGCACCCATGAAGAGGCCTCCCCTGGCAATGGAGGTGGGTATCTAGTGTCTAGGGCTGGAGGTAAGAGCAGTGGTTCATGGGACAGGCCCACGGACTGCTAGTCACAACATCAATAATTCATTTCATTTGTTTCAAACACAAATTTTGTCCATTTATTTGTGTCATTTATTCATTCATTTCCCTTTAAAATCAATGGGGGATAAAGTGCATCCTATTTTGGGCTCCAAAATTGGAGTTTTCTATTCAGTTTTAGTAGAACCTGCAGGCATGCTTCAGCAGCAGAGGAAAGAGCAATTCATGACTACATTAAAGTAGCACTATGAATAACCCAAGGAATACCTTGGCACCAACAGTAACAAAATACCTCAATGCACCAAAAGAAGAGCAAATCAGCACTAATAGTGAAATAAATATTCTCCAAGGATACAGGAGAGATGCAGCAGACATGTAAAGCATTGGATTGGTATGTAAAGTCAAATAGAATCCATAAGGATATCTAAAAAGAAATTTGAAGACAGCCAGAGCAGAGGCAGGAACACCCATGTCCCAAAAATACCAACAAAGGCTCAGGAATAGCAGGAGTATTGGCATTTAAAACCTCAAACCAAAACTTTATGTGCATAAAAAGGAAGAACAAGGGTCAGTTAGGGGGTCAACATAGCCCAAACAGGGACATAAATACCTCAACGCACCAAAAGAAGAGCAAATAGCACAAACAACAATGGCATGAACATCACAAATCATCATAAGAGAAGCAAAATGCACCAACAATAGTGACATAACCACAAGGGTGCTACAGAGGAGCAAAAGGTACCAACAATAATGGTATTAAGTTAACACCATAAGACACGTAAAGAGGAACAAAGCAGCAGCAACAGGGGCATAAACACCCTGAGACTTACAGTGAGAGGTATGGCAAATAACACAGTGGCATCAAAGCACTCAAGATGTAGAGTGTGGAGAATGCAAAACAGTATAGTGGTATCAAATTCCCAAAGGCTTGGCCAGTTTTGTTTGTCATCCTTTTTTATTAAGTTTTAAGCCTTGAACAAGTTAACATTAACCTCTTAACATGTGAGTAAATGCTACTGCAAGTACCCAAAGACATACATACATTTATGCTTACATGTACATTTATCAATCAAGGTACAATCTCTATGACCAAATCCCTCCCTATCCCTCCCTTCCCCACCCACAAAGGAAACCTAAGTTCGTTCAATTAGTCACAAAAGCGAAAAGTCAATACAGAGAATACCCCAAGTAATTATGCAGGCACTGAGCATTTCAAGTCACTAAGAGATAGCTGTTATGGTGGAAGGGGGCAACATTTTAAGAAATGGGTTCCATATTGCCGCAAATTGTAGCTGTGTCTTGGAGGAGGTAGATAAGGACTTTCTTTCTAAAAGATAAAGTTCCAACATAGCGTCTGTCCACTCCCGCAAAGCTGGGGATGTTGAGGATATCCAATGACGAAGAATCATACGCAGGGCCACCAATCGGCTCTTGTGTAGTAATAATAGAATCCAAGCCTTAATATGATGACTCATAGTAGATGGAATTCCCAAAATACAAAATCGAGCACTCCAGAAGCTCCCATCAATTAAGTGGTATGGATACTGTTGAAGAATTAGCTGCCAGAAGGATTGAATGGGTTCACATTCCCACAGGCAGTGAATGAAAGTTGCATTTGGATGAGAGCACTTAAGACAGTCCCCCGTGGGTATAATACCAGCAAGGAGAGCCCGTCTAGGCCAGATAATTAATCTGTGAGTAATCCTGAACTGCAATTCTCTCATAGTCATGCTCAAGGTTACTTTTGGAAGCAGCTGTGTACTTGTACGAAGAGCGCGGGCAGTTACAACCAGCGTCAAGTCCAAGGCCCATGCTGACGAGCAAGCATTGTAGAGTGTGTATCGGGAGATATCATGTAAAAACTTATAGTACATAGACAATTTCACCAGTGTAGTCGAACTGAGATGTAGGAATCGTTGAAAAGGGCCATTAGTTACTTCTCTTGTGCACTGAAGCAGCCTGGATTGAACATAACTGTGAATTTGTAAATACGTAAGATAGTCTGAGGAGAGAAGATGAAGATGTTGACAGCAATATTCAAAGGAGTGCATACAAATGTTCTGTAAGTCCATAAAAGGAAGCAAATTAGTAATTCCCTTCTCTTGAAGTCACAATAAGGTCTTGGTAGGTATGCCCGGATTGTTCAATAGCGGTAAGCAAAAGGAAGTCTTCCACTCCAAATGCAACAATTGTCTGAGATATTTCCAGCAACTGCGCATGCTTCCAGCCATGAAACTGTGAGAGATGTGCAAAGGGAGTGTACCAGTTGAGGAATGCAGGAGAAATGCTAAATGGCAAGGAGCGTAAGCTTCTCGCTCCAGCTGTAATACATTAGTACTCATACCATAACCCAGCCATTCCCGAAGCGTGGGAAGCAGACAAGCAATGTTATAGTACCGTAAATTGGCAACTCCCAGGCCACCCTCCGCTTTTGGCACCATCAATTTAGCAAAACTCAACCGAGCTTTTTTGGGACTCCAGAAAAATTTACCAAATATCCTATAAAACGCTCGTATATCAACAGATTTCAAGTAAAATGGGGCCATTTGTAAGATGTACAGTAATTTAGGGAGTAAAATCATATTAACTAAAGCTATCCTGCCCGAGATAGACAAAGGCAGAGAGCTCCAACTAGTAGTTTTGGCCTGAAACTGTTTTAATAGGGGAGATATATTATACTGATACCAAAGTTGGGGGTCTTTGTGTATTCTGATCCCTAGATATTTGATGGTGTCGGAGGCCCACAGAAGCGGGAAATCCAGCCAAGCAGGCTTCAGGTGACCCAGAACGTCCAAGGCTTCCGATTTAGTTAAATTGAGCTTCAAACCTGAAAAAGTACCAAATAATTGGATAATATCTAATAAGTTAGGTAATGTTTTACGAGCGTTGGTGATTGGCATCAACATATCGTCTGCAAATAGCATCATCTTTTGTTCTATAGAACCAGTCCAAATACCAGGAATGGAGGAGGATTGTCTAATTTTCTGTGTCAATGGCTCTAAGGACAATATATAGAGAAGGGGCGACAGGGAGCAACTCTGCCTAGTTCCCCTTCCTAACGTAAATAATGGAGAAGTAGAGCCATTTATATAGATGAAGGCTTTGGGATCCTTATATAATAATTTTATAGCGGTTAAAAATGAACCTGAGAACCCAAAACAATGTAAAGCATCAAACAGGTATGGCCAGGCCACCCTGTCAAACGCCTTCTCAGCGTCAAAACTTACCAACAGGGGGTCCTTTACTTCCGTTCGACGACAACTTTCCAAGGCCACCAATAGCCGACGTATATTAGAAACTGGTCGCCTGCCCTGTACAAACCCTGTTTGTTCCATAGAAATGAGATCCGGGAGTATAAATTGTAACCTATTGGCCAGGATTTTTGCGTAGATTTTGACATCTTGATTAAGAAGAGAAATTGGGCGATATGATCCTGGATCTGCAGGGTCCCTACCCAGTATGGGTAAAATAGTAATGGCAGCTACTTTCATTGTTTCAGGTAATGTCTCCTGGGAGATCATGTGATTGAAAAGTGCTGCCAACGAGGGGACAATGCGTGTGCTCAGAGATTTATAAAATAATGAGGTTAAGCCATCCGGCCCTGGAGATTTATGCAATTTAAGCTCAGAGATTACCTTCGCAACCTCCATGGCCCCTATATGTCTATTGAGACCTTCTCTTTGGGAGGTAGTTAGAGTAGGCAGCTGTAAATTGGCAAAAAAGGATTGTTGGTTCATGACATTCGAGGGATCAGCGGCATAAAGATGTTCATAAAAATTTTGAAAAACATGCCCAATTTCGGCTGTGGAAACAGCACGGGAGCCATCCGGTTTATTAATATGAGTGATAAATTTAGAAGGTGATTCCGCCTTTGACAAACGGGCCAAAAGCCTGCCCGGTTTGTTGCCATAAAGGAATAGCTTATGTTTAAAAGAAAACATATTTCCCGTGGCTTTGCGATGTAGGGTTTCATTCAACACAAGCTGCGTCTGGCGAAACCGAAGCTGCCAGGCCTCAGAATTATGCCTGTTCCACTGGGATTTGTAATATTTCAACTTATTTTCTAAGCGTAGAATTTGGGCATTCTGCTGTTTCTTATTCTGAATTGTATACTTGAGAATGTCGCCTCTTATGACTGCCTTGGCAGCTTCCCAATAAAGAATTGGGTTGTCTTGATGCTGGCTATTAAACTCTTCATATTGCTGCCATTTTTGTTCTAGAAACTGTCTAAAGTCTGGATCCATGGCAAGCCATTCAGGCATTCGCCATTGAAATAGAGAAGGTAATCTCAGAGTCTCCCCTAACGCACAATGTATAGGACAATGGTCGGAGATAACCAAAGCACCAATCTCTGCTGTTTCCACTATGGAGAAAAGGGATTCAGAAATTAGAAAATAGTCAATTCTAGATTTGGCTGGGTGGGCTCTCGCGTAATGAGTATATTCCTTTTCTGAAGGGTGAAGAATCCTCCACACATCTAATAATTGCAAACTGTTACAAAGGAAGGAGATGCCTTTGTCCTTTCCTAAAGATGGAGTATGTACACTAGAGCATTTATCAAGAATGGGATCCGCCAGACAGTTAAAGTCTCCAGCCAATATGACAGATGGTGAGCCCGCTGCTGAAATTTGGGCAACTAGCTTGGAAAAGAATACGTGATTGTATTTATTGGGGCCATATATGGACGCCAATAGTATAGGTTGGCCGTACAAAAGCCTTTAATAACAATACTCCTCCCCTCGTTATCAGACCACTGGGATTCCAGTTGAAATGGAACAGACTGTTGTATTAAAATAGCAACCCCGAAGCGTTTACTAGTACCAGAGGAGAAGAAAACTTGATTGTACCCTCGTTTATGTTTCAATTTAAGGTGTTCAGTATTTTTCATATGCGTCTCTTGCAAGAATACAATCTCTCCTTTGGACTTACGATAATGTGCCAGTACCTTCTCCCGTTTTACAGGTGTACCTAATCCTGCAACATTCCAGCTCATGTAATTCACTTTAGGCGGCATAATATATAGGTTTACACAGGAACCTAAACAAACAAACCCTGATATAATAGGTTAGAAAAAATACCTTCACCATCCCCCTCCTTGAAAATGTCATCCACATAATATGTAGTGACCACCAAATTATACACAGCTCAAACTCAGGTGCCATCGACCAATCCTGTGGGTCATGCCCCCCCTTCCCTCACTCCCTTCCCCCCTCCCCCTCCCCCCTGAAAATTCCCCCAACACATCCATTCATCATCTCTTGAATCCTCTCTATGAAGAGAGCTGGAGTCAATTGGTGAGGTCAGGTGTTAGTACCCAGATAAGAAAGAAAAACAAGCTGTAACAGGAATCACACAGCATCCATATACAAAATTACATGTGCATCCAAAGTACTTTGTCCAAGTAAAAGAACTCCAAAAATCACAGTCCTTATGTAGTCTGGTTGATATAACAAAGCTTTCCATTCCGCTTGCGAATGGCAGCAGTCGAAAAACAAACAAACAAGTTGGGCAGGCGTGAAGCTTACCATCCGGGGCTATAATGAACCCCTGTGCCTACTGTCCCATATTGTCGCCTGCTCGTTTCAGTCCCCTGATACTGGAATCGCGGACTGGAGATATTTTTGAGCCTCGGTTACGGTGTCAAATGCCTGGGATTGTCCATTGAGCCAGACACGCAATTTAGCGGGATATTGCAACGTGAAACGCACCTGTTTAGCGGCGAGTTGGGAGCAGACAGGCCCAAACTCCTTTCTCTTCGCTGCAACACGAGCGGAGAAATCCTGAAATATTTGCACTTGATCATTCTGGTATTTAAGGGTCGACGTTTTTCGAGAGGCAATCCAGATGCGCTGGCGGTCCGCGTAATCGAGTATGCGTGCAATAACCACACGCGCTCTCTGGTTTGGGCCTGTTCTGGCACCCAGACGGTGGGCCCGCTCGATTTTTAGAGCACTGAGTTGATCCGGTATACCCAAGGCCGTCGGGAGCCATTGCAAAAGCTGAGCTGGTAAGTCTTGATCCGGAATGGATTCGGGTAGCCCAATGAATCTCAAATTGTTCCGTCGAGATCTATTTTCCATATCTTCGATGCGATCCTCCTGGGCCTGCAATAATTTTTCCAACTTATGAAGTTTGCCTTCTGTCGCCAAGGCCTTGTCTTCCGCCGCCGAGACGCGTAATTCCAACGCATCGATTCGCGGGGGCAATTCAGCAAATGCAGTCTGCAGATTAGTAAGCTGATCAGAAATCTTATCTAATTTGGTCGACAATGCTGCAGTAACTGCTGTTGTAAGCGCCGCTATCGCCGTCTCATCAGGCAGAGTAAGAGCTGCTTTGTCCTGTGCGGCCGCCATTTTGTCATCGCTCGGTTTAGTTTTTTCTTTTTCTTTTCTTGTCAATTTAGCAGGCATAACAACCGGCGATTTACTCATATAGCGATCGATATTCATAAGCATTACTCACAAGCTCCTTTTTGATAAATGAACACAGACAGATGCCCGAGATTAAGAACAATTCTGGGACCAACACCCAGAGCTGGGTCAGACACATCTATCCCAGATCACCACATCACGTGACTCCAGGCTTTGCCAGTTTAAACCAAGATTGTGATATAACTTCCATGAACACAGGTATAGAAACATAGAATCCCCAAGAACAATAGCATATCATCCCTAAAAAGGCTAATTCTAAATTCACACCACTTAACTGAGATGTCATAGAATTTGGACAAAGCATGAAGGCTAATTTCCAATGGTTCTAAAAACAACAAAAAAAAATATTGGCAACTTATATTTGTGTCATGATGTAAACCAATGTGATATTCACTTGGAATGACGGTATATAAAATGGCCAAATAATTAAATAAATAAATAAATAAATAAATAAATAAACAAATAAATAAGGGGCAACCCTATCTAGTATCCCTATGCAGTGGGAAATACTCGTAAGGACCACTGTTAACTAATATCTGGGCACTGGGGCCATCTAGAAAGCCATCAAACCATGCAGAAAGAAATCACAGCATTCATAATTAGCTAACACCCAAAACAAATATAACCAGTCCATGCCTTCTCTACATATAGGCTCAAAGAAAGTCTCAGACTACCTGGATCCAATGCAGAAAACAATTGTCACATTATCAACCATGTATTTGTTGTGGAGAAAGCCAATTTAATCAGAGGCATCTAACAACAAAATGACATAACTCATCCCAGCTGCCAATATATTGGCAAAAATATTAATGGCTGAATTGAGAAGTGATATTGACCAGAATGACTCAGGCTGTTCTGGAGCTTTCTTCTTTTTAAGGAAGATAGTAAACAGAGTTCAGAAGAGAAACCCCTTTTTTCTGCAAAGCTCCCTCAAAAATACTACATTCAACATTGATGATAAAAGCTGCTCCAAGAGCTTGTAAAACTAATTTCCTAGTCCATCAGGTTCTGGTAATTTAGGGAGTTTCATAGCCAGGGTCAGCGGAAGCATTAGGCGAGATAGGCAATAGCCTAGGGCGCTGGAAGTGGACAGGCTAGCAGAGTATCCTTTAAAGGGGCAGTTTTGAAAGAATGGATGAGATGAGAAGTGGCACAAGTGAGGCACGGAGCTAGATGGACTTTTCCCTTTTTGACTATGTATTTGTTTGAGGAGTTGGGGTCATTTGTCATGTGCGATTTGAGAGAGAGAGATCACGTGATGACATCACCACCTAGGGTGGCTCGACACCCATCAGCACTGTTCACAGCTTTCACTTAAGCAAATATCTCCAACTCATATATCAGTTAATTCAGGTAAGATATCTTATTTGGAGATAATTATGGAAGTGTCAACATATGAAAGAAAGAGCAAAGAGACTGCTGTGAACATGTCTACGTAAAGTATAAAGACTTTAAAAAATCAATATCTTAGATATTTCTTCTAGCCTATGTATTCTCTGACCCGTAGAATTCTTAATGGTTGTTATTAAATATTTACTTTTTCCTCATGAGTCAACTGGGCCTATAAGTGGCCTGCCTTATTACCAAATCTGTAGAAATAATTAAAAAAAAAAATAGAATGATTATTTGCTCTCTGAGACAAAAGAGTATTAAAATATCACTTTGCTTCTTGCAACTTTGTATCTGAGTCTTGTAGGGAATATATATCCTGCTGTTTAACTTTCTGAAAATCCTCAGTCAAATTTAAGGTACACTCATCACATTCCCTTTGCTTACACATTACATATTATATGATCTGTCCTTGAAGAACAGCTTTTCCGACTTCCCAGAAAATTAGTTAATGACTCCTGAGTCCATATTATCCTTATAATAATTAGACCAAGCCATAGACAAAAACTCCATAAACTTCACATTATATAACAGATTTGCATTCATTCTCCAGGGACATAGTGGATCACTCTTTCCCCTAGTCAATGACAGAAAAATAACAAAGAGCTCTGAAAGAATATTGTCAAGAATATATGTTTCTTAGATCTTCCCAAAGAGGTCAGTAGAAATAAGAAAAGAGTCTAGTTAATAAACCTTATCCGGAGCCAAATAGAACATAAAGTCCCTCTTGTCAGGGTTCAGTATGTAGAATTTGTAGTGAATGTGTTCTTATGTTCGTTAACACTTAACCTTTTGAAAACCACTGTTGGGTTATCCTTTTTGTTAGTGTATACCGTATTTAATTTTAATCTGAATCTTTTAATTTTACATTATTTTTTTCATTTTTTCTTTTTTCTTTAAAAATCTTCTAAGTTATATGTCATCCAGGCTCGGACTGGACTCAAAATAAAGCAGTAAAAATGAAATGGGAAGGACCAAGGTCCATAGTAAAAATGGAGCTAAGTAATTTGCTATATAAGCAAAGTAAATTGAGTGGGTTGGGCAAACTGAAAAGGAAAGCCTGTATGACATATAGCTTAGAAGATTTTTAAAGAAAAATGAAAAAATGAAAAAAATATAAAAGATTCAGATTAAAACATGTCATGAAAACCACTGTTGGGATATCCTTTTTGTTGGTGCATACCATATTTAATTTTAATCTGAATCTTTTATATTTTTTTCATTTTTTCATTTTTCTTTAAAAGAGACTCAAAATCACCGTCCGATGCCAATACTCAAAATGGCGCCGATCGCCGTCATAGTGAGGGCAAAGGCGATCGGCACCATTTTGAGTATTGGGATCAGCCGGCCGGCGTGAAAGGAGGTCGCTCCCGGACCCCCGCTGGACTTTTGGCAAGTCTTGTGGGGGTCAGGAGGCCCCCCCAAGCTGGCCAAAAGTCCCTGTGGGTCCAACGGGGGTCCCGGAGCGACCTGCCGTCCGACGCCAGGACTCAAAATGGCGCCAATAGCCTTTGCCCATACTATGTCACAGGGGCTACCGGTGCCATTGGTCAGCCCCTGTCACATGGTAGGAGCACAAGATGGCACCGGTGACCATGTGATAGGGACTGACCAATGGCACCGGTAGCCCCTGTGACACAGGCTATCGGCGCCATGATAAAACCGGCAAACGAGTGCAGCGATGGCTTCCTGACTCCCCGCTGGATCACCAGGGAGTTTTGGTAAGTCTTGGGGGGGTCAGGAGGGTGGGGGGGGGGGTTACATTTTTATTTAGGAGGCCAATAAAACAGAAATCTGTTAAATACGTGGGGAGTCGCGATGCGTTTCGCCTCCCCACGTATTTAACAGATAGCAAAAAATAAGTTGCGGATTACAAATACATGGAAAACGGATGCACACCTCTACACCTCATAACCTGAGCTAAACAATAGCACACCAACCACTTAAACACAACTCCAAGCCCCTGGTTTTCTCAAGGCAACTCTCCATCACATCCCAGCAGCATGCTGCCTTCAGCTCACCAATACTTCAGTCATCCTTCCAGTGGTCTTCACTACTAATCCAGTCTTTTCTGTCTCACCCCAACAAGAGAGCACAAGAATTCCGATTGCTGACCTCACATACTGCTCACTGCATCATGTAGCTGGCCCCCAGCTACACATGTCCATTGTGCTATGCATGCATAATTTATTTATTTATTTCAGTGCTTTTATATACCGAGGTATAGCAGTTAGCCTTCACCCCGGTTTACAGTAGAACAACTTGTTACATCGAACCAGGACATGGAAAAATAGAGTGGCAGAGAATACATCGAACTGGTAACATAGAATCATAGAATAAAACTTAAACGTTTGAACAGGGTCGCGGCGTGTTTAACTGAAACTTTGCACGGCATCGAAAGAACTGGGAAATGGGTTCACAAAAGAAACAAAGAGAAAGAGACAAGACTCTAGCGTAGCTTATAGAGTTCATCTTGTAAGGGACGTGCTAGTGGAGGGGTTATGACATTTAGCCCACGCCATCTCTGAAAGTTTGGCTAAATAACCAGGTTTTCAGTTCTTTTTTGAAGGATTTGCAGTCGATTATCGATCTTAGGTATTGAGGTAGGATGTTCCATAAGTTTGGGCCTGCAATTGAGAAGGCTCTGTTTCTCGTACTCGTGAGCTTCGCTGTTGGAAGTGATGGTATGTTGAGAAATTGTTTGCTTGCAGTTCTGGTGTGACATTGAGGTTTGTGTTGATGGATCATGTTGCTGAGTGTGGTGTTCTCCGTTTTGTATAATGCATTGTGCACTATAGTAAGGGTCTTGAATTCGATTTTTTGTTGGATTGGGAGCCAGTGAACACTTTTTAGCACAGGGGTGATGTGTTCCGATTTGTTTTTGCCTGTTAGGACTCTGGCTGCGGCATTTTGTAGTAGCTGGAGAGGTTTTAGTGTAGATTTGGGAAGACCTAATAAAAGCGAGTTGCAGTAGTCAATGCTGTTGAAAATTAATGATTGAAGAACTGTGCGGAATTCCTGATGGTGGAGAAGTGGCTTTAGATTTTTCAGGACGTGCAGTTTATAGAATCCTTCTTTGGTTTTGGTTGCGATGATCTTTTTTAGGTTGAGATCTTTGTCAATCCATATGCCGAGGTTCTTTGTATCATTTTTTATCGGGATGTTAATGTCGATTATTAGGGAGTGTGTATTGATGGTTAGTTCTGAGAGATTTCTTCCTATGAGGATGCATTCCGTTTTAGTCATGTTCAGGCATAGTTTCAGTTTGTTTAGCATGTTGTTAATTGAGGTTAGGTGGTTTGCTGCTGTGGAGAGTGCCTCTTCTAGTGTGTTGTAGATTGGGATGATGAACTGGATGTCATCAGCATATATATAGTAAGAAATTCCGAGGCTTGAGATGAGGTGGCATAGTGGGAGAAGATATATGTTGAAGAGGGTTGCCGATAGGGCGGACCCTTGCGGTACGCTGGTTTCGAGAGGAAAGGGGTTAAATGATTTGTTGTTCATGGAGACCTTGAAGAATCTGTTCTGTAGGTAAGAGGAGAACCAGTTGAGGGTACTTCCTGTGAGGCCAATGTTAGAACCAAAGGTAACCAGATCAAAGGTTTAACATAACTTAGCCTTGGGTTTACTGCTAAACTGCGATGATAGAACAACCAATACAATTGAACTTGTATACACAAAAGGGGAGGGAGAGTGGAGGAAACTTCAAAGCTACAGGGTAAATGAATGAGAAGAACAACAGTTATACACCTGAAATCTATCACCCCTCCTCCTGCTGACATCCCTGCAGGTAAAGTCCAATCCTAACCCTGGAAGTCCATTATTAAAAACACAAATCCCATGAGTACCCGGGCCTACCCATGAAGGAAAAAAAAGGGGGTAGGGGGTCGACCAACCACATGGTCTGCTCCTGCCTCAGAATGTCTGCCCTGTTATCGTGTTAATGGCAGAAGGGTGAAACTTCACTCCCTCTGGCCTTAAACTTACTTTATTTTGTATTCTGGCATAAAATACATTCTATATGACACAAACACAGCAATTTCACTTGATATATCAGCTCTGTGCAGACATGCATGGTCAAATCATGACCAAAGTTTCTATTCCTTCCCAAGCTCACCCTTTATGAGAAATTACCTTGCAGAAGCTAATACACCTCTTTCTCATAATTGTCCATACCAATTAATAGCAGCTTCTTTTCAAAGGCAAATATGAATATAATAGGTTTTTAATTAGTATTTTATTTCTAATGCTAGGCCACTTTCTTTTTTTCTACAGGTTCTACAGTACTCAATCCCAGAAGCAGCCATGAAATTATGGATACAATTTCCACTTCTCTTTATCATATTCATCTGTTCTACTGTTTACTGGATGAACATGAAACATTCATGGACATTGTACAGATCCTTATACCATCAGTCAACAGTGGAAGTTGCTAGCATTGAACCTAATCGTGGTATCTTTTTTGCTGAGACCACAGAAAAGCTGGAAATTTCCTCATTAGTGGCATGTGCTATAGAATCAGCATCTCGGACCTATCCCAATCGCTCTATTTATTTCTTCATGAAAGGATTAACCGAAGACATGACTATCTTCAAGAGCTCTTTCTACAAGGCCATTCCACTACTATCATCTATTAGAAATGTCTACATCCTTCCCTTAAATTTTGGAAATGTTTTTAAAGACACTCCTCTCCTTCCATGGTACCAAAAGGTAACAGATTTTTTTGTCATATTTAAGTTAAAGTAGTAGAACAATGAAAATCTGAAGCATATTTTTTATTTATCATAGGGTAGGGTTTTTTTTTAATATATTTTTATTTATAATTTTTTGAATTTACAAATATCAAGAAATAAATCATCAAAACATAATCTTGATTCATACATTTATAGATTATTCAAAAATTTCCATTTGTATATTCAAAATTGAAATCAAATAATATTAGGAAAAAAGTAGGGCAAAAGGGACAGAAATATTAAATAAGGAGATACTTAAAAGAAATACACCAAAATCAAACATTAACATAGCTAACCCAACCGGTATTACATATTTATTATAGCCTACACATTATAGCCTACTCATTGAGAGGCAGTGAGGACGAAGTAATGGGTAACTGAGCCTCTAAGAACTGTTGCAACTGTTCCATCTGGAAAAACACATATGTTTGTTCACCTTTCTTAATTTCACAATGACAAGGATATCGCAGAAAAAACGAAAATTCCAGCAAAATAACCCTTTGCCTAAGGGCAAGAAATTCCCTTCTTTTTGTCTTGGTAACTGGCGCCAGATCTGGATACAGTTTAACTGGTTGACCGTAAAAAGATATTGGGAATTTTTGAAAATACCTTTTCATTAATTTGTTAATATTTTGTGATGATATAAACAATAGAATCAAAGTGTTTCTATCTAAGACATCTACATTTTAATCTTCCAAGAAATTTGTTAGATTTGCAGATATAGAAACTGCTGGAGCAGCGGCTTTTTTTTGTTAAGAAAAAATATGTTTACTGAGAAAATATCCTCATCTGAATATGCTAATGCTTCTTTGAAAAATCTCTTTAAAGAGATATAAGGAATTTCACCTGCCACCTTGGGAAAATTTAAAATTCTAAGATTTAGATGTCTTATGCAATTTTAAGTTGTTTCAAGATGTCATGAGCAAGATAACTGATCTTTATCTACTATGGCATTTAACTTTTGGAGAGACTTACTATTTTCAGTCTCCCCAACCCTTTGGGTTATATCATTACTTTGTTGTTGGATAACCTGCAACTTTCCTTGGAAATTTGAAGAAACATAGTCAATCTTTTGCTCCAATCTGTTAATGGCTTAACTCAGCCCAGACACAACGTCCCAAATTGCCTCAAGAGTTACCTTTTCTGGCCGAGTTGTAATACACAGCAGTTCTTCTATATGTCTACAGGGAGTATGATCCTGCTTTCCTCCTTCAGATGTTTCAACATTCTCTGTGGCTCCACCTGCCACCTTCAGGGAACTCTCTCCCTCTAACATAATTCCGGATACAGCACCCACCTGCCCTGTCGCACCTACCATTCCATTGGCTAGCGACTGGGCTGCATCATCGTCGGAGCTGCAGTGGGCAGGAGGCAGTTGATGGTCGGGGCTAAGGGATGCTTCTTCTAGGGAACCCCCATGTTCTCCTTCCCAGGGGCTTCCAATAGATTCACCAGCTCCCTCTCCTTCCATTTGTGTCAAGAAGCAATCAATCTCAAGCTGTGTTAAGGAAGGTAAGGGTTCTGTGGGAAAACCCCTTGTTTTTCCCTTCCTCTTCGCCGCATAATCATAAAATCCACAGTAGGAAATAAAACTCAAACAGCTCTGACACTCCTTAGACTACTATGTCGCTTTTTGTCCCATGACTTCAGAGATAAATCGAAGCAAATAAAAAAAAACAAAGTAAAAAATCTGGGCAAACACGTGCAAATTTGGCTGCAGCGTGCTGAAGGAGTGACGATCTTATAGGTCTTCCAGCCCTTCCCTTTGACATCAGGATCTCAGCGGTACAGGTCCCATAGATGAAGGTAATTCCTTATTCACTTATGAGATGAGAAAACAGTCCCTCCGGTTGCCCAAGAGATCACAGGAAAATAGTTTTCCAGTTGCCGTGAAAGAATGCCGAAGGAGTGCTGATCTTATAGGTCTTCCGGCCCCTCCCTCTGATGTCAGGATCTTGGCGGTACAGGTCCCGTAGATGAAGGTAATTCCTTACTCACTTATGAGATGAGAAAACAGTCCCTCTGGTTGCCCAAGAGATCACAGGAAAATAGTTCTCCGGTTGCCCTGATAGGGTAGGTTTTAAAATGTCTACATGCGTAGGTGGGTTTACGCGTGCCGGGCCGGGCTGGGCCTATTTTAAAAAGGCCCAGTGACTCACAGAAAGCCTTGGGACTCGTGTATGTCCTGGGGCTTTGAAAAAGGGGTGGGGAGGGGGTGGGGTGGGGCCAGAGGCCTCCGGCACAGCGGTCATTCTTCAATTCCTGACATTGAATCCCAGCAGCCAAACTTTCAAGCACTTCTCAAGCATTCTTAGATCATTTCTCACTTTATCTTCTCCAGTTGTGTCAGCTTTGTTTCAGATCTTAGTGTCATCCATGAAAAATAAATTCTACCTTGTAATCCCTTTGCAATATTGCTCATAAATATATATTGAATAGATCAGTCCTAGAATTGATCTTTGAAGGGCTCCATTTATCACACTTCTCTCTTTAGAGTAGGTTCCATTTACTACTAATCACTGACACATGTCAGTGAGCCAATTTGAAATGCATTCCACCACTTTGGAACCCACTCCCAATCTTCTCATTTTAATCATGAACCTCCTATGCAGGACTGTATCAAAATCCTTGATGAAATCCAAGTAAAACACATCAAGTGCACTTTATTGATTCAATTCTCTAGTCACCCAATGAAGAAAATCAATCAGGTTCATTTGAGAGAACATTCCTCTGGTAAAACCATGTTGCCACAGATCCCTCAATCCATTGGATTTTAGGTAGTTCATTAACTTTTCCTTCAACTGAGTCTACATTAATTTTCCCACCACCTAGATAAAGCTAACTGACTGTGTTATCCAGCCTCCTCCCTGCCATTACCTTCATGAAGTGGGACCAAAACTCTCATCTCCAGTCTTGTAGCACCCGTCCAATCTTTAAGAATCTTTTGAACAGGTCCTTCAGCCAGATCACTAGAACTTCTATTAGCTCCCTAAGAATCCTGGGATGTATCTCATCTGGAATTATGACCTTGTCAAATCCTCCTAGCTACCCATTCATAACATTTAATATATAGATCATTAACCCCACTGGGAGGAAAATCTTCACAATAACAGTCAATTAGTGATTTAGAACAGGGGTCCCCGACCACCAGTCTGCGGACCAGGACCGGGCCGTTGGGGGTTTTTTGCCGGTCCGCAGCGCCGCTCTCCCCGTCTGCCGTTCATTGGCTGCCGCTTCTACAGGGAGGCGGGGCAAGGCTGGAGACCCGCCTCCTCCAACCCCAAAAGGGAGGAGGCACAACCCGAAAAGCTAAATAGCATGTCGCGGCTGAGCACACAGCAAGAAGATCAGCAGGGCCGTGGTGGAGCTCACGTCACCACGGCCCGAAGAAAACAGTCACGTCTAAATGTGCAGGTGCTCCTCCTCCTTCCTGCCCACGTGGCCCCGGAAGAAAAATGTTGCCGGAGCCGCATGGGCAGGAAGGAGGAGGAGCATCAGCCACATGCAGAAGAGGAGCATCATGGCCCGAGAAGACCAGGGCCGCTGCAGAGCCCATCCTGCAGCTGCCCATGAAGAGGAGGCCCAGAGATGAGAGAGAGGCTGAGGGTTTGTAGAGTGTGTTTGTGTGCGTGTATGAGATGAGTTGAGAGATTGTATGTGGGAGTGAAGACCTGAATGTTTGCAGAGACAGCATGTGAGAGCCTCTGTGTGTGTGTGAGAGAGACAGCATGTGACAGTGAGAGCCTGTGCTTGAGCAAGACAGCATGTGGGAGTGAGAGAGAGCCTGTGTGTGTGAGACTCAGACAGCATGTGCCAGTGAGAGAAGAAGGCAGATGGAGAGAAAAGAAATAGAAAAAAAGGCAAAATAAAAGGAATTGGCAAAAAAATAAGAAAGGGAAGGTGGGAAAAAAAACCTGTGACCAACCGATTAGAAAGCTAAGATCAGACAGCAGATGTAAAAAAAAAAAAATACTTTTTACTGTTTGGCACATGTAATCTTTGGGAATGTGCAAGAGTAGCACTTTCTCTATGCGGATCTCACAATGTACAAGACCAGCATGGAGGAACTGGAAGCCCATGGGGCCTGCACAGAGGAGGCAGCAGAATGGGCTTCAGTACCAGTAGCAGCAATCAGCACCTCCCCAATAGCCACGTGGCAGCAGTGATAGTGGCAGCAGAGGAATGAAAGAGGCTCTGAGGTTGTGAGGGAGCCAGTGAGAGTGAGAGCATGAGTGTGTATGAGAAAATCCAGGGGAGTAAGAGTGTGTGTGGGAGGGGTGTGTGTGGAGGGGGAGAGAGTATCTTATAGCCTGAGAGTGTGTCAGTGTCTGTGAGAGTGAGAGGTTATGGTTGGGTATAAGAGCATGAATGTGTATGTATGTGACAGTGTATGTGTGAGAGAGAATGGACATGTGAGTATGTGTGAGAGAGGATAACCTCCTAATCCTCGACAATATCAGGATGACTGGAAATCAAGAGCTCCCATGTATGGACAGCAGGGGCTTTTTAAAATCCTTATTAGTTTTAATTATTGTGTGTTATTTGATATATGTGCTGTTTTGAAATATTTTATTGGTGTTTGGGAAATTGTAAAAAATGTATATGATTTTAATTAATATAAATTCTATTTATCAGTAGTTTTAAAGTATTCTTTTATTAGTATGGTTTTACTATTATAACTGATGCTTTATGTTTCTTGATTTTATTTGTTTTATGAGGAATGGTGGTTCTGTTTTTCCATTGTTAATACACAGAGCCTGGCTTCTTGGGGTTTCCATTTCAGTTTTTTCTAATTTGTGCTCCTTTATTTTGTATTCTGTATTTGGTGAGGGTCTATCTCTTCTCTGTGTGTGAGACCATGATGAGAGATTCGGCTAGCATGTATTGTCTGTATAGGGATCTATAGCAATCAGGTTTGTTTTGTTTCCTCAGTAGGTGGTGTATTGTTATCCTAGGACCCAGTGTAATATTTACCCTTGCTTATTCACAGGTAGGGTTTTTGTTGTTTGAGTCCTTGGTGTTATTACTGTTATGTTACGATGGGATTGCAGTATAGATTTTGAGTGTTTTTTTTGTGGGGTTTTGTGTTAGTTCACAATATGTCTGGCAGTGGAAGGCGTTTGTGCTGCTGTTACTGTGAGATGACACCAGAATTTGAAAATATCTTTTAGTATGATGAGCTGTAAGGGAAACATCCAAGCTCCATTGTTAGGAGGAATTTCAGTGGATGCACAGAGTTAGAGAACTGGAGGTGCAGGATTTATAAATGTCATAATTAAATAAGTATGCACTAAAATCCAACCCCATCCATAACCCCGCCCCACCCCACTCCGCCCTGCCGAGCCATGGAAAAATTGTCTTGCTTGAAGCCGGTCCCTGGAGCAAAAAAGGTTGGGGACCACTGATTTAGAATAATATTCAATAAAACCTTAATTTAAGTGATTGATTAATTTTTATCCTGTTGCTGGTCATTTACTAAATAACATTAATCACTTAGGGCTGGATTCATCATTCTTCACAGAATGATGAATCCAGCGAAAAAAGGGGCGAAAGGCTGCAGCCATTTGCACCCCAGCAGTGCGATTTCGCTGGCTGCCATGCAGCCGACTGCAGACTTTCGCACGAATAGTACTACTGTAAAAGGTGGTGCTATTTGCCACACTACTGCCGGTGATAATGTCCCTGACATTATCACGGGCAGTGGTCCCATGGCCGATTCCTCCCCCTCCCCTCCCCATCTCGTCCCCTCCAGCTAATTAACATCCTATCACACATGCTACTGATGCCAATAATAGCAGAGGCCGTATCCTAAGTCAACTTGATTAATAGCAGTTAATGGACTTCTGCTCCAAGAACTTATCCAAACCTTTTTTAAACCCAGCTACACTAACCACATCCTCGGGCAACAAATTCTAGAGCTTAATTGTACATTGAGTGAAAAAGAATTTTCACCGATTTGACTCAAATGCACTACTTGCTAGAAATGTGAATCGGAACCGGAATCTGATCGGTTCCGGTTCCGATTCAAATCTTAAAATTTTTATCGTCTGGCTCGATTTTTTTTTTGTTATCAGCTGCGCCCGATCCGGTAACAAAAAAAACCCTCACCCACCCTCCCGAACCCCCAAAAAACGTTTTAAAATTACCTGGTGGTCCAGTGGGGACACGGGGAGCGATCTCCCACTCTCGGGCCATCGGCTGCGTTAATAAAAATGGCGCCGATGGCCCTTTGCCCTTACCATGTGACAGGTAATCCGTGCTATTGGCCGGCCCCTGTCACATGGTAGGAGCACTGGATGGCCGGCGCCATCTTTAAAGATGGCGCTGGCCATGTCTGGTCATGTCCGGACAGATGTAAGGCAAGACTTCCCTTGGGTAAATCCATGCTGACTGTGTTCCATTAAACCATAGCTTTCTATATGCTCTGTAATTTTGATAATTAGAATAGTTTCCACTATTTTTCCCAGCATTGAGTCAGGCTAGCAGGTCTTTAGTTTCCTGGATCACCCCTGGAGCCCTTTTTATATATTGGGGTTACATTGGCATCCTCCAGTCTTCAGGTACAATGGATGATTTTAATGACAGGTTACAAATTTTAACTAATAGATTTGAAATCTCATTTTTTAGTTCCTTCAGAACCCTGGAGTGTATACAATTCAGGTGATTTGATACTCTTTAGTTTGTCAATCTGTCCTACTACATCTTCCAGGTTCACAATGATTTGGTTCAATTCATCTGACTCATCACCCTTGAAAACCATCTCCAGAATTGGTATCTCCCCAATATCCTCATTAGTAAACACAGAAGCAAAGAATTCATTTAGGGGCAGATTTTCCAAAGCCCTACGCACGCCGGGCCTATTTTACAAAGGCCCAGTGATGAGCATTAAGCCCCAGAACACGTCTAAGTCCCGAGGCTTTGAAAAAGAGGAGGGGGCGGGGAAGGGCCAGAGCCCTCTGGCACAGCGGCCATTTGCCACTGGGTCGGAGGATCGCGTGCCAGCAGGCTGCTGGCGTGCACAACTTGCTCTTGGCCAGAGGCAGGCGCAAGAGGTAAGATAAAGGTTGGAGGGGGTTAGTATAGAGCTAGGGGGCGGGAGGGTTAGGGGAAGGGGAAGGGAGGTTAGGTTAAGGGGTTAGGAAGTCCCCTGCCAGGGCTGCTCTGAAATCAGAATGTCCTGGGAGGGAACGGGTGAAGGCCACGAGCGTTGGGGTGTTCAGGGTGCACATTTGTGCACCCCCTTGTGCGTGCTGACCCCCAATTTTATAACATGTGTGCACTCATGCCCATTAAACTTGCTTTTGAAGAATGGTGCCAATGGCTGGAGGGGGCCCAGCATCTCATAACGGTCTACATGGACCACAAACATTTGGGACTCCTGCAACAGGCTCAATGCCTCAATCCTCGCCAGGCCCACAGGGCCCTTTTCTTTACACATTTTGATTTTGACCTGCGTTACCGCCCAACATCCAAGAATTAATGTGCAGATGTGCTTTCTAGCTCATTTTCTACCGAAGAGCAACCAGAACTGGTGAGACACATAATTGACCCAGCACAGGTTATCATTGCGACAACACAAACAGTCCCACTGGGGAAAACGGTGATATCCCGCAGACTCAGAGACCATGTTCTAACATGGGGACATGACTCCCATTCTGCTGGGCACACTGGGCGAGTGAGAACCTTGGTTCGACTACAGCAGTTCTACTGGTGGCCCAGTATACGCCAAGATGTTAACGTATATGTAGCTTTGTGTCCCACCTGTGCTCAGCAGAAGTCCCCGACCGACAAGACCTGGGGTCTGCTGCAACCCTTTCAAGCGCCCAGGGAACCCTGGACACATCTGTCAATGGATTTTCTAGTGGACCGACCTCCCTCAGGTGGGAATACTGTCATCGGGTCACTGTAGACCGCTTCTCAAAAATGGCACACTTTATAGAGATGTGCTTCGTTTTTTCCTACCGGGTCGTTTTTTGGTTCGGATACTTCGTGGTACAATTCGGGTTTCTCGTTTTGTTTTTTCGAAAAATGAAACGAGGAAACCCGAAACCGGGCCGAAAAACAAATCCGGAAACGAAGCTAAAAAAAACCCCACCCCAAGCATTTAAAATAATTTTGAAGCCTTTTCGTTCATATATACAACCCCCCCCCCCCCATCCCGATCCCTCCCCAAGACTTACCAACATCCCTGGTGGTCCAGCGGGGTCCCGGGTCCAATTTGCCCTCCGTGCCCGGTGTGCTACTGCAAGCCGTGCGCCTCAAAATGGTGCCGAATAGCCTGAACTACCATGTCACAGGGGCTTTCGGCGCCATTGGTCAGCCCCTGTCACATGGCCATTGGTGCCATCTTGTGCTCCTATCATGTGACAGGAGCTGACCAATGGCGCCGAAAGCCTCTGTGACATAGTATGGGCAAAGGCTATCGGCGCCATTTTGGTTACTGGCAGCCGACAACGAAATCGCTCCTGGACCCCTGCTGCAGCCCCAGGGATTATTGGCAAGCCTTGGGGGGGTCAGGAGCAGTGTTGAAAATCGTTCTTAGTTGGTTCGGTCACCTCCTTTATCTTATTCGGCCCATTTCCGTCTGTCTCCACACATGAGGCCGCAGATTCCGCCTGCGGCGCGCCGCCCGCCATTATTCTTGTCTCCGGGGTGATATTTGAGCACAAATCAAAATGGTTAAAAAATAAGGACCATCTGGCTTGTCTATGGTTAAGACGTTGTGCATGACGGAGATACTCTAGATTCTTATGATCCATAAACATGGTTATTTGATGTTGAGCGCCTTCGAGCCAAGGCCACCATTCCTCAAATGCCAACTTAATAGCCAAGAGCTCTTTATCTCCGATCCCATAGTTCTTCTCTGCCAGAGAGAAACATCGCGAGAAGAAAGAGCAGGGACGTAATGCTTTGGAGTCTCCGGTTTGGCTCAATACCGCCCCCACACCGATATCAGAAGTGTCTACCTCTACAATGAATGGCTTGTTGGGGTCTGGATGACGCAGGCATGGTTCGGTGGAAAAGGCAATCTTTAAATTCTTGAATGCGGAAATGGCCTTCGCAGACCATTTAGAAGTGTTGGCCCCCTTCTGGGTCATAGCAGTTAAGAGCACAGTTAAAGAAGAGTAATTCTTTATAAAGCTTCTATAATAATTGGTGAACCCTAAAAATCATCTCAGGGCCTTCAGGCTGGTAGGTTGGGATCAATTTTTAATACTCTCGAGTTTTTGGGGATCCATCTGGAAGCCATCTTTAGACACAATGTAGCCAAGAAAAGGCACAGAGTCCTTATGGAATTTGCACTTGGATAGCTTGGCGCAGAGCCGATGTTCTCATAGTCTTCGTAGTACTTGTTTGACATTCTCTAGATGGGTAGACAAGTCCTGAGAAAATATCAGGATATCATCTAGGTATACCACAACACTCTTGTTCAACAGGTCCCGCAAGATGTCATTCATCATGTTCTGGAACATGGTGGGTGCGTTGCACAGGCCGAAAGGCATTACTAAGTACTCAAAATGACCATCTTGAGTGTTGAGGGCTGTTTTCCATTCATCGCCACTGCGAATGCGAACTAAGTTGTAGGCCCCCTTTAAGTCAAGTTTCGAGAATATTTTGGCACCTTGAAGTCAGTTGAACAGCTCTGAGGTTAAAGGCATTCAGACCTCGATAGTCGATACAAGGACGCAAGGTACCGTCCTTCTTCCCCACGAAGAAGAAACCTGCGCCGGCTGGAGACTTTGATGGTCTAATGAATCCCTTCTGTAAATTCTCCTCCATGTACTCATAGCCTTATTCTCTATGGCAGAGAGAGAATAGACACGTCCTTTAGGAGGTTCAGTGTTAGGTTTCAGCCTTATGGCACAGTCGTATGATCTGTGTGGAGGAAGGATGTCAGCAGCTTCTTTAGAGAACACATCACTGAATGATGTGTATTGAGGCGGCAGTCCTGGCATCACTGGAGTCATAGGCATGCAGAGGACAGGAGAAACCTCCTTGAGGCATTTGCCATGACAACCTTGGCCCCAGCAGGAGAGTTCCAAGGTGGCCCAGTCAAATTGAGCATGGTGCGACTGCAACCAGGGTAACCCCAGAACGATAGAGTGCATAGCCTTCTCCAGCACAAAGAAGGAAATTGATTCTCTATGGAGGGCTCCTGTGCGAAGAGTTACTGGTCTGGTACGCCAGGTCACTTCACCCAGCAAAGGCTCTCCATAGATGGAGGATAAGAGCAAAGTGACGAGGGGAATCCTCAAGTGTTCCACTAGACGTCGAAGTATAAAGTTGCCTCCTGCCCCTGAATCCACCAGGGCAAGAGTTTGAACTTCAGACGGTCCGCAGATCATGAAGACTGGGAGAGAGAGCGGAGGAGAGGTCGTGGTAATGCCTAAGAAAAGTCCTCCCGCAGGACTTAAGCCCATCCATTTCCTGGACGAATTGGGCATGTTGGGACTTCGTGAACAGTCTGTCCACAGTACATACACAGGCCATGCCTCTTCCGAAGTCTTCTCTCTTTTGAAGTCAGGTGACTGCGACCAAGTTGCATTGGTTCTTCTCCACTGGTGACAGGTATTGCTGGGACTGTCTGGAGTGCAGGTTTAGCATGAACCTCCTTCTGAACCGGTCTAGTGGCAGGCTTGAGCTTCTTCACCTTATCATGGAGCCGGTGGTCAATTCTAGTAGCCAAAGCCACTAGTTCATCCACCAAATCAGGTGTCTCACAAGCGGCCAGCTCGTCTTTCAAGCAAGTATCCAGACCTCTGAAGAAGAGGGTTTTCAGGCATTTGGAATCCCAGCATAGTTCCGTAGCAAGAGTCTTAAATTCTATTGCAAAATTAGCCAGTGGTCGGTTGCCTTGCTTCAGGTCCACCAGGGTAGAACCAGCAACAGTCACTTGAGGAAGATCGTCAAAGACAGACTTAAATCCAGAAATCCATCAATATCCTGCAAAATTGGATCCTTACGTTCCCACAGCATTGAGGCCCAAGACAAAGCCCTTCCATCAAGATAATATAGACTGTATGTAGTCTTGGCGTAGGCCGTGGGGAAGTGAGAAGGCTGTAATGCAAAATGCATGCAGCATTGATTTAGGAAACCTCTAGTCCTTTGAATCTCTCCAGAGAAATGAACTGGAACAGCCACAGGTACAGTTGTCTTTATAGTTACTTCAGGTAACTGACCTTCAATACTGGAAGTAGCACCTTGATTCTTCTATGCGTGTAGCTGATGAAACGCAGAAATGAGTTTCTCCAATGCATCTTGTTGTTCAACAATGCACAAGGCTAGGCCTGGAATGGCCTGCAGAGCATTGAGCTGTGCTGGATCCATGGAGTTAGCAATCTGTTATGTTTTGTAGGGTTTGGGTGGATCCTTGGACACTGTGGCAGCTGACCACGCCCATGGGGGAAAGTCCCGTGAGGGGCCACAGGTCAGGCTCAGCTCTGGTCACACAAACACAGATTATATCTTTTATTGGATAGTTTTGTGAAGCCACCAGAGGTGGCGGTAGTGAGTAGAAGATGGAGCCTGGCTGGGCTAGTATTCCTCAAGGTGGTGGAACAGCGGCTTCTCCAGTAGCAGTACTGTAGGAAGAAGAACTGAGAAAATGAGTACACTGAGACATTGACAGAGTCTCCAGTATGGAGAAGCCTTCGAGGAGCGAGTACCAGATCCCTGGGCACAGATACTCGTTGGCAAGTACTCACGCAGCGGTTCACCATAGAAGATGGCACTGGTGCTGGAATGGAGGCAGGCCCTCGAGGAGCCAGTACCTGGTTCCAGGGAAACAGCTCTGAGGAGTAGATGGTAGTGGTATTCACAGATGGTTTCTGTAGCGAATTCTTCCAAGTAGAAGAGGAGATGGACACAGGCAGCGAGTCAGGGAACATGGGCCCTCGAGGAGCGAGTACCGGTTCCTGATAGCAACCTGAAAGAAGCAGAGAGGCCCCTGAGGAATGGGTACCCCATTAACAGCAAAGAGTCCAAATAGAAGTTGGAGGCAGAGTAGCAGGGTACAGAGAGAGAATCCCATCCGTAGGAAATCCCCCTTGCTAACTCAGTGGCTAGCAATAAACAACAGGCTTAAATATCCAGGCAGTGTGATGTCATCACAGGGGGACGCCCCTGAGGTTCGCGCCATAGAGGAAATAAGAATGAGGGCTGCATGGCGCGCGCGCGCTAAGGTTCCTGAGGAGCATGGTGGGAGGCAGCGCCCAAGCCGGTCCGGGGACGCCGGAGAGGGTTGCATGCAGATGCCGCAGCAGCCAGTCATCCACAAGGAGCAGGAGGAGTCGCAGAAAAAGAAAGGTAGGCGGAGTGAAGCCGTTGGGCAGCGACAGCTGCAACACCCGGCTGGATCAGATTCACTAAAGACCGCTCCTACTCCTTCCGATGACGGGTCCACCTCAATAATGAAAGGAAGTCTAGGGTCCAGGTGGCGAAGGCAGGGCCGATGAAGGAAGGTGTCTTTAAGAGCTTGAAAGGCGTCCAGGGCTTCAACCGGCCAGATGTTCATGGAAGCCCCCTCGCGGGTTAAGGCGGTCAGAGGAAGCAGCCAGATGAGAGTTTCCTGATGAAGCTCCAGTAGAAATTGTTGAAGCCCAACAACCGTTGGAGGCTGCGTAAAGTCATAGGTCATGGCCCCCCTGAATACTCTTGAGTTTAGCAGGGTCCGTACTGAAGTCGCGATTGGAAACAATATACCCCGAGAATGGAAGAGAGGTTTTTTCAAAGAGTCATTTCTCCAGCTTGGCATACAGGTTGTTCTCTCGCAAGCATTGCGATACTCGGCAGATGTCCTGATGATGGGTTTGCAGAATTTTAGAGTAAATCAGGATGTTGTCTAGGTATATGACCACACAGATGCACAAAAGGTCCCGTATAATTTTGTTCATAAGGTTTTGGTAGACAGCGGGTGCGTTACAGAGACCAAATGGCATGACCAAGTATTCACAATGGCCATCCCTGGAGTTGAACGCCATCTTCCTCTCATCACCCTCCTTAATCCAAATAAGATTGTATGTAGTGAAGACATGGGCTCCCTGTAGTCGATCAAATAGCTTGGTTATCAGAGGCAGAGGATACTGATCCTTCACCGTGATGGCATTGAGGCCTGGTAGTCTATACATGTGTGAATTGAATCATCCTTCTTCCCCACGAAGAAGAAGCCAGCTCCGGCCAGGGAGTTAGAGTGGCAGATGAAGCCCTTCTGTAGATTCTCTTGGATGTAGTCGGTCATGGCCTGTGTTTCGGCGTGCGGATAAGGGGTGATGCCTGTAGTTAGGTTAATTGTGCAGTCAAACTCCTGATGAGGAGGCAAGATGTTGGCTGCCTTCTTCAAGAATACATCCGTGTACTATGCGTATTGCGGCGGAAGCCCTGCAGGACCAATGGAGCCGTTGCTACTGGAGATTTCTGTGGTCACAAGGATGCAAGTCTGATGACAGGAGAGACCCCATTGGTCAAGCCGCAGGGAGGTCCAATCAAAACACGGATTGTGTTACTGCAGCCATGGGATACCCAGGACCACTGGGTGAATGGCATTCCGGATGATGTAAAAGGTGATTCGATCCCAGTGGCACGGTTTGATATGGCATTCCAGGGGAACAGCCATATGTGTGATCCACCTGGGAAGAGGGTCTCCGTGAATCGAGGCAATTGTAAGCGGTACGGAGCAAGGCCGAGTGGGAATTAACAGCTGGTCCATGAACTCTTACATAAGGAAGTTTTCTCCGGACCCAGAATCAACTAGCGCCAGGGTTGAAAAGTCATGGCCTTCTATGACGAGAGTCACTGACAAGGTAAGTGGGGGAACTGGTGGTCAGTCCTAGGGATATTCCCCCAGTGAATCCTAGGTCCTGGAGTTTGACTGCCACAACGGACATTGGAGCAGGAGGTGCCCGGAGGCCCCGCAGTATAGGCAAAGTCCGGCCCGCCGATATCACTGACATTGTTCCAGAGATAATGGCCCCTGGCCCAGCTGCATAGGTTCCTCAGCAGATGCTTCCAATGAAGCTGGTGAACGAGAACCAGGCGAGGCTGGGCGTGGTCAAGTGGGCCCGTTGGAGCATTGTTTGACTCCGTCGATTTCGAGGGATCTTTCCCGGAGTCGGCGGTTGATCCTGCACGCTAAATCAATCAGTGCATCCAGGCACCCAGGGAGATCCCGTGCCGCTAGCTCATCCTTAATTTTGGGCGAGAGGCCGTCCAGAAAGATGGCGCATAAAGCAAGGCTCCTCGCAATGGAGCTCTGTTGATAATGTTCAAAACTCCAGGGTGTAATCCATCAGAGGACATCCGCCCTGCCAGATGTGCAGGAGTTCTGTGCTGGCTTGGGTTTGCCGACCAGGTCTTTCAAACATGGCCTGGAAACATTCCAGAAACCCCAGGAGGTTCAGCAGAAGGGGGTCCAAGCACTCCCATAAGGGCAATCCCCAGGCCAGGGCCTTCCCTTCAAGCAATGACAAAATATAAGTTGTCTTAGTCAGTTCATCCGGAAAGAAGGCGGATTGCAGGCAGAAGTGCATATTACACTGGTTGAGGAACCCACGGCACTGCTGGGGGTCACCCGCATAGCGGGGTGGAGCTGGTAAAGGGATCATCGGGCGAGGTGCCAGGGCCACCACTGCAGATCCAGGCGCAGGAGACACCTGCGCGGAGGTGGAGGCCACTGAGTCCAGGCGAGCATTAAGGCACTACATAGATGCTGCCAAGGATTCCAGGACTTTCTGCTGCTCAAGGATTTTCTGTGTGAGTCCCGGAATTGCCTGTAGAACAGAAGCCTCTGCTGGATCCATGGCCTTGGCTATCTGTTAGAAGCGTGGATCCTTGGACCGGCAGGGAGTTGGTCCCACCCATGGGGAGGAGCCCCACGGGTGCCCACCATCGGCAGGTGAGGCTGGAGAAGCATGAGACCACGATGGGCTTCACCAATACCAGCCCTAGGGTACCGAGGCTGGCTGGACTTACGTGCGGTGTTAGGGGACTGGTCAAGATCAGGCAGGCAAAAGGTCTTGGCAGGCAGCGTATCTCATGGTCAGGCAGGCAAGGGTCTTGGCAGGCGGCGTATCTCATGGTCAGGCAGGCAAGGTTCTTGGCAGACAGCGTTTCTCGTGGTCAGGCAGGCGAGGGTCTTGACAGGCGGCGTATCTCGTGGTCAGGCTGGTGAGGGTCTTGGCAGGTGGCGTCAGATGACTCAGGAACTCAGGAACATGTAGCGAAGCTTCCAGGAACAAAACAGGAGCCAGGAGTAGCCAAGGCAAGGCCTGAGGAGCCCCTCCATCTTACACCCATATTCCTCCCACCATTTAGCCAGATAAGCATTTATCAAGATAAGTTTTTATCTGGTTAAGTCTGGGTAAGTCTGTACTTATTCAGTTAAGTAGCACTGAATATCAGTTTCCAAGAGAAGAACAACCAGAAGAAAGAATTTCTGCATCTTAGTGCTGTGCCAGTGAACCATATTCTCCCATGAATTGCTAGCCTAGCCAACTAGCAAAATTTCAAACAGTGAGTATCTAATGCAGAATAGGAATCTGGAAATTGTACTCTACTCTCTTTGACCCTTAATAATCCCTAGATAATTTTATGATTAATATACAAGTACTATTGTCTCATTGTATTACTTAACTTGTTAGCTTTGAAATATTAAGGGAATTGTAGCTTAGCACATTTTGTGGTAAACAGGCACCATCTAGCTTTCAAAGAAAATATAGCAAGCAAACATAACCCATTTTAATAAAGGCATAATTTCATAAATTGATTATGCATTTGTAGCAAGCTACTATAAACCAGGTTAATGTCCTTTGCAAGCTTATCATATGTTGCAAATTTACAATGTGGACCGAGCTGCATCTGGATTTGGGTTATGTATTTTGGACTTGCCAAAAAGGAGTTTTCAACCCTGCAGAGAACAAAAGCTGCTGCAGCCAAGGTGAAGAAATGTAAAAATATGTTAAAATCCCTGTGTGCTCTCCAGAAAAGCTAATTATCATGAGGGAGAGACAGAAGTGTGTGCTCTGAGGAAATAGAGAGCGGACAGCTGTTCTTGCTTCATAGCCTGGAAAATCTCTATAGGGGGCAGAGAAACCAGGAGGTGAGAGACTCAGAGACTTCTTCCAGAGATATCCAGGTCCAGAAGCTCATGGCTGGATCACCCTCCTAAGAGACTGAGTTAAGTCATCTAAACTTTATACAGTGAAAATCTTAGCAGAGGAAGGAGAACATTTATTATCTTGCTTTTTGTCACAAATTCAGCCTTTCAGCTGAAGTCAAGCAAAAACCCTTTCCACAGCCACACAAGATAGAGCAGGGAAAGAGAAGCTGATGGACTTCGGTCTTTCTGTAAGAGACTGAAATCAGGTCCGCTTTCTGTTTAGTACCAAGTAAACCATTTGGGAAGCTCCCCAGGAGAGAGAGATCTTCGACACACTGCAATGCTCATCTGTTTTGTTTGCCATCTAGCCAGTTCCACCATCAAGAGGGACTTCTTCATTTACTCAATTGCATTTTTCCCACACAATTTTGTGTTTGGAACAGGGTGCAAACCCTTTACAAACTGGTGACATTGGGGTGGACAGTGCCGGTGCAAGGGTCTGTAGTAACCCCAGGTGCAATGACTTAATGGCATTCCATGATATCTCACTCTCTCCTCCTGCACCAATCCAAACTCCGTGTATCGCACACCAAAAGTCTCCAAACATCTGTTCATATACTGTGACCTTTCCTAGCTCCATGCCTCAACACCCTCGTTCACTGCTTTAAAAAATGCCACTTCACATCCGACTACAGCATCCCGCCCACTTCCAGCACCCTAGGCGGCCACCTAATCTGCCTAATGCTCCCGCTGGCCATGAGGGTGGATCTGATTCCCCACCGCCCCCCCTTTTTGAGTACTCAGGGTTAAAGACAAGTTTTGAAAGCTGTGCACTTCACTGTTTTTCCCCCTCCAGCCTTTCTCTATTAACATTCCTTACTTTTTTTTACTATCCATATGAGTTTGTTGGTTGTCCTGGGTAATAGACCATTCCCAATGTTATTTTGCATTGCTTGATTTAAAATAAGAAAACTGCAAGTTTATATTTTACTTCACTACTGTACTTTTTTCATTTAGGGGTTGATTTTAAAAGGAGTGCGTGTGTGTCCATGTGCGCGGGGTTCCCGGCGTGTGCACATGGATGGATGTACTGATTTTATAACATGCGCACGCCTGCACGCGTATGTTATAAAATCCGATGGTCACATGCACTTGCGCACTAGATTTTGAAATCCACACACACATGTGGACGGCCTGCAATTCGCGCACACACGGGGTGGGGATTTTGTAATCTACGCGATCGGGCCTGTGCCGCTCCAATTAAAGAGTGGACTAGGAGGGACATTTCCTTTACCCCTATCTACCCTTCCACCCTTTTCTCCTCTTCTCCCCGACCCCTATACTAACTATAATTTTTATTTTTTTTTGTTTCGTAACTTACCTGCTCCTTCGGATGTAAGTTATACTCACTGGCCATATATTTTTCTGAGAAATAGGATAAAGAAAGAAAAAAAGAATGAAGAAAGAAAGAAAGAAAGAAAGAAAGAAAGAAAGAAAGAGGGCCTTATTCAAAAAAGCCATTTCCTCATTCTGTGCCTATGGAAAATGATTATTGAATTATTCCCATAGATAAAGACAAGAGGGAGAAATAGAAAATGGAAAGAGAGAGAAATAGGTTCTTATCAAATAAAGATTATTTCCATATGTAACAGGATCCCCGTGTCAGTGCTTTATCCTTGTTGCGACCATCGGTCTACGACGGCTTCGCCCCGCCTACCTCAATCTTCTTGCGGCTCCTCCCGCTCACCTCGGACTACTGGTTGCCACAGGGTCTGTCTGCCGTCCTCTCTGCGTCCCCGGAACGGCTTTGGTGCTGCTTCCCACCATGCTTCTCCAAGGTACCATAGGGCGCGTGCACGCACGCCGCCTTCATCTTTATTTCCTTGTTGGCGCGAACCTCAGGGGCGTCCCCCTGAGATGACATCACGCTGCCCAGATATTTAAGCCTACAACTTTTGCTAGCTAATCGAGTTAGCAACCCGGAACTCTACGGATGGGATTCGCTCTCAGTACCGAAGCTGCTCTGCCACTCCAGATTTATCGGGAACTCTTATTGCAAAAGGGGTACCCACTCCTTGGAGGCCTCTTCTGCTTCTTTCAGGTGCTATCAGGAAACCTGTACTCGCTCCTCGAGGGCCCATATTCCCTGAGTCTCTGCCTGCATCTACAACCCTTTCTACTTGGAAGACTTCAGTAACAGTTTCCATCTGTGAGTACAACTACCATCTATTCCACAGTACTGCTTCCCTGGAACCAGGTACTCGCTCCTCGAGGGTCTGCCAGACCTCTCATCTAGTGGAATCGCTGTGTGAGTACAATACCACTGAGTCTCCATGCTCTAAGGGATCAGTTACTCGCACCTCGAGAGCCTGCTCTCCCTGTCTCGGATCTTCTCCTATTCTACCTGGGACTCTGTATATTTCTCACTGTGTACTCATAACTCTCAGTCTCTTTCCACTACAGCACAGCCAAGCAGAAGATTCGCTGTTCCAGCGTCCTGTGGGATACTCGCCCAGCCGGGCTCAACATCTACTACTCACTACTGCCACCTCTGGTGGTTTCCAAAACTGTTTAAATAAAGATTCAAATCTGTGTTTGTGTGTCCAGAGTCTAGCCTGACACCGTGGTCCCTTCACGGGACTGCCCCATGTGGGCATGGTCAGCTGCCACAGTGTCCAAGGATCCACCCAAACATCAATAACCATAACAGATTGCTAACTCCATGGATCCGGCTCAGCTCAATGCCTTGCAGGCCATCCCAGGCCTGGCCCTGTGCATTGCTGAACAACAAGACGTATTTGAGAAACTTACTACTGCGTTTCATCAGCTGCATGCACAGAAGAATCAAGGCTCTACTTCCAGTAATGAAGATCAGTTACCTGAAGTAACTGTAAAGACTACTGTGCCTCTTGCTGCTCCAGTTCGTTTCTCTGGGGAGATTCAAAGAACTAGAGACTTCTTAAACCATTGCTGCATGCATTTTGCATTACAACCCTCTCACTTCCCTACAGCCTACACCAAGACTACTTACATTCTATCTTATCTTGATGGAAGGGTCTAGTCTTGGGCTTCCGTGGTGTGGGAACACAAAGATCCTATACTCCAGGATATTGAAGGATTTATGGACTTTTTCAAATCCGTTTTTGATGATCCTGCCCGACACACTGTCGCTAGTTCTGCTTTGGTGGACCTGAAGCAAGGCAACCGTCTCATGGTCATCAGAGGGGTCAGCTCTCATAAGCAGGAGGACAGGATGATATTTAAACCACGGATGAATTAGTTTGTGAGGAGATTGTAAATGTAGTTGGAGGAGTCCCTGTTTTAGGCTGCCATCCATTGAGGTGATGTCACTTCCTCCCTCACAGATGATTTTTTATGGGCAACATGGCTTTGGCATACTGAAGTGATGGAGGAAGTCCTAGCTGTCGCTGACAGAGTGCTGCTCCTGCTTGGGCTAGCACTACTCTCTGAAGTGCCTGCTGTTTCCTCCTCTGCTTCAATCTGTCCCTGCCTATGACACTCCTGTTCACGGACTTTTACTAACAGCAGATCCTTCACCAATCGGAGACAATTGTACTGTAGGGCGAGTTTCCCTTTCACACGGGCATCACAGACTGTGGCGAGCATGTATGTGTGGTCTTTTGTTAAAGGTCTTAATCTCTCTTTCACCTGCTTCTGCAAAATGTCCAGACAATGCAGCACCCCTGCTGTCATTCCCTCTTCCTGTTTAAAGCCCTCCAAATTTTCCTCCAGAAAATTAACTATAGGGATGTTGTCAGCCAAGGTAGCACTTCTGGAACTCAGCTCCTCCGTGGCATCCTTGAAGGGCTGCAGGATTTTTACCAGCTGACTCATGACTAACCAATCATGATGCCCTAGGGGACTATGCACACCTATGTCCATTGCCGCAGAAAGTTCATGAAGGGGTGTCTGCTGCTCCACTAACCTCTGCAGCATCATATAGGTAGAATTCCTCTGGGTGGCAATGTCTTGAATGAGATGCTTGTGAGGCATCTCCAAATCAGTCTGCTTTTGTCGGAGAACCTGGCCCGCCTTCATACTTCTGTGGAAGTATGCTGCTATGTTCCTGCACTTGTGTATTAAGTCCTGCAGGTATTCATTCTCTTGGTGCTTGGACTCCAACCCCCAGAGCTGACTTCATTACCAGGTGCAGAGTATGTGCAAAACGTCTGATGTTCTGAAAGCCCCCATCAGATATTGCCTTTACCATGTTTGCACCATTGTCTGTGACAAAGAACCCTGCCTGAAGATTCCTGTCTCGCTGGTGTAGCTGCCAGCCCATCAGCATCTGTCTGATGAATGCTAGAATATTGGCTGAGGTATGGACATTGCCCATCAGGTGGGTGTGCAGTAAAGCCCACCTCCACCCTGATACTTGTTCACTAATAGAGCTGCTTCATGCCCCTGCCTCAGCTAGCTCCCAACAGTGTGCTGTTAGGGAGAGGTAAGAGTGTGCAACATTCAGTGCGGTTCAGATATCGCAGGTGAAATGCACACTCCCCTGTGCCTTAGCTAGCAGTGCTTGGATGCGACTGCAACACTGGTTGTACAGGATGGGGATGACCTTTCTGCTAAATGTGGTTCTATAAGGGACTTTGTAATTTGGAACTAAGACCTTCAGCAAATTCTTGAAACCCACATTCTCCACTATCTGCAAGGGCTGGTCATCAACAGCAATCATTTTTCCAATGCTCCTGGTTACAACTTATGAGGCTGCCTGCTTCCTTCACCGGGACAGCATTACCGAACACCACCCCATTTCTTCCATGGTATGTTGTCACTTCTGACACATGGCAGGGGACTGCTGGCCTGCCACCTGACTGCTAGAAGGGGCTGAGGGTGTGGGGTGGCTCTGCTCCTTTTCAATAACTTTACATTGCCTGGAAAAATGGGTCCCCTGACTGGTACTGCCACAATCCCCAGATGGCAGTACTGTTGGGTGTTGCTTCTGCATATGATGCAGCATGCCAAAATTACTTAGATGTCCCATTTGCTTTCCTCTGCTAATATCCCTGGCACAGTAATTACACTGAGCAAAACGTGGGTCCTCCCTCACTTTAAAGTGGCTCCAGATCACAGATTTCTTTCGTGATCCCTTCTCTATAGCCTTCGGGGTGGATGCTGGCACTCGAGCTGAAGTAGTGAATGCACTCTGAGAAGCAATGCCAGGGGCATCAGTAACACTCTGTGCCTGCGCTGACTGCTCTTCCTCCTCCTCCTCATCAGTTTCATCTCTCCCCTGCAGCACTGAAATGGAAGCTAAGACAGAACTAACTAATCCTCCTAAACCTTCTTCAGCTATTACTTCTTCCATTTCTGATGATGAGAATCCCACACAAGATGATTCTTCATCGGAATCAGAAGTAAACAGTGCCTGCGCTACATTTTCAATGCTAAATCAAGTCTGCTGTCGCACTGCTGCTCTTGGGTCTTGCCCTTTTGTTTTGCATGACTCAGCCTCCCCTTCCCTCACCTCCAAAACTACAGGGTCAGAAACAGTTGGTGGTGATGCATCATCTTTAAATTTCATTTTTTTCCAGATGGAACTGCCTGCCCCTCCAGAGATTGTAGATTCCCCATTAACTTTAATGGGGAATGGCACTGCCAGTGCCTCCTCTGCCAGTCCCAATCACTCGACCGTGTTTAGCTTTCCCTGACATCATGGATTTAATGTCACTGCCTACTAGGGATTTCAGTTAAAAGAATTATTTCCAAAACAGGGCTACTGGGGATCTGGATTCAAAGAGCACCACTGTCCCAATATATGTGAGTCTGCAAAACTTCCCACAGGCCCAAGAGGCAGTGCCTGGATGTACACTACAACTGGGACCGCTGTATATGCACATACCAAACTTGTAACTACAAAAGAGTTCATTCAAATAATTTCACCGCGATTCGGAAGGGAGGCCTGCGCGATCGGAACCCAGACCCGTCGGGGTAAGGCCCTTTAATTTTACCTTCCCCCACGGCGGATCCGGACGCCGACCTCGAGGAGCTACTGCTGCGCTGTCCCTCCACACGGCCCTTCAGTCCCCCTGCAGCCGGAGACAGGAAAACACCCGGCAAGCCAATCAGAAGCAGGACAGGACTCTTAAAAAAAGATAACAAACATTTACTGCTCCACCGGCACCGTCATTCAAATAATTTCACCGCGATTCGGAAGGGAGGCCTGCGCGATCGGCGCCCAGACCCGTCGGGGTAAGGCCCTTTAATTTTACCTTCCCCCACGGCGGATCCGGACGCCGACCTCGAGGAGCTACTGCTGCGCCGTCCCTCCACACGGCCCTTCAGTCCCCCTGCAGCCGGAGACAGGAAAACACCCGGCAAGCCAATCAGAAGCAGGACAGGACTTTTAAAAAAAGATAACAAACATTTACTGCTCTACCAGCGCCCTCATTCAAATAATTTCACCGCGATTCAGAAGGGAGGCCTGCGCGATCGGCGCCCAGACCCGTCGGGGTAAGGCCCTTTAATTTTACCTTCTCCCACGGCGGATCCGGATGCCGACCTCGAGGAGCTACTGCTGCGCCGTCCCTCCACATGGCCCTTCAGTCCCCCTGCAGCCGGAGACAGGAAAACACCCGGCAAGCCAATCAGAAGCAGGACAGGACTTTAAAAAAAAAGATAACAAACATTTACTGCTCCACCGGCGCCCTCATTCAAATAATTTCACCGCGATTCGGAAGGGAGGCCTGCGCGATCGGCGCCCAGACCCGTCGGGGTAAGGCCCTTTAATTTTACCTTCCCCCACGGCGGATCCGGACGACGACCTCGAGGAGCTACTGCTGCGCCGTCCCTCCACATGGCCCTTCAGTCCCCCTGCAGCCGGAGACAGGAAAACACCCGGCAAGCCAATCAGAAGCAGGACAGGACTTTTAAAAAAAGATAACAAACATTTACTGCTCCACCGGCGCCCTCATTCAAATAATTTCACCGCGATTCGGAAGGGAGGCCTGCGCGATCGGCGCCCAGACCCATCGGGGTAAGGCCCTTTAATTTTACCTTCCCCCACGGCGGATCCGGACGCCGACCTCGAGGAGCTACTGCTGCGCCGTCCCTCCACATGACCCTTCAGTCCCCCGCAGCCGGAGACAGGAAAACACCCGGCAAGCCAATCAGAAGCAGGACAGGACTTTTAAAACTTTACTCAGCTCCACTGGCGTCGCGCGCCGAAGGAGCGCGACAAAGGGGCCTGCCCCTTTGTGTGCCCCTTCGTGTAGCCCCTGAGGATATACAGTATTATAAATATTTCTGCCTGTTTGGTTTTTCTCTATAGGTTCAAGACCTCTCTAGAGTTTAGGCTACCTTGGCTTTCTTACCACTAATTGTCTCTCCATTCTTAAAATGCTCTCCTTCAACATCCCCATTATTAATACTCACCTTAGAAATAATGAGAAACCAGTTCTATGTTGCACTTTCCAGCAAAAAAGGCTAATTCCTATTATTATTTCTCCTCTTACACAATTCCTTGGTCTCTCCCTCTTCACCCTATCCCTTTTCAATGCCCAATCCCTCTCGAAAAAATCTCACATTCTAAATGATTTTCTCTCAGAGGCCAATCCTGACATTTGCGCCATTACAGAGACTTGGTTAAAATCTACTGATTCAGTAATTATTAACCAATTACCTACACAACATATGATATTTTCTCGATTCCCAGACATAAAAGAAGAGGTGGTGGACTTCTTCTTGCAGCCAAGAAAGGCCTAAAGCTTTCCCTACAAAACTCAAGCATAATCTCTAATCTAGAATGTGCTTACTTCAAATCCAAAGAGTTACAAATTTGTCTGATCTATGCTCCACCTGGAAATTTGGAAAGAGATCCATCTCCCCTCATTGAATATATTACCAAACACATCAACTACGATTCATCTGCATTAATAATGGGAGACTTCAACCTTCATGTAGACCTGGCCAGACGCTCCCCGAACTGCGAATCTGTTTTATCAGCACTTCAAAACCTGGGCTTCAAACAGATCATCAACAACCCAACTCATAAAGCAGGCCACGCTTTAGACCTGATTTTCATTAATGAAGGTATCTCTATTTCTTCATCTCCAATAAGTACACCAGTACCCTGGTCGGACTACCTTATTATAAACACGTCCCTTAAGATAATTGACACCCTCCCCCCTGCCTTCCCCAAAACCACGATTCACTTTAGGAAACCATGTTCTTCGGAAATTCTTTCTAATTACCTTACCAAAGAATTGCCTCAGCTTGATCTCTCAGATGCAAATTCAGCCACCAACTCTTGGTTTTCTATCACCAACAAAGTTGCTGATCAATCCTGCCCCTTAATTACTAAGGTAATTCACAAGGCTCAAGACAATAGAAAACCTTGGTTCACCTCTGAACTGAAGAAAATCAAACTACAACTCAGAAATAAAGAACACATCTGGCGTAGAAATCCCTCTCCTAAAACTTTAGCAAGCTACAAATCCACCCTTAATATATACAGGAACACCATTTTCAAAACAAAGAAAGAATTCTTCGCAAAAAAAATCACCATTTCATCTTCGATACTAAAGCTCTTTTTTCTTACATCTCTGCCCTCACCAAACCTCTTCCACCGTCCATCCCAGATGATCATGCTCTCATCAAAGCCACAGAACTGGCCACCTTCTTCGAAAACAAAATTATCAATCTCACCAAACAGTTTACTTCACCAAACCCTCCCTTCCCCCAACTGAGTACTCCATCACTTCATCAGACCGCAAGATTAGACTCCTTTGAGACCACCTCTTCTCTAGAAGTGGAAAATATTCTGAAAAAACTCAAACCCTCATCTCATCCTCTAGATTCCATCCCTCCCAACCTCCTCATTGCAATACCAAACACAATTGCTAAACCCATTGCAAAAATCATCAATTGTTCGTTAACTCAAGGACTTGTGTCAGACTCTCTAAAACAAGCTATCCTGAAACCGCTCCTAAAAAAACCTAACTTGTCAACATCAGACCCAGCAAATTTCCGCCCTATTGCTAACCTTCCCTTCATCGCCAAGATCATGGAGAAAATAGTTAATAAACAACTCACGGAATTCCTGGAAGAACATAAGATCCTAGCACCTTCACAATATGGCTTTCGCAAATCCCTAAATACGGAAACTCTTCTGATCTCTCTTACTGACTCCATCATTGTGAATATGGACAAAAAACAATCTCACTTACTGATACTTCTGGATCTTTCAGCTGCCTTTGATACAGTCAACCATTCAATTCTACTAGACCGACTCATGGAAATAGGCATTGCAGGATCAGCCTTGGACTGGTTCTGTTCATTCCTAAGAAATAGATCATTCAAGGTAAAAATTAATAATAAACAATCACACCTTATCAGATCCAACTTGGGTGTCCCTCAAGGCTCTGCCCTTTCACCAACCCTCTTCAACATATACCTGCTTCCTCTTTGTCTCCTCCTTACCAAACTGAAAATAAAGCATTATATATACGCGGATGATATCCAAATTCTAATCCCTATCAATGAGTCTTTACAAAAATCTCTTACATTCTGGGACAGTTGCTTTCAAGAGATCAGCTCACTCCTCTTCAAGCTTAACCTTGTCATCAACAAAGAAAAGACTGAATTCCTAATCATTTCTCAAGATAAAAACCTCATTACCAAGGAAACTATAGATCCAAATAATCATTCTCAAGTAGACATCCACTGTCTACCTATCTTCCCTTCAACAACGCCAGATATCATCAAAAACACCTCTTACGTCAGAGACTTAGGCACCTTATTGGACAACCAGCTGAACTTAAAAAGGTTTGTCAATAATACGACTAAAGAGTGCTTTTTCAAGTTACAGGTACTTAAAAAGCTTAAACCCCTCTTGTTTTTCAATGATTTCCGTCTGGTTCTGCAATCAATCATACTTTCCAAAGTACTGTAAGTCGTTGTTGCTTGGGCTCCCAGCGGTCACCATTAAGCCACTTCAAATGTTACAGAACTCAGCCGCTAGGATTTTAACGAATACTAATAAGAGGGATCACATTACACCTATACTCTACAACCTCCACTGGCTTCCAATTAAATATAGAATCATCTACAAAGTGCTGACCATCATGCACAAAGCCTTCCATAAACTTGCTCCAATCGATCTCTCTTTCCAGATTCGCCCTAATTCCTCCACAAGACCTAAGAGAAGAGCTTACCAAGGTTCTCTCTTCATCCCTGAAGTTAAAACATCTCTAAGGAACAGGGCCTTTTCTTCCGCAGGTCCTATTCAATGGAACATTCTCCCACCTGATCTCAGACAGGACCCCTGCCCAATTTCATTCAAGAAAAAACTAAAAACCTGGCTATTCAACCTAGCTTTTCCAGAAACAGCATTTTAGTTAACACATTCTCTCCTCTTTTCGCTACATATCTCTGTTCTTTCCTCACCTCAAGATAGGCTTGTTGTATTTCTGCTTTCATATTTTACTTTTCTTTTTTCTCTAATTCATTTCCCTTGAAGAGCCCTCCTATTACCCTTTGGTATTATTCTGCCTTTCTCCTCCCTTTTTTCTCCTATCTTTTTCACTTCATATCTTCTGCTTCAACCTAATAATATCTAAGACCAATTTAATGGAATCAATTGCTTATTGTGACTGTATTGTTTCATAATTCAATTTGTTGTTCCAGGTTCTTTCAAGGTTAATGTTCAAGGTTCAATGTATAGCCTACAGGCAAGTTTTGCGTTCTTTGTAAACCGGTTTGATTTGTATCTAATGCAGGAAGATCGGTATATAAAAACCAAAAAACCAAAAATAAATAAATAAATAAAAGAGGCCTACTGGGGATTTGGCTTCCAAGAGCACTGCTGTCCCAAAATATGTGAGTCTGCAAAACTGCCCACAGGCCCACGAGGCAGTGCCTGGATGTACACTACTACAGGGACCACTGTATGTGCACATACCAAACTTGTAACTACAAAAGAGGACTACTGGAGATTTGGCTTCAGAGAGCACAGCTGTCCCAATATATGTGAGTCTGCAAAACTGCCCACAGGCCCACGAGGCAGTGCCTGGATGTACATTACTTCTGGGATTGTGGTATGTGCACACACCAAATTTGTAACTACTAGGGATGTGAATTGGGCTTCGGACGATTGAAAATATTTTAAAGATGGCGCTGGCCATTCAGTGCTCCCTCCATGTGACAGGGGCCGGCCAATGGCACGGATACCCTGTCACATGGTAAGGGCAAAGGCCATCGGCGCCATTTTGATTAGTGGCAGCTGACGGCCCGAGAGCGGGAGATCGCTCCTGGGACCCCACTGGACCACCAGGTACCTGTAAAATGTTTTTTGGGGGGTCGGGAGGGTGGGGGAAGCAAAGGGATTAATTTTAAAGGGTCGGGTGGGTTTTTTGTTTATCGGCTCGGGCGCAGCCGATAAACAAAACTGCGATCGGGCCGATGGAAAAAAAACTACATGTGAATCGGAACCGGAATCCGAAATGATTCCGGTTCCGATTCACATCTCTGGTAACTACAAAAGAGGCCTACTGGGGATTTGGCTTCAGAGAGCACCACTGTCCCAATATATGTGAGTCTGCAAAACTGCCCACAGGCCCACGAGGCAGTGCCTGGATGTATACTACTACTGGGAAAGCTGTATGTGCACACATCAAACCTGTAACTACAAAAGAGGCCTACTGGGGATTTGGCTTCAGAGAGCACCGCTCTCTGAAGCCAAATCCCCAGTAGGGGGATTTGGTGTGTGCAAACTGCTCATTGACGCCCAGTGCACTGCCTTCTTGGCTTAAAAGAGCACTGCTGTCCCAATATATGTGAGTCTGCAAAACTGCCCACTGAAGCCCAGTGCACTGCCATCTTGGCTAAAAAGAGCACTGCTGTCCCAATATATGTGAGTCTGCAAAACTGCCCTCTGACGCCCAGTGCACAGCCTTCTTGGCTAAAAAGAGCACTGCTGTCCCAATATATGTGAGTCTGCAAAACTGCCCACTGATGCCCAGTGCACTCCCTTCTTGGCTTAAAAGAGCACAGAGAGATAGCCTGAGTTCAATAAAAAATAACTGCAGTTGAAAAAAAAGCCTGGCTTGGCACAACAGGAAAATCGAAGAAATATCTTTTTCAATGGAAAATTATATCAAAGTAGCTAGCAATTGAATACAGATTTGAGACATTCATACTAGTTCTGAGTAAAGCCACCTTCCCCAGACAACCCCCGCAAAGAAAGAGCATGGCACGCCACATGCTTAACGTATAAATAGTTCAGCATTGTCAGGAACAGCGTCACAGAGCACTGAGTGAGAGCGGCAAGTGGCTGCATTAGATAGGTTGCATTCTCGTCTCCTTGGCAACCTATCTGAACCTCTCTATGACAGGGCTTGAGGTCACTTATGACTCACAGGAAATGGCTGGGTTTTGCTATGGATTCTCCCACATGGCCTTCTCCTATTTCAATTGGCCACTAAGAAATCACTGTGAACCAGAAGAATGAAACTAATATGATATGTTTTATTCATGGTGGATCGCAATACATTTCATGAACCCACAAATACAATGAATAGGGACTTATGCATTGCAGATTGCACATTTGTTGAAAATGAATGCACATCCCTAGTGAATGATGACATAGACTTAATTGGCATCTCAGAGACATGGTGGAAGGAGGATAACCAATGGGACAGTGTTATACCGGGGAACAAATTAAATCGCAATAACAGAGAGGAGCACCCTGGAGGCGGTGTAGTGCTTATGGCCAGAATGGCATAGAGTCCAACAGGATAAACATCCTGCATGAGACTAAATATACAACTGAATCTTTATGGGTAGAAATCCCTTGTGTGTCGGGGAAGACTATAGTGATAGGAGTATACTACCATCCACCTGGTCAAGATGGTGAGACGGACAGTGAAATGCTAAGAGAAATTAGGGAAGCTAACCAAATTGGTAGGGCAGTAATATTGGGAGATTTCAATTACCCCAATATTGACTGGGTAAATGTATCATCGGTACATGCTAGAGATATGAAGTTCCTGGATGGAATAAATGACATTTTTAGGGAACAATTGGTTCAGGAACCGACAAGAGAGGGAGCAATTTTATATCTAATTCTCAATGGAGCACAGGATTTGGTGAGAGAGGTAATGGTGGTGGGGCTGCTTGGCAATAGTGATCATAATATGATCAAATTTGAATTAATGACTGGAAGGGGGACAGTAAGCAAATCCACAACTCTCGTGCTAAACTTTCAAAAGGGAAACTTTGATAAAATGAGAAAAATTGTTAGCAAAAAAGTGAAAGGAGCAGCTACAAAGGTAAAAAGTGTGCAAGAGGCATGGTCATTGTTAAAAACTACCATCCTAGAAGCACAGTCCAGATGTATTCCACTTATTAAAAAAGGTGGAAATAAGGCAAAATGATTACCAGCATGGTTAAAAGGGGAGGTGAAAGAAGCTCTTTTAGCCAAAAGATCTTCATTCAAAAATTGGAAGAAGGATCCAACAGAAGAAAATAGGATAATGCATAAGCGTTGACAAGTTAAATGTAAGACAGGCTAAGAGAGAATTTGAAAAGAAGTTGGCTGTAGAGGCAAAAACTCACAGTAAAAACTTTTTAAAATATATCCGAAGCAGAAAGCCTGTGAGGGAGTCAGTTGGACCGTTAGATGATCGAGGGCCACCAGCAAGGTGATCCTCTCCTCTCAGTGTTCCCACTGAGCTGGTGGCTGAAAGGAATCAGTAAGTTTTTACTTGGGACATTGTCTTTTTTAAAAGTATTGGGTCAAAGTTAACTATTTGGGAATATTATTTAGTGTGTTTGTGTGCTTGTGCCTTTAATAGTCAGAAAGGCAGTGAATAAACAAGTTAGACTGTTTGTATTTTTAGTCAGTCAATAAGGTAGCAGTAGGTAGTGTGTTTATTTTTAAAAGTCTGCAGAACTGAGTGTTCTCCAGACTTTTAAAGAACTGAGTGTTTGTATTTAATGCTAACTGAGTGCTTGTATTGCAAGAAAACAAAAAACCAACCCAAAAAGTAGCCAGAAGCTAGAAATAAGCTAGGAGCAGTGTATACCTAAGTGAAAAAGTTGAATAGTTCAGCTCAGTTACTCACCTTGGAAAGGTGTTGAGGTAGTGTGATTGAGTTTGAATAGGGACCAACATTTGTTAATCAAGGGAGCAGTGAGTCACTCAGGCTGACTAACTGAAGTTAGACTGTTTGTATTTCCCAACCCTCCCACTCCTCGTCCACCCACCCCTAGCTCATCCCTTAATTTATAGGCAGGTGCCACTTTCACAAAAAAAAAAAAAATCAACAAAAACTTTATTGAGAATTTGTTCAGACCCCGGTAGGCCACTACCAGACACATAGTGAATTCACTAATACATTTAAAGGATGTTAGACACATTCCTACTCCCATAGCAACCTAAAACTTAACTACGAACTGATCAAAATTGAGATGAAGGCAGCAGTCCAGCAGCAAGAGGGGGGCTTCCCAGTCTTTTGCATCGAGTGTCACAAGGCACTCAGCTATACTTCGGTATAAAAAAGTCTCTAAATAAATAAATAAATGTATGATTTTTTACCCACCGGTGAGAAGTTGTACATGTGCATGTGATGCAAAGAGCTCCTAGCTCTCAGAGAACGAGTCCGATCTCTGGAGGCAAGAGTGGCAGACCTGGAGGAGCTGAGGCTGACAGAGAGGTATATAGATGAGACCTTCAGGGACATAGTGGTCAAGTCCCAACTTCAGACTGGCAGCCCTGGTGCTGCCTTGGAGGAAGAAGGTCTCATGATGGGAGAGCACCAACCAGGTGCAGCAGGAAAGGATCCTGTAGCAAGGACCTGATCTCCAGGTGATGCATTGTCCTTTCGCACTGAGGATATCTCCCCAAGGCCTACTGCCCAGGAGGGAAGGGTTAGGTCAGCCGTCATAGTTGGTGATTCGATTATTAGGAATGTAGATAGCTGGGTGGCTGGTGGGTGTGAGGATTGCCTGGTAACATGCCTACCTGGTGCAAAGGTGGCGGAACTCACGCGTCACCTAGATAGGATTTTAGACAGTGCTGGGGAGGAGCCGGCTGTCGTGGTACATGTGGGCACCAACGACATAAGAAAATGTGCGAGGGAGGTTCTGGAAGCCAAATTTAGGCTCTTAGGTAGAAAGCTTAAATCCAGAACCTCCAGGGTAGCATTCTCTGAAATGCTCCCTGGAGACTCCCTGGAGTCTCCAGAGGCAGGCAGAGCTCTGGAGTCTCAATGCGTGGATGAAACGATGGTGCAAGGAAGAGGGATTCAGTTTTGTTAGGAACTGGGGAACCTTTTGGGGAAGGGGGAGTCTCTTCTGAAGGGAAGGGCTCCACCTTAGCCAGGGTGGAACCAGACTGCTGGCGCTAACCTTTAAAAAGGAGATAGAGCAGCTTTTAAACTAGAACAAAGGGGAAAGCCGACAGTCGCTCAGCAGCGCATGGTTCGGAGAGAGGTATCTTTAAAGGATACTAATGATGCATTAGAATTAGGGCATCCCGAGAGTGAGGTTCCAATAATTAGAAAAGCAGTCCAAGTGCCTGTAACTAAAAACTCACCTGAGCTAAAAAATTCAAACTTATCCCTATCAATTAAAAAGCAGAATGAAAATACAAACAAAAGACAAACTTTGAAATGTTTGTATGCTAATGCCAGAAGTCTAAGAAGTAAGATGGGAGAATTAGAATGTATAGCAGTGAATGATGACATAGACTTAATTGGCATCTCAGAGACATGGTGGAAAGAGGATAACCAATGGGACAGTGCTATACCGGGGTAAAAATTATATCGCAATGACAGAGAGGAGCACTCGAGAGGAGGTGTGGCGCTTTATGTCCGGGATGGCATAGAATCCAACAGGATAAACATCCTGCATGAGACTAAATACAAAATTGAATCTTTATGGTAGAAATCTCTAGTGTGTCCGGGAAGACTATAGTGATAGGGGTATACTACCGTCCACCTGGTCAAGATGGTGAGACGGACAGTGAAATGCTAAGAGAAATTAGGGAAGCTAACCAAATTGGTAGTGCAGTAATAATGGGAGCCTTCAATTACCCCAATATTGACTGGGTAAATGTATCATCAGGTCACGCTAGAGAGATAACTTTCTGGATGGAATAAATGATAGCTTTATGGAGCAATTGGTTCAGGAACCGACGAGAGAGGGAGCAATTTTAGATCTAATTCTCAGTGGAGCACAGGACTTGGTGAGAGAGGTAACGGTGTTGGGGCCGCTTGGTAATAGTGATCATAATATGATCAAATTTGATTTAATGACTGGAAGAGGAACAGTGTGCAAATCCACAGCTCTCGTGCTAAACTTTCAAAAGGGAAACTTTGATAAAATGAGAATAATTGTTAGAAAAAAACTGAAAGGAGCAGCTACAAAAGTAAAAAATGTCCAAGAGGCGTGGTCATTGTTAAAAAATACCATTCTAGAAGCACAGTCCAGATGTATTCCACACATTAAGAAAGGTGGAAAGAAGGCAAAACGATTACCGGCATGGTTAAAAGGGGAGGTGAAAGAAGCTATTTTAGCCAAAAGATCTTCATTCAAAAATTGGAAGAAGGATCCAACAGAAGAAAATAGGATAAAGCATAAACATTGGCAAGTTAAATGTAAAACATTGATAAGTAGGGATGTGAATCGTTTTTCAACGATTAAAATTATCGTCCGATAATGTTTATATCGTCTTAAATCGTTATAGAACACGATACAATAGAAATTCTAACGATTTATTGTTAAAAATCGTTAAATCGTGTTAGTGCGCACTAACTCGAGTTAGTGCGCACTAACTCCCCGTTAGTGCGCACTAACTCGATTTAGTGCGCACTAACTGAAAATGATACAAATAAACACTTTCCAGGTCACTGAAGGTCAGTTAGAAATGAATATGTGTTCCTATTGGCTGGCTGCCCTCTTATCTATTGATGTTACCAAGGTTACCACTGAGGTGATGGTTGGGGGGATGGGAAATGGAACTGGAAACTAACGAACACCAACAGAAAATGAAACAAAGTGTTCACACTTCCCAGGTCAGTAAAGGTCACTTAGGAATGAATATGTATGTATGTATTCCTATTGGCTGGCTGTGCTCTTATCTATTGATGTTACCAAGGCTAATACTGAGGTAATGGTTGGGGGGATGTGAAATGGAAACAGTTGGAAGCTTGACAAAAAAAGTAATGTAATGATCAGCACTCACGTGACTAGAACTTGTTTGTTTATTATTTTTGTTAGCAGGCACCTGAAATGCTAGTGCATGTTGAATTTGCCAATCACTGTGCATTTTAGAAAGGTGGTCCTGGCTGGAACTGTACACAGTTCAAATATATGTAATTGATTGTTGGTAAGTGTATTTTTTAAGTAGCCACACTGGCACAAGTATGTTTACTTTTCCTCCTACTTAACTCACTAGCTCAGCTTTGTAAGAAGGGCTTCTCTGCTTGTGTGTTGTTTTTGTTTGGTGTGAGGAGAGCAGAAACATCAGATCTTTATTCAATCTACTACAGTCATCTCTTACAGTGCCCTATCCCTATTAATACCAGGAGTGTTGTGATCTTCCTGCACACAGTGCCCTAACCCTGATACCAGTCTGAGACAGCTCCCTCCCTGCATTACTAGGGAGAGGCTGGCTTCACAGACAGGGGGGAGCTGCCTGACCCTCACTCCTGACTTCCCCCATGTCCCAGCTAGTGAATGGTGTGTGGTTGAGGGGGGGGGGGAGGATGGTGAAGTCTGAGACAGCTCCCTCCCTGCATTACTAGTGAGAGGCTGGCTTCACAGACAGGGGGGAGCTGCCTGACCCTCACTCCTGACTTCCCCCATGTCCCAGCTAGTGAATGGTGTGTGGGTGAGGGGGGGGGGGAGGATGGTGAAGTCTGAGACAGCTCCCTCCCTGCATTACTAGTGAGAGGCTGGCTTCACAGACAGGGGGGAGCTGCCTGACCCTCACTCCTGACTTCCCCCATGTCCCAGCTAGTGAATGGTGTGTGGGTGAGGGGGGGGGGAGGATGGTGAAGTCTGAGACAGCTCCCTCCCTGCATTACTAGTGAGAGGCTGGCTTCACAGACAGGGGGGAGCTGCCTGACCCTCACTCCTGACTTCCCCCATGTCCCAGCTAGTGAATGGTGTGTGGGTGAGGGGGGGGGGGGAGGATGGTGAAGTCTGAGACAGCTCCCTCCCTGCATTACTAGTGAGAGGCTGGCTTCACAGACAGGGGGGAGCTGCCTGACCCTCACTCCTGACTTCCCCCATGTCCCAGCTAGTGAATGGTGTGTGGGTGAGGGGGGGGGGGGGGAGGATGGTGAAGTCTGAGACAGCTCCCTCCCTGCATTACTAGTGAGAGGCTGGCTTCACAGACAGGGGGGAGCTGCCTGACCCTCACTCCTGACTTCCCCCATGTCCCAGCTAGTGAATGGTGTGTGGGTGAGGGGGGGGGGGAGGATGGTGAAGTCTGAGACAGCTCCCTCCCTGCATTACTAGTGAGAGGCTGGCTTCACAGACAGGGAGGAGCTGCCTGACCCTCACTCCTCCGGGGTATTGTGATCTTCCTGCACACAGTGCCCTATCCCTGATACCAGGGGTGTTGTGATCTTCCTGCATGCAGTGCCCTATCCCTATTAATACCAGGAGTGTTGTGATCTTCCTGCATGCAGTGCCCTATCCCTATTAATACCAGGAGTGTTGTGATCTTCCTGCATGCAGTGCCCTATCCCTGATACCGGGATGTGTGCAAGAAGATCACAACACCCCCGGTGTCAGGAATAGGGCACTGTGTGCAGGAAGATCACAACACCCCCAGTATCAGGAATAGGGCACTGTGTGCAGGAAGATCACAACACCCCTGGTATTAGGGATCGGGCACTGTGTGCAGGAAGATCACAACACTCCTGGTATTAATAGGGATAGGGCACTGTGTGCAGGAAGATCACAATACCCCTGGTATCAGGGTTAGGGCACAAGTTCTAGTCACATTGACTGATCACATTACTTGTTTTGTCAAGCTACCAACTGTTTCCATTTCCCATCCCCCATATACTGTCAGTAGGAAACTTGGTAACATGAATAAATAAGAGGGCAGCCAATAGGAATACATATTCATTCCTAAACTGACCTTAACTGACCTGAAAAGTGTCAAATTGTATCATTTTCAGTTAGTGCGCACTAACTCCCAGTTAGTGCGCACTAACTCGAGTTAGTGCGCACTAATCGGAAAAAACGATTTTTAACGATTTTTTAACTAAAAAATCGTGCCTAAGACGATTTTCTTGCCCTGCCACACGATTTCTATCGTTAAGACGATATGGAAAACGATTCACATCCCTATTGATAAGACAGGCTAAGAGAGAATTTGAAAAGAAGTTGGCTGTAGAGGCAAAAACTCACAATAAAAACTTTTTAAAATATATCCGAAGCAGAAAGCCTGTGAGGGAGTCAGTTGGACAGTTAGATGATCGAGGGGTTAAAGGGGCACATAGAGAAGATAAGGACATCGCGGAAAGATTAAATGATTTCTTTGCTTCGGTGTTTACTGAAGAGGATGTTGGGTAGGTACCCGTAATGGAGAAGGTTTTCATGGGTAATGATTCAGATGGACTGAATCAAATCACGGTGAACCTAGAAGATGTGGTAGGCCTGATTGACAAACTGAAGAGTAGTAAATCACCCGGACCGGATGGTATACAACCCAGAGTTCTGAAGGAACTAAAAAATGAAATGTCAGACCTATTAGTAAAATTTTGCAACTTATCATTAAAATCATCCATTGTACCTGAAGACTGGAGGATAGCAAATGTAACCCCAATATTTAAAAATGGCTCCAGGGGTGATCCGGGAACCTACAGACCGGTTAGCCTGACTTCAGTGCCAGGAAAAATAGCGGAAAGTGTTCTAAACATCAAAACCACAGAACATATAGAAAGACATGGTTTAATGAAACAAAGTCAGCATGGCTTTACCCAAGGCAAGTCTTACCTCACAAATCTGCTTCACTTTTTTGAAGGAGTTAATAAACATGTGGATAAAGGTGTACCGGTAGATATAGTATACTTGGATTTTCAGAAGGCTTTTGACAAAGTTCCTCATGAGAGGCTTCTAGGAAAAGTAAAAAGTCATGGGATAGGTGGAGATGTCCTTTCGTGGATTGCAAACTGGCTAAAAGACAGGAAACAGAGAGTAGGATTAAATGGACAATTTTCTCAGTGGAAAGGAGTAGGCAGTGGAGTGCCTCAGGGATCTATATTGGGACCCTTACTTTTCAATATATTTATAAATGATCTGGAAAGAAATACGACAAGTGAGGTAATCAAATTTGCGGATGATACAAAACTGATCAGAGTAGTTAAATCAAGAGCAGATTGTGATAAATTGCAGGAAGACCTTGTGAAGCTGGAAAATTGGGCATCCAAATGGCAGATGAAATTTAATGTAGATAAGTGCAAGGTGATGCATATAGGAAAAGATAACCCATGCTATATTTACATAATGTTAGCTTCCATCTTAGGAGCTACCACCCAAGAAAGAGATCTAGGCGTCATAGTGGATAACACATTGAAATCATCGGTCAGTGTGCTGCGGCAGTCAAAAAAGCAAACAGAATGCTGGGAATTATTAGAAAGGGAATGGTGAATAAGACGGATAATGTCATAATGCCTCTGTATCGCTCCATGGTGAGACCGCACCTTGAATACTGAGTGTAATTCTGGTCGCCGCATCTCAAAAAAGATATAGTTGCGATGGAGAAGGTAGGTACAGAGAAGGGCAATCAAAATGATAAGGGGAATGGAACAGCTCCCCTATGAGGAAAGACTTAAGACTAAAGAGGTTAGGACTTTTCAGCTTGGAGAAGAGATGGCTGAGGGGGGATATGATAGAGGTGTTTAAAATCATGAGAGGTCTAGAATGGGTAGATGTGAATCGGTTATTTACTCTTTCAGATAATAGAAAGACTAGGGGGCACTCCATGAAGTTAGCATGTGGCACATTTAAAACTAATCGGAGAAAGTTCTTTTTTACTCAACGCACAATTAAACTCTGGAATTTGTTGCCAGAGGATGTGGTTAGTGCAGTTAGTATAGCTGTGTTTAAAAAAGTATTGGACAAGTTCTTGGAGGAGAAGTCCATTACCTGCTATTAATTAAGTTGACAACCACTGCTATTACTAGCAATAGTAACATGGAATAGACTTAGTTTTGGGGTACTTGTCAGGTTCTTATGGCCTGGATTGGCCACTGTTGGAAACAGGATGCTGGGTTTAATGGACCCTTGGTCTGACCAGTATGGTATGTTCTAGGGATGAGAATTGTGTGCCCGATCGTTTTAACGATCGGGTTCGGCTAGAGGGAGAACAAATTCTGATCGGTAGAGATGTGAATTTGAATCGGTTCCGATTCCAATTCACATCGCTAATTTTTTTTTTAGTGAGGCTCGAGCAGATAAAAAACCCCCACTCTGACCCTTTAAAAGTGACCCCTTAGCTTCCCCCACCCTCCCGAACACCCCCAAAACCTTTTACATGTACCTGATGGTCTAGCGGGGGGGGGGGGGGGGGGCCGGGAGCCATCCCCTGCACTCATACCCTCCGTGCCGGTATCAAATGGCGCCGATAGCCTCTGACCTACCTTGTCACAGGGGCTACCGGTGCCATTGGTCAGCTCCTGTCACATGGCCATCGGCGCCATCTTGTGCTCCTACCATGTGACAGGGGCTGACCAATGGCACCGGTAGCCCCTGTGACATAGTAAGGGCAAAGGCTATCGGCGTCATTTTGCTTACTGGCAGCCGACGGCCCGAGTGAGGGAGATCGCTCCTGGACCCCCACTGGACCCCCCAGGGACTTTTGGCAAGTCTTGGGGGACCCTCCTGACCCCCACAAGACTTGCCAAAAGTCCAGCGAGGGTCCGGGAGCGACCTCCTGCACTCCGGCTGTCGGATGCCAGTTCTCAAAATGGCGCCGATCGCCTTTGCCCTCACTATGTCACAGGGGCCAACCGTCAGTCCCTGTGACATAGTGAGGGCAAAGGCGATCGGAGCCATTTTGAAACCAGTCCAGCACCGAGGGTATGAGTGCAGGGGATGGATCCCGGACCCCCCGCTAGACCACCAGTTACATGTAAAAGGTTTTGGGGGGCGGGGGAAGCAAAGGGGTCATTTGTAAAGGGTCGGGGTGGATTTTTTTTATCGGGCTATCGGCGCCATTTTTATTGATGGCAGCCGATGGCCCAAGAGCGGGAGATCACTCCCGGGACTCCCAGTAGATCACCAGGTATTTCTAAAAGGTTTGGGGGGGGGGGTTCGGGAGGGTGGGGGAAGGTGAGGGATTATTTTTAAAGGGTCAGGGTGGGTTTAGGAGGAGTTTTGGTGTGCCAGTTTTCCCGCCCTCCCCCCAAATAACTCCTGTTAGTGGACACTAACCCCATTAACGATTTTTCACGATAAATCGGGGGAATTTCTATTGTATCACGACTCTTAACAATTTTTGACGATTTAAAAAATATCTGACGATTTTGTCAGTCTGGCCTACTACATCTTCCAGGTTCACAGTGATTTCGTTCAGCTCGTTTGACTCATCACTCCTGAAAACCATCTCCGGAACTGGTATCTCCCCAACATTCTCATTAGTAAACAAGGAAGGAAAGAATTAATTTTGTCTTTCTGCAATGGCCTTATCTTCCCTAAGAGTCCCTTTAACCCCTCAGTCATCTAATGGTCCAACCAACTCCCTCCCAGGTTTCTTGCTTTGGATATATTTTAAAAAGTTTTTATTATGAGTTTTTGCCTCTAGGGCCAACTTCATTTCAAATTCTCTCTTCGCCTGCCTTATCAATGTTTTACACTTAACTTGACAATACTTATGTTTTATCCTATTTTCTTCAGATGGATCCTTCTTCCTATTTTTGAAGAATTTTTTTTTGGCTAAAATAGCTTCTTTCACCTCACCTTTTAACCATGACGGTAATCGTTTTGCCTTCCTTCCACCTTTCTTAATGTGTGGAATACATATGGACTGCACCTCTAGGATTGTATTTTTAAACAATGTCCAAGCCTGTTGAACACTTTTAACCTTTGCAGCTGTACCTTTCAGTTTTTTTCTAACTATTTTCCTCATTTTATCAAAGTTTCCCTTTTTAAAATTTAGTGTTAGAGCTGCAGATTTACTTATTGTCCCCCTTCCAGTTATTAGTTTAAATTTGATCATGTTATGATCACTGTTGCCAAGTGGCCCCACCACCGTTACCCTCTCTCACCCAATTCTGCGTTCCACTAAGAATTAAATATAAAATAGCTCCCTCTCTTGTTGGTTCCTGAACCAATTGCTCCATGAAGCAATCATTTATTACATCCAGGAACTTTATGTCTCTAGCAAGTCCTGATGTTACATTTATCCAGTCAATATTGGGGTAATTGAAATCTAATGACAATAATTTGTGGAAATCGAAATATTTATAATTATTAGCCTAAGAAGGTGTCAGCAAGCCTGACGTTATATGTCTTTATGATAGACACTAACCGGTCTACTCAATCATTCACCTTCATCATTTTTTAATTCTGCAAAAATTATTTTTATAGAACTTTTTTTCTTTTTAATTTAAAAATCCTCCATCCATGAATTTCAAGATGAAGTAGACTCTTATCAAGCAAAACATTCTTATCGCCCTACACATGCCGGTGTTTCGCTAACAGCTTCATCAGGGGCATTTTCAAAGACTGTTTTAGCAAGAGTCAGTTACCATTCAAACAGGGACGAACGTCTCGACCATCTTGTCAACAGGAGATGGTCGAGATGTTCGTCCCTGTTTGAATGGTAACTGACTCTTGCTAAAACAGTCTTTGAAAATGCCCCTGATGAAGCTGAGTTAGCGAAACACCGGCCTGTGTAGGGCAATAAGAATGTTTTGCTTGATAAGAGTCTACTTCATCTTGAAATTCATGGATGGAGGATTTTTAAATTAAAAAGAAAAAAGTTCTATAAAAATAATTTTTGCAGAATTAAAAAATGATGAAGGTGAATGATTGAGTAGACCGGTTAGTGTCTATCATAAAGACATATAACATCAGGCTTGCTGACACCTTCTTAGGCTAATAATTATAAATATTTCGATTTCCACAAATTATTGTCATTAGATTATTATTGTGGTTTTCCACCGACTCCTTTACCTTGTGGTAATTGAAATCTCCCATTATTATTGCACTGCCAAATTGGTTTTCTTCCCTGATTTTTCTTAGCATTTCATCAACTGTCTGACCATTCTGTCCAGGTGGATGGCAGTATATTTCTTTCACTATACTCTTACCCAACACACATGGGATTTCTACCCATATAGATTCTACTGAGCATTTAGTCTCTTGTATGATCTTTATCCTGTTGGACTCTATACCCTCCCTGACCACACCCCTGCCAAGTTGATCCTCCTATCATTGCGATATAATTTGTACCCTGATATAGCACTGTCCCATTGGTTATCCTCTTTCCATCAAGTTTCTGTGATACCAATTATGTCAATCTCATCATTTGCTGCTTTATACTCTAACACTCCCATCTTACTTCTTAGACTTCTGGCATTGGCATACAGACATTTCAAAGAGTGTTTTTTGTTTGTTTTAACAACCTGCTTTTCGATTTTTTGGGATAATTTGGAAATCATTAGCTTTGGTGCTAATGGAGCACAGATTTGTGCTGGTAGGTCCGCTGAAGGATCTGTTCAGTAAATCTTTTAGAGATGAGCATGGTCCCACAAGACTAGAGATGTGTGGATGTAGTTCTTGTTAATAAAATTGGTAACAAAGAGGAAGTTGGAAACTACAGGATGTTTAGCCATACTTGAATCGTGGGAAATTGATGGAGACTCTTCCGTAGGATAGTGTACTACAATCTACAGTCCGGTGGATTGCAGGATCTGAGGCAGTATGGTTTTACTACAGGCATATTATGACAAATGAATCTCATTTTTCTTTGATTGGTAACTAGAGAATTAGATCAAGGACATGCCCTGGATGTGGTTTACTTAATTTCAGCAAAGCTTTGCTACTGTCCCGCATGGAAAGCTTATTTATTTTTTATATACCTACATTTGAACTGAGATATCACATCAATTTACATTCAGGTACTGTAGGTATTTCTCTATCCCCAGAGGGCTTACTAAACAAAGTTTTGTACCAGAGGCAATGGAGGGTAAAGTGACTTGCCCAAGGTCACAAGGAGTGATAGTGGGATTTGAACACTGCTCTCTTGCAGGTCAATCCAGTAACGAGCGGTAGGAAGAGCTGCGTTAGTGCCCGGTGCACCCGCGGTTGCCGCACGCACAGTGCAGCTCACCTACCGCTCGATCCTGTATGTAAAGCTTGCTAATGCAAGCTGCGTCTAAGAAGCGTCCGTGAAGCGTTAGGCCCGCGCAACCCGTTTTACTGTATAGAGCGCTATACAGCGCCTATACAGTAACCTGGGTGCGCGGGCCTAACGCTTTAGCCACACGCTGGTATCTGTCATTTCAAATGACATTTGAAATGACAGGTACCAGGAAGTGGACAGTTCTCCAACGCTCGGGATTGTCAGCCCTCTCTCCCCTCCTCCCAAAGCAACAAAAGCGAAAAAAAAAGTTGCAAGGGAGAGAGGACGGGCAATCCTATGCTCGGGATGGCCAGTCCCTCTCCCCTCCTCTCGAGGCAAGCCGCGAAAAGCAGCCTTGCTCCGGGAGGAGGGGAGAGAGGACTGGCAGTGTGAAGCGACCAAGCAACTTACTTTTTTTTGCAGCCCTCCGGAGGAGACGGCCATCAGCAGAAACGGATCGCTGCTCCCGGCAAAGATGGACGCCTGCACGGGGGAAAGCGGCCCCTGTGCGTGCAATTGGCCGCTCAAGACGTGACGTCACGACGTTTGGCATCACGGCATGTGACGTCACGTCTTGAGCGGCCAATTGCACGCACAGGGGCCGCTTTACTCCGTGCAGGCGTCCATCTTCACCGGGAGGCAGGGGAGGGGAGCCGCAATCCGTTTCTGCTGATGGCCGCTCAAGACATGACGTCCATCTTCCTGAGCAGCTGGAGGCAGGAGAGGGGAGCCACGGTCGTCTTTGCTGATGTCCGGATGGGGGGCTGCAAAAAGTAAGTCGCTTTATACTGCCAGTCACCTCCCCCCTCCTCCCGGAGCAAGGCTGCTTTTCGTGCCCTGCTTCGGGAGGAGGGGAGGGGGGACTGGCAATCCCGTCCTTGCCGATGTCCGGAGGGGGGGCTGCAAAACGTAAGTCGCTTCATACTGCCAGTCCTCTCTCCCCTCCTCCCGGAGCAAGGCTGCTTTTCGCGCCTGCCTCGGGAGGAGGGGAGGGAGGACTGGCAATCCCGAGAGTAGGATTGCCCGTCCTCTCCTCTCTCTCTCTTGCAATTTTTTTTTCGCTTTTTTTTTTTTCTTCGGGAGGAGGGGAGAGGACTGGGGCTGCCCTGGAGACCGGCACCCATGGACGCGGCCAGGGCAGGAGAGCGGGGGCTGGGGGAAAGTTTGCCACCTACCCTTACTCCTGCCTCTAACGCAGGGGTAGGGGTAGGCGGTAAGTTAGCAGGTTAAACGCGCGGCAAAACGGCAGGGTAAAAAAGGGATAGTCGGGGCGCGCGTTACTGGATGGTAGGGAATAGCTAATTCGCTCGTTTACATGCAATATACATGCCGCGTGCGGAAGGGGTTGCCCGGGGATTTTAGGACGCGGTAGGAGTAGGTTAAAGGGGATTGGGGATCACAGGAAGTGCTAATGCGGCCAGAAAGTGAGTAGAACGCGGGTTAGGAGCGGGGTAAACGCAGCCGCACTTTACTGGATAGACCTGTTGGTTTGTAGCCCTCTGCTTTAACCACTAGGCTATTCCTCCTCCCTAATATTCTGAGTAGCCTGGGAATGGGATGTAAGATAGTGACCTGGATTAAAAACTGGCTGAGTTATAGACAACAGATGGTAAATGGAATTCATTCTGAGGGGAGAAAAGTGATTAGTGGAGTACTTCAGGGATTGGTCCTATGCTAGTTCTGTTTAATATCTTTGCAGTAATATTGCAGAGGAGTTAGAGGGAACATTTTGGTTTTTGCAGATGACACTAAGATGTGCAACAGAGTGGATACCCCTGAAGTAGTGGACAGAATGAAAAGTGACCTAAGAAAGCTTGAGGAGTTGTCTAATACTTGGCAGTTAAGATTCAGTACTAAAAAGTGCAGAGTTAGGCACTTAGGCTGCACAAATCAATGGGAATACTATGCAGTATGTGGTTAAAACCTGATATGCATTGACCAGGAGATGGCCTGATCTGCACCATCTTTCAAATTGGCACCGAATGGACTTTGAGCATATCACATGATAGGAATAAATGCTGATCGACACCATTTTGAAAGATAGCACTGACTGGACCCAGAGCTAGTGTGCTTCATTAACCCACCAGGGTTTATTTTTAAAGTATGGGGGTGGCTAGCCCACTAATGTCTATTTTGGAAGAGGGATGGGAAGGGAGACTCTAGACCCCAGGGTTTATTGTTTTCATTGGGTGGGTGGGGGGATCTGTGGAGGATGGGGGTTTACATATGGTAATATCTTTGCTTGGGTCAGGGGAGGTTCTGATATAAAAGGAAGGGATTTGGGAAGAGGGCACAGGACACCTCTGTTATATTTTGTCCCGCCCCCCCCCCCCCCCCCCCCCCCCACCCCACAATAAAATATCGTGGCTTCACAAATCTCACCCTCAATTAGTTACTATTAAAAAAAATTATTTAATATATAGGTCATAAACAATTCTTTGAATAGACCATTTGAACTGTTCTCAATAGTTAAACAAGCTTTGAAACAGCCCATAAGTATTATTAAGTAAAGACCAAAAAGTGAAGAGCTGGTTACATTTTTTCAGGAGAAAATTTGTATTTACTGAAGCCCCTGCTATAAGGAGCCATTGCTGACTGTTTCTCTAGCCTGCAGGTGGCGCTGTAATCCACTTGAGATATCTATTTCTCTCAGTTTTGTGCTTCCACTCCCCCACTCCCCCATCCGGCAGCCATATTGTTTTCTGTATAGACCTGTATTTATACTGAGGCAGTCTCAGCAGTCAGTTGCCAGAGCTTGGTCCTAGCCACCGGACCTCATATTCTGGTTCCACTTCTATTTCCAGAAGAATTCACTTTTGTCAACATCTACATTTGGCTTCTTTATCCAGAGCTCTTGTTATTTTCCTTCCTTGTTTCCAGAGTTCCTGGTTAGGCCCTGCTCCTTATCCTGTGTCCAGCCTCATAATTCTTGTCGTCAGGAACTGCCCCATCCCTCATGCTTCACTGGCCACCAGCAATGGAGGGCTCAACCCAAAGGAAGGTGGCTGGCCTAGGCACAAGACCATGTACTGTTGGTGCCTGGGATTCAGCTCTCCTGGAACTAAGCTGCTCATTTCTAGGGCAACTCACATACTACAAACATTACAACTGCTGTCAGAGTCTTTATGGATAACTCGGATATAATGTCATCCAACTCTGTTGTGTGGGAAAACATTGATTTGCCTACTCCTACTGGATTTCAGAAAACCATTGCCAGAATTAGGGTGACTCCATTTACATTAGATTCCTATTCATTTTGGTTGATTAAAAATAAGCTCTCCGTATTTGATAATTATCTTGTACAATTACTTAATTTATTTTTGATTAATGGAGTTCTGTCATTTGCATTAAAGCAGGCTATTATGTGACTGGTATAAAAGTATCTGACTGCTTCTTCATCATTGCTGAACAACTGCTGCCTTATATAGTATTTATGTGCTCTGTAACATTTGGCCGGCCACAGGATGGCCCCACGACTGGCCACACTCACTCTCACAGCCGAAACTTACAAACCACTGAGACACCATCCTGCTGAGTCAGCTCAGTGTCCCTTAGGTGTGCTATGCCCAACGCCTCAGCAACAGGTCCTCCTGCCACAGTTGCATTCCATGTTGTTTTCTAGGGATGTGAATCGGGCTTCGGACGATTGAAAATATCGTCGATATTTTCAAAATCGTCAGAAATCAGGGGAGGGAGGGAAAAACGACACACAAAAATAACCCCTAAACCCACCCCGACCCTTTAAAAGTAACCCCTTAGCTTCCACCACCCTCCCGACCCCCCCCAAAAAAAACTTTTTACAGGTACCTGGTGGTCCAGTGGGGGTCCCGGAGTGATCTCCCACTCCGGGCCGTCCTCCGGCTCCCGGGCCGTCGGCTACCACTAATCAAAATGGCGCCGATGGCCCTTTGCCCTTACCATGTGACAGGGTATCTGTGCCATTGGCCGGATCCTGTCACATGGTAGGAGCACTGGATGGCCGGCGCCATCTTGTGCTCCTACCTTGTGACAGGGGCTGACCAATGGCACTGGTAGCCCCTGTGACATAGTAAGGGCAAAGGCTATTGGCGCCATTTTGATTACTGGCAGCTGATGGCCCGAGTGCAGGAGATCGCTCCCGGACCCCTGCTGGACCACCAGGGGCTTTTGGCAAGTCTTGGGGGACCCTCCTGACCCCTCAAGACTTGCCAAAAGTCCAGCGGGGGTCCGGGAGCGACCTTCTGCACTCTGACCGTCGGCTGCCAGTATTCAAAATGGCGCCGATAGCTTTTGCCCTTATTATGACACAGGGGCTACCGGTGCCATTGCTCAGCCCCTGTCACATGGTAGGAGCACAAGATGGCGCCGGCCATCCAGTGCTCCTACCATGTGACAGGATCCGGCCAATGGCATGGATACCCTGTGACATGGTAAGGGCAAAGGGCCATCGGCACCATTTTAATTATTGGCAGCCGACGGCCCGGGAGTGGGAGGATGGCCAGGAGCAGGAGATCATGGGAGATCACTCCCGGGACCCCCACTGGACCACCAGGTACCTGTAAAAAGTTTTTTGGGGGGTCGGGAGGGTGGGGGAAGCTAAGGGGTTACTTTTAAAGGGTCGGGTGGGTTTTTTGTTTATCGGCTGGGGCGCAGCCGATAAACAAAACGTGATCGGGCCCAATGTAAAAAACCCACATCTCTATTGTTTTCCTTGTATTTACCTTGCTGTTCATGCTCCTTGTTCCTTATCTATCTTGTTCCTTGCCTATTATGGCCCTTGCTCTCTTGTCTGTATCTGCCCTGGTCCTCTGCTTACCTTGTCTGTCCTGTCGCCTTGTCCTGCCTGTCTATCCAGTTCAGACTTGCTCTTGTCTCCCTGTCTGGTCTGTCACAGCCTGACTTCCTGGTTCTGGCCTCTGTCTTTAACACTGTGGTTTGCTGCCTGCCCTGACCCTTGGCCTGGATCCGGACATTGGATTCTTGCTGTCTGCCTCAACCCTTGAACTGAACCCAACCAATCTCTGCTCACTGCCAGCCCTAGACTCACTCTGACCTCTCCTTGAGATATCCAAAGGGTCAACCTGAGGGGACCAGGGCTTGTACAAGTGAAGCTCCTGCCTCTGTCCCAGCAAAGGCATGGGCCTAGTGGGTTCACCTACTAGGCTGCATCAACCACATCACAGCCTAACATGCTCTTAGAAAAGTTTTAGAAAAGTGTGGTTTGAAACAGTTGGATGATTATATTGAAGAATATAATGTGTTAGTTTGGATTTCGATGAACTCATGGCACTGAAACTTTGTTATTGACTTTATTGGATGAAATACATTGTGTTTTGGAGCAGAAAAATGTAGGTATTTGGATATTACATCAGCCTTTTACACTGTAAGTCTTGTAAAGTAGTTAGATAGATTAAGTAGTATAGGGCTTTGGCGGACAGTATTGAAGTGGTTTGCATCTTTCTTGGAAGAAAGAACACAGAAAAATTGTCAGAATGTTTGCAATTCAAATTGGTTTTCTTTGGGTAAATGGTTAAATGAGCTTGATTTAATTTACAAATTGTATGCATGTGATATGCAGTTTTTTATTCCAAATATTGTACCAGCAGAGGTCCCTGTAGAGCGATTTCAGTTTTGGTTTAAAAGAATAGAATATTGGATGATAACAAATGGGTTTTGTTCTTAATGGCTGTAAGACATTTATCTTCTAGACTGGACAATTTCTGTTAGGATTCCCGGCTGCAGGTGGCTGCGGCCGGGCTCCCTTACCTGCTCTGGCAGGCGGCCACTACCAGCTCTCTCCTCCACTGCACGAGGTGGCCAGACACCAAACCCCGCTGGGGCGGCCTGCCCACACGGTGCGACACACCACTGGCTCAGCCTCGGTGCCTGCCCCTCTAGGCACGCACATGCTCCATCCTTGCTCATTTAAAGGGCCAGTGGCGGGAAACTTCGCCATGGCCCCGGGAGATGACATCACCCAGGTTGGATACTTAAACCTGGCCCTGACTTCAACACTTTGCCTCAGCAATGGGTCCTGCTCTGATCAAGAGTACGTAGTCTGCATTGTTCCTGATCCTGAGTTTCAGCCTTGCCTTCTGATCCTGCATTCCAGCCCTGATCTTGTGTTCCAGTCCTGACTCCTGTTCCTGTTTTCCTGCCTCGGCCCCTGTTATCGCTCCTGCCCTTGGACTGACTCTCTGGTTTTGGACCTCTGCCTGGTATTTCATCTTAACCTGTTCTATGCCTGCCTGACCCTTGCCTGGTACTCTGACTTCGCTTGACCTCCACCTGCTCTGACCTCCAGCCTGTTGCCTCCTCTTTGCCTGTCTGCTGCTCACCCTGACTTTTGGCCTGCTCCTGGTTACGTCTGTCCGCTGCCAACTTCTGCCTGCCAGACACCACTTAGCCTTCTCCTTTAGACTTCTTGATGTGAGAGATCCACACCTAAGTCCTGGCACCCAAGGGCTCAACCTGTGGGGAACGTGGACTGGAAAAGGTGAAGCTCCAGTTGGCTATTTCAGCCTGCCCTACCTCCTGATGACGAGGACCACTAGGGGCCTTCTCCTGGTGGCAGCATCAATTTCATCTCAGCTTAAGGGTCCACAAATACTACAATTTCATGTGCCTTTTCCACCCATAGGTCTTGGTCATTGTAAACTGCAGGTTATAGATTTGTTACTTGACTCAAAGTTGTCAAGTGGCTAAAACAGCCTTCATATACCCAGCTTGTTAAATAAAGTGTTACTTGTTTGTGATGGGGAGAGAGACAGAGAGAGACTTCCTATAATGTGCATGCCCTAGACAGGTATTTGTATCCCTATGGGAGGGCCACCTAGTAGCTCGGGGTGGGGATTAGGTATGAGCGTAGGGGGTTGGGGGCCACTTTCACATTCAACATGAGACCTACGGAAAGAACAGTGGTCTCTAGTGAAGATTTGCTGGCCGTCGGAGTGAGGACACTCACTCCAAGAAAAGATTTGGGCAACGTTCTCTCAACCTAGCTTGATGGACACTCTACCTGGGCAACAACAAGCTAGGTTGAGAGAACGTTGCCCAAATCCCTTCTTGGAGTGAGTTTCCTCACTCCGACGGCCAGCAAATCTTCACTAGAGACCACTGTTCTTTCCGTTGGTCTCATGTTGAATGTGAAAGTGGCCCCAACCCCCTACGCTCATACCTAATCCCCACCCCGAGCTACTAGGTGGCCCTCCCATAGGGATACAAATACCTGTCTAGGGAGTTGACATTATAGCAAGTCTCTCTCTCTCTCTCTCTCTCTCTCTCTCTCTCTCTCTCTCTCTCTCTCTCTCTCTCTCTCTCTCTCTCTCTCTCTCTCTCTCTCTCTCTCTCTCTCTCTCTCTCTCTCTCTCTCTCTCTCTCTCTCAGGATACTGAAACAGGCTGTCTGGAAATATCGTGGTCCACAATGATTCCTTGGTTGTTTTATCATGATGTTTCCGCAAATGGCGAAAACATCGTGTGCGGCGATGTTTCCCCACTGCACGTAAAATGCCTTATTTGCATAGGACACCCCCCCTCATGCGTTACCATTGCGATATTGGAAAATGAGGCCCATATTCTATTAACTTTAAACTGCCTGCTTTTTTACTTCAAGTTTTACAACTTGTGCAAAATGTGACAATAAGAACAATTCTACAATTGGACTACAATGAAGAAAAATAATTTTACGTATGAAAGAGTTTCATTGACTACCAATTGTGCAACATTAAATCAAATGATTTTGATTTATAAAACTATGTATGGCGATTCCTAATGTTTAAGCTATAAACTCCATTAGTAGGTGCATTAAGCATGCTTCACTCTTCACAAATGCTGTTACTCATTCCATCACTATGACCACCATTTGCAAATTACGAGAATGCAAACTTTCTCCATAGCTATTCCAGCCCTATGGAATAATTACCATTAAATTTAAGACAGGAGCAAAATGATTTAAGGTTCCGTAAATAGGTGAAGGCATTTTTATTTGGTCAGGTAGTTATGCAGGTAGTGAAGATCAATAAGATGTAGAAAATAAAGGACAAATATGGGTTAGTGATCTTTTCTATGTTGATTTTATGCTCTGATTTTTTTTGGCCTGACATTGTTCCTTAATGTAATAATATGCATGTACGGCATCTATGCACATCGCTTTACCCACAGTAAGAGAAGGTATTCCAGGGGACAGGGCTGGGGTGTGGTTTGTAACTATGCACATACTTTTGGATTTTTTAAAGTATTCACATAGTTTTTGCCATGAAAATTACCCCCATTAATTAGAATGTGCAAATATGTACAGGTATTTTTTTCTGGGATAATTTTCAAAGTGAAAATATATCCATAGTTTTGCTTTCAAATTAAGTGGAAAGTTTGCAGGTAAGAAGTTCCCCCCTAGACTTTGCAACTATGCAAATAGTCTTAAACTTACCCTTATGACAAAAAGGACAATTAATCAGGCGGTGACTCTATATCTTCAATTTTCAGGTGATTACCCATAAGGAACGCTTTTGGGCCCATGTGAGTGCAGAAGCTTGTAGATTGGCACTGATCTGGAAGTATGGTGGCATCTACATGGACACAAATATTATCTCCATGAAGCTCATTCCAGAAGAAGACTTCATAGCAACTGAGACTGCTCAGGACTGCAGCAGTGGGGTGTTTGGTTTTCAGCAGTCTCATCAATTCTTATGGGGGTGCATGGAAGACTATGTCAAGAATTATGAGGGAGCCATATGGGGGCAGCAATGCCCCCATCTGCTGATATATATGATGAAAAGACTATGCCATTTAGACAAGTTTCAGAACTGGGAAGATTCTAATTGCAAAAATATATCCATCCTTTACCCACAGAATTTATATCGAATTCCTTACCCTGACTGGGGAAGATATTTTGAAATATGGGATCCCAAGGGCACTTTTGCAGATTTCCATGCCATACCCTTACTGAATATTTTTAAAAAAAATAATGCAAAGCTGACTACAATCAATCATTGTCCCCTGACCTATAAAACATTTGTGAAAAATGAACACATTAATGAGACGAAGAAGGGATGAGCTGAGTCAATTTAAGGACATGAACGGCACAACAAAACAAACCGGAAAACAGTCAAGCATAGCCAAGGCAAACAGAACAAAAACAAGACCATATGTCATGGAAAGAAGTCCTTTATTAGTATTATTAAATACATTGTCCGACTCTGGCCGAGTTTCATCTAAACGGCTGCATCAAGGGCTGTAAAGATAGTAAAACCATTACAATTTACATTGAATTAGTCATTCAACAAAGAATAATTTATGTTAAACATAGATTATTAATTATAGGATTTTTAAAAGATTTAAAAAAAAATTTTGAAAAAAAACTAGACATTGAAAAACACATAAAGGAACAGATAAAAAGAATGAGAGATTAAACTTACACACAAACAAATCATAAAAATTCTTAATTGTTAATTTAAAATATTACCTTAATTGTCTTTGTATTGTATTTAATACTACTCGGATGTTCTTATGTGTACCAGTATGTCAAAATAAACTGAAAAAGAACCAAATATATAAACAGAACCATTTTGCTTTCTGTTACAGAATTTTGAAAGTTGTATAAATAGTTTATCTACATAACTTATTGTTTAAAAGGTTAAGCAAATAAAATCAAATATGATATACAATAATGAGACAGAATTATATTGTAATTCAACATAAGAATTAATATTTGCCAATTAAGTAACACAGTTTTATATTTAAGATTCTAAAACATTCTTTATTATATTTAAAATTACTTATTTAAAAGCCATTTGTAAAAATAGAAGAAAGCAATTAGAAAAAAAAGGAAAGAAACTTATTTGAAAATAAAAGACGTTATATTTAATGCCATGATTAGTAAGTAAATCAAACCAGAATGTGTACTTACAAGTAGTACAGAGTATTTGATCATATAAACACCTTTAGTCCTTTACGTAAGGTTCTTTTATCTAAATAGGTAGTACAAAAATATTGTTTCTAATTAACTGTCTTTTTTAACTAAAAAATTATTATTAGTAATTATTGGTAATATCATCTGTTTAATTATTTAAATAAAGCTCTCTTATCTAAGTCATAAAGTATCTAAGCAATAACTACAACTAATGCTGACACAACAATACCAATCAAATAAGAGATCATATAGAAACTATCCCTTAGTGATATACAGTTCAATAAATTAGCTACATAGTTACCCAAACCATGCAAAGAAATAATAATACGAGGTATTTGTCACTCTATATATATTGGTTTAGTTCATATCTTTCAACAGATTAAGCAATCTTTTTTTATAAGGATAAAATACAGTAATATAAGGTTTAACTTTCAGTATAAATAGAGTGACCTTTTGTTTAAGAAGTTATAGAATATTGCAGAGTGTCAACTGTATTTGATTCTCCAAAGGGTCAGATTAATTATAATACATATAAAAGGTACTGATATAATTAACTATTATCAATAAGCTTGGTCTTATATTAAAACATATTTAGTACATATAAACCAGTGTAAAGGGAATTTTTCTTCAAAAAAAAGGGAAATTTGTTATCTTTTTGAAAAAAAAACCAGGAAGCCCTATACATTTTACTACATGCATCATACTCAGGAAAACGACATAAGAAAATTGGGTGTGTGTCAAACAATGCTTCAATGTGGGTTTCTTTAATATGATATAAGGAGGAGGACAATGAAAAATAATGAATAATTTAGGTCAAATTGTTTTTTTCGTGTGACAATATATTTCAGAAAAATTTACCATAACATTTATTTTTAGAGTTTTTCAACCTATATAAATTATTTGATTCAATAGATGAATGAACTTATGTTACTAGAGTCTTCTAATCCATATGCCAATGCATTGATTATCATGAAAATCGTTCTTAACTGTTTTTATTCACAGTGTTGAATCTTAATTCCTACAGATAATCTTCAGAAAAATAAACTATTATATACAGCCTCTCAGGAGTTATCTAGAATTGGTGAATGATGTGTCTATCTGTCTTTATATATGGCATTTAAATCAGTGCAGAGAGGTTGATTCTGTAAAATCCTACATGTTGCCTGTCAATCATTTGCTATTATGCCGCCCAGCCTTCTTACTCATAAAACTACAATGTGGGTTTATAAGGAAATATCGGGAGATTAATAACCTCCTACAATACTATCCTACAATACTATATGTATTGATTTTCAATAATTTTGTATTGTAAATGTATAGACTATATTCTTTTTATTCTTTTTAAAGAATACTGGCGATGCAAAGTAATAAACAATCTACTTTAATGATTCGTTCTATGTTAAAGAAACATTTCATTCATTTCTACTAAAATAAACTTTAAGGCCATTTGTGTATCCATAACCAAGTAAAATTACTCAACTATACTTTTCTCTGTAGCATTGAAACAAACATTACCTTTGAGTGATATGGATCGGCAGAGTAACAGATGCTACCACTCAAAATGTATCTAAAGAGAGACGGACCATTTGTGTCACTCTTTAAAAAGAATCCTTTGAAAAACAGCGCAAAAAAATAGTGCAAAACAAATGATGACATCATATCCTCTACTGGATCTGTCAATCATTTCAAGGTCTCCTCCCCAGCTTTTTTATTGAAAACCGATACAATTTTAAAATAAAAAATTGTGTTAATAAACTAATAAAAGGGTAATTAATAAAATAACCAAACTTATAGGGAAATAAAAGAAGTAGTTGAATCATGGCAAGTATAATATAAATCTTTTATAAACATAATATAAAATCTAAAGGGTAAAACTGTGTATAATCAGCTAGACACAGAGATTTCATCTGGTTCGGAGAGAGGTATCTTTAAAGGATACTAATGATGCATTAGAATTAGGGCATCCCGACAGTGAGGTTCCAATAATTAGAAAAGTAGTCCAAGTGCTTGTAACTAAAAACTCACCTGAGCTAAAAAATTCTAATTTATCCCTATCAATTAAAAAGCAGAATGAAAATACAAACAAAAAACAAACTTTGAAATGTTTGTATGCTAATGCCAGAAGTCTAAGAAGTAAGATATGAGAATTAGAATGTATAGCAGTGAATGATAACATAGACTTAATTGGCATCTCAGAGACATGGTGGAAAGAGGATAACCAATGGGACAGTGCTATACCGGGGTACAAATTATATTGCAATGACAGAGAGGAGCACTCGGGAGGAGGTGTGGCACTTTATGTCTGGGATGGCATAGAGACCAACAGGATAAACATCCTGCATGGGACTAAATACAAAATTGAATCTTTATGGGTAGAAATCCCTTGTGTGTCGGGGAAGACTATAGTGATAGGGGTATACTACCGTCCACCTGGTCAAGATGGTGAGACGGACAGTGAAATGCTAAGAGAAATTAGGGAATCTAACCAAATTGGTAGTGCAGTAATAATGGGAGACTTCAATTACCAAATAGAACAACAGAAGCAAAGCCTTGCACTTAAGCAAGTAACCAAAATACAACGTGCAAGGAAAGGATTTACAGTTCCACCAATATGTAATATATAAATATTCAGTTTTATTCTTACAGTCAGTAGAAGAAGGCAACTCCACGTTTGTATAAATGAACAAGTATCATTGATGTCCCCCGACACGGTCCCGTGTTTCGCTGGTGGCTGCATCGGGAGGGACCACAGTGACTATAAACTCTGTAATACAAATACATATAATCATAATGGAACATAACATATGAGGCTACTCAAACATCGAAAATAAAGTGTATACTCACACCTTTTAATTGGACAATGGAGCGCGAGCGCCCTCACCCTGTCAACTCATTTAAAGAAGAAGCCTTGGCGCCAAAACAAATTCCATCGCGAGAACTTCAAAAACAGTCCCCCCCCCTTTTTTTTGTTTAACCAAATAGATGCCACTCAATGTCTTTGTTGAGCCCGTGAGGGTGAATGGTATTTAGTGTAAAGATCCATCTTTGTTCTCTTTTCCCTAACAACTCAGCATAGTCACCACCCCTCACAGAGGGGGGAACGATCTCCAAAACTGAAAAAGTACGGTCAGAAATAGAGTGGCCCGAGTGAATCCAATGGGAAACCAGTGGTTCTTCGATTCTAAGGAGTCTAATGTTAGAACAGTGTTCAATAATACGAGTTTTCACCATTCTCTTGGTTTTGGCCACGTATAAACGGGGACAAGGGCACTGTACCACATAAACTACCCCCTTTAGTTGTACAATCAGACATCCCACGTAGTTGAAAAATCTGTCCAGAGTCAGGGTGTTTAAAGGAAGAAGTTACTGAAGTGTGGCTGCACATCGTGCAGTGACCACAGGGGCTATGACATCCCGTCCCCCGAGTGACTACCTCATTCCTGCTAAACATCGTGTGTACCAGCTGATCACGGAGGTTACTGCCTCGTCGAAATGAAAAACGTAAATCTCCCTGAAGCAAAGAGGATAAAGCTAAATTATGCCAGTGTCTGCGGATCATTAAGGATATAGATTTACTTACAACCGAGAAAGGTAATACACAATTATAAGATATATCATCATCTTCAGAGGAGGGAAGAAAGAGCCAATCCCGATTGGTGTATAATGCCCTTTTGAAGGCTTTTTTCACAACCCGCGGGGGATATCCTCTATCTAAAAATCTCTGAGACATAATCCGTGATTGTTGTATAAAATAAACGCGGGATGAACATAGACGCCGCAGTCTGAGAAACTGGCCAGTTGGAATATTATCCCTCAGGGGCTTGGGATGACAACTCGAGTAGGACAGTAACGTGTTCCGGTCAGTAGGTTTCCGGAAGAGTGTAGTAACAAATTGATTATTTTCAACACAAATTAGAATATCAAGAAATTAAATTTGCAATGAATGAATACAAAAATTGAATTGGATGTGGGGATTCAAAGAGTTAAGCCAGTCAAAAAATAAAAAGAATTGTATATCAGATCCTGTCCAGATAATGAGGATATCATCTATGTACTGAAGCCATAATGATACTCTTGAAAACCATTCTGAAGGGTATACAAAAGACATCTCAAATTGATCCATGTAAAGGCAAGCCAAGCCTTTACATGGATTGACTTCAATTACCCCAATATTGACAGAGTAAATGTATCATCGGGTCACGCTAGCGAGATAACGTTCCTGGATGGAATAAATGATAGCTTTATGGAACAACTGGTTCAGGAACCGACGAGAGAGGGAGCAATTTTAGATCTAATTCTCAATGGAGCACAGGCCTTGGTGAGAGAGGTAACGGTGGTGGGGCCGCTTGGCAATAGTGATCATAATATGATCAAATTTGATATAATGACTGGAAGAGGAACAATGTGCAAATCCAAGGCTCTCGTGCTAAACTTTCAAAAGGGAAACTTTGATAAAATGAGAAAAATTGTTAGAAAAAAACTGAAAGGAGCAGCTACAAAAGTAAAAAATGTCCAAGGGGCATGGTCATTGTTAAAAAATACCATTCTAGAAGCACAGTCCAGATGTATTCCACACATTAAGAAAGGTGGAAAGAAGGCAAAACGATTACCGGCATGGTTAAAAGGGGAGGTGAAAGAAGCTATATGTTCTGTGATTTTGATGTTTAGAACACTTTCCACTATTTTTCCTGGCACTGAAGTCAGGCTAACCAGTCTGTAGTTTCCTGGATCGCCCCTGGAGCCCTTTTTAAATATTGGGGTTACATTTGCTATCCTCCAGTCTTCAGGTACAATGGATGATTTTAATGATGTTATAAATTTTTACTAATAGGTCTGACATTTCATTTTTTAGTTCCTTCAGAACTAAATCATCCGGTCCAGGTGATTTACTACTCTTCAGTTTGTCAATCCGGCCTACCACATCTTCCAGGTTCACCGTGATTGATTCAGTCCATCTGAATCATTACCCATGAAAACCTTCTCCATTACGGGTACCTCCCCAACATCCTCTTCAGTAAACATCGAAGCAAAGAAATCATGTAATATTTCTGCGATGGCCTTATCTTCTCTAAGTGCCCCTTTAACCCCTCGATCATCTAACTGTCCAACTGACTCCCTCACAGGCTTTCTGCTTCGAATATATTTTAAAAAGTTTTTACTGTGAGTTTTTGCCTCTATAGCCAACTTCTTTTTAAATTCTCTCTTAGCCTGTCTTATCAATGTCTTACATTTAATTACAGCAAGGGTTATTTTTCCCTATATGCAACACCTTACACTTGTCCACATTAAATTTCATCTGCCATTTGGATGCCCAATCTTCCAGTCTTGCAAGGTCCTCCTGTAATGTTTCACATTCTGCTTGTGATTTAACTACTCTGAATAATTTTGTATCATCCGCAAATTTGATAACCTCACTCGTCGTATTCCTTTCCAGATCATTTAAATATATATTGAAAAGCACCAGTCCAAGTGCAGATCCCTGAGGCACTCCACTGTTTACCCTTTTCCACTGAGAAAATTGACCATTTAATCCTACTCTCTGTTTCCTGTCTTTTAACCAGTTTGACTTTGTAATCCACGAAAGGACATCACCTCCTATTGCATGACTTTTCAGTTTTCGTAGAAGCCTCTCATGAGGGACTTTGTCAAACGCCTTCTGAAAATCCAAATACACCACATCTACCGGTTCACCTTTATCCACATGTTTATTAACCCCTTCAAAAAAATGAAGCAGATTTGTTAGGCAAGACTTCCCTTGGGTAAATCCATGTTGACTGTGTTCCATTAAATCATGTCTTTCTATATGCTCTACGATTTTGATCTTGAGAATAGTTTCCACTATTTTTCCTGGCACTGAAGTCAGGCTCACTGGTCTATAGTTACCCAGATTGCCCTGGAGCCTTTTTTAAATATTGGGGTTACTTCTTAGACTTCTGACATTAGCATACAAACATTTCAAAGTATGATTTTTGTTTGTATTTACATTCTGCTTTTCAGTTGACAGGGATAAATTGGAATCTTTTAGCTTAGGAGAGTTTTTAATTATAGGCACTTGCACTATTTTTCTTATTATTAGAATGACTCTGTTGGGATTCCCTAACTCTAATGCCTCATTAGTATCCTTTGAAGAAACTTCCCTCCAAACCATGCACTGCTGAGTGACTGTCGGCTTTCCCCTTTGATCTAGTTTTAAAGCGTTCTATCTCCTTTTTAAAGGTTAGCACCAGCATTCTGGTTTCCCTCTGGTGTAGGTGGAGCCCATCCCTTTGGAAAATACTCTCCCTTCCACAAATGGTTCCCCAGTTCCTTACAAAACAGAATCGTTCTTCCCTGCACCATTGCCTCATCCACGCATTGAGACTTTGGAGCTCTGCCTGCCTCTGGGGACCTGTGCGTAGAACAGAGAGCAATTCAGAGAATGCTACCCTGGAGGTTCTGGATTTCAGCTTTCTACCTAAGAGCCTAAATTTGAATTCCAGAACCTCCCTCCCACATTTTCCTATATCGTTGGTGCCCACATGTACCACAATAGCTGGCTTTTCCCAAGCACTGTCTAAAATCCTATCTAGATGATGCATGAGGTCCAACACCTTTGCATCTGGTAGGCATTTTGCCAGGCAATATTCATGCCCACAGCCACCCAGCTGTCTATATTCCTAATAATTGAATCACCAGCTATGTTGGCCAACCTAACTCTTCCCTCCTGGGCAGTAACCCTAGGAGACCCATCCTTGGTGTGAGAGGACATTGCACCATCTGGAGAGCAGGTCTTTGCTACAGGATCATTTCCTGATTCACCAGGTTGATGCTCTCTGATCATGAGACCTTCCTCCTCAAAGGCAGCACCAGGGCTGCCAGACTGAAGTTGGGACTTGGCAATTTTGTCCCTGAAGGTCTCATCTATATTCCTCTCTGTCTGCCTCTACTCCTCCAGTTCTGCCACTCTAGCCTTGTGTCCGTCGGTTCCCAATGCCCTCTCTTCGCCCTCCTTACCTCTTTGGCACCTCCCTCTTCGACCGCGAGAAGATTGGCTGCCGCGGTGTGCTTCTGCCGAAGTCCTCCGGCGTCCCCTGACTGGCTAGACACTGCAACCCGCCATGTTTCCTGGAGGCCTTAGGGGCCGGCCCCGACTGAAGTACCGGCGATGGCGCGAACCTCAGGGGTGATCCCCTGAGATGGCGTCACCCACGACGGATATATAAGGTCTTAGAATTTGCTAACAGATGGAGTTAGCAAAGAACGGACTCACTACGGGTTACTCTACCTAAGCTACTCTGCCTCCTCGGACTTACCAGGGGTACCTGCTCATCGGGGGCCTCGCTCTCTGCTTTGTTTTTCAGGTGACAGTCTGGAACCAGTACTCGCTCCTCGAGGGCCCTCGTTCCCAGACTTGCTCCGTATTCTCTTCTGCCTGGAAGTCATCACTGCCAACTACATTAGTGAGTTACCATTGCTCTCTCAGAGCTTTCTCTGGAACCAGGTACTCGCTCCTCGAAGGCCTATACATTCCAGCTCCTGGGCTTCTATGAGACATTGTGTGAGTGTTACCATCTGGTTCAGTACATGAACTCTGCATACCCTGCCTACTCACTATATTTCAGTTTCTCTACAGCTCAGCCTCCAGGGATCGCTGTTCCAGTATCTGAGGGACTACAGCCCAGCCGGGCATTCCAGCTCACTACTGCCACCTCTGGTGGTTCAGTATACTGTCTAATAAAAAAACTAGTGTGTGTCTGTCTCCTAACTCGGAGCCTGACCGGTGGTCCCTCTCGGGATCTTCCCCAAGGGCCTGGTCATCTGCCACTTGTCCAAGGATCTACCCACAACTCTCCTAAATAATAGCAGATTGCTATTTGCTAACTCCTATCTGATTGCTATTCCTAACAGATAGCAGCTCCTAACAAGTCTCCAGAGACTGGATGGATTCTCTGAGAGCTAGGAGCTCTATGCATCAGATGCACACGTACAATTTCTCACCGGTGGATAAAAAATCATACATGTGACACTCGATGCAAAAGACTGGGAGGCCCCTCTCTTGCAGCTGGACTGCTGCCTTCATCTTAAATTTGTTCCATTCCTAGTTAAGTTTTAGGTTGCTATGGTTGTAGGAATGCATACAATTAGTGTCCTTTAAATGTTTTAGTGTATCTGGTAGTGACATACAACAGAATGATCAAAATCATGATAAGGTATGGGGAATATCTGAGTTTAAGTTAAAAGGCTGATTTGGGTTTTTTGTTTTTTTTACATAATTTTTTTAATTGTAACGTGACTATCTATAAATTAAAGGATGAGCTAGGGATGGGTAGGACAGAGGTGGGAGGGTTGGGAAAAAAACACACAAATTTCTATTTGTTGCCTGCCTTTCTGACAATCTATTTAAAACAAAACCCACAAACCTTTGTTTGTTGACTGTCTTTCTCACTACCTATTTAAAACAAAAAACACAAACTTGTTTGTTGCCTGCCTTTCTAACTACCTTTTTAAACCAAAACACACAAACACATTAAAAAATATACCCCAATAGTTTACTTCTCCCCAATACTTTTAAGTTTTAAAATTTTCTCCAAGCAGTACTTGCTGATTCTTTCCAGCCACCAGCAAGGTGATCCTCTCCTCTCAGTGCTCCCACTGGTTTGCTGAGTCGCTCGGCCTAGGCATCAAACAGGACCTGTATGCACTCTGCCTCGCTCCTACATCACAAAGTCCTGGCTTAATATAAAGTCCCAACTACACAGCTGATGGATGACATGAAATAACACCTTTAAAGAGCAACAAAAACATTAGCTGTGAAAAGCTTACCATTCAAAATCCACCAGCACCATACTTGACTAACAAGTTATGCAGCTTATGGAGCTGGTCTCTTTATCTGCCCACCAAAGTCTCTTCCATATATGGTTAACACAAAGGATTGAAGGAAATCCTCACAGCAAGACTGATATCTGAAGATTGCTGTGAAGTGTCATTGCCAGCAGCTCTTTCATATTCTCACATATTTAAGAAGAAAGGGGAATGGGAAGGGGCAGGAGCACATACTTAGAGGTAACATAATGTGGGCCGCATATGTCAAAGTAACTGTTCAGTTATAAGTAGGGATGTGAATCGTTTTTCAACGATTAAAATTATCGTCCGATAATGTTTATATCGTCTTAAATCGTTATAGAACACGATACAATAGAAATTCTAACGATTTATCGTTAAAAATCGTTAAATCGTGTTAGTGCGCACTAACGGGAGTTAGTGCGCACTAACTCCCCGTTAGTGCGCACTAACTCGATTTAGTGCGCACTAACTGAAAATGATACAAATAAACACTTTCCAGGTCACTGAAGGTCAGTTAGGAATGAATATGTGTTCCTATTGGCTGGCTGCCCTCTTATCTATTGATGTTACCAAGGTTACCACTGAGGTGATGGTTGGGGGGATGGGAAATGGAACTGGAAACTAACGAACACCAACAGAAAATGAAACAAAGTGTTCACACTTCCCAGGTCAGTAAAGGTCACTTAGGAATGAATATGTATGTATGTATTCCTATTGGCTGGCTGTGCTCTTATCTATTGATGTTACCAATATGGTTGGGGGGATGTGAAATGGAAACAGTTGGAAGCTTGACAAAAAAAGTAATGTAATGATCAGCACTCACGTGACTAGAACTTGTTTGTTTATTATTTTTGTTAGCAGGCACCTGAAATGCTAGTGCATGTTGAATTTGCCAATCACTGTGCATTTTAGAAAGGTGGTCCTGGCTGGAACTCTACACAGTTCAAATATATGTAATTGATTGTTGGTAAGTGTATTTTTTAAGTAGCCACACTGGCACCAGTATGTTTACTTTTCCTCCTACTTAACTCACTAGCTCAGCTTTGTAAGAAGGGCTTCTCTGCTTGTGTGTTGTTTTTGTTTGGTGTGAGGAGAGCAGAAACATCAGATCTTTATTCAATCTACTACAGTCATCTCTTACAGTGCCCTATCCCTATTAATACCAGGAGTGTTGTGATCTTCCTGCACACAGTGCCCTAACCCTGATACCAGTCTGAGACAGCTCCCTCCCTGCATTACTAGTGAGAGGCTGGCTTCACAGACAGGGGGGGAGCTGCCTGACCCTCACTCCTGACTTCCCCCATGTCCCAGCTAGTGAATGGTGTGTGGGTGAGGGGGGGGGGGGAGGATGGTGAAGTCTGAGACAGCTCCCTCCCTGCATTACTAGTGAGAGGCTGGCTTCACAGACAGGGGGGAGCTGCCTGACCCTCACTCCTGACTTCCCCCATGTCCCAGCTAGTGAATGGTGTGTGGGTGAGGGGGGGGGGGGGGGAGGATGGTGAAGTCTGAGACAGCTCCCTCCCTGCATTACTAGTGAGAGGCTGGCTTCACAGACAGGGGGGAGCTGCCTGACCCTCACTCCTGACTTCCCCCATGTCCCAGCTAGTGAATGGTGTGTGGGTGAGGGGGGGGGGAGGAGGATGGTGAAGTCTGAGACAGCTCCCTCCCTGCATTACTAGTGAGAGGCTGGCTTCACAGACAGGGGGGAGCTGCCTGACCCTCACTCCTGACTTCCCCCATGTCCCAGCTAGTGAATGGTGTGTGGGTGAGGGGGGGGGGGGTGGATGGTGAAGTCTGAGACAGCTCCCTCCCTGCATTACTAGTGAGAGGCTGGCTTCACAGACAGGGGGGAGCTGCCTGACCCTCACTCCTGACTTCCCCCATGTCCCAGCTAGTGAATGGTGTGTGGGTAAGGGGGGGGGGGGGGGAGGATGGTGAAGTCTGAGACAGCTCCCTCTCTGCATTACTAGTGAGAGGCTGGCTTCACAGACAGGGGGGAGCTGCCTGACCCTCACTCCTCCGGGGTATTGTGATCTTCCTGCACACAGTGCCCTATCCCTGATACCAGGGGTGTTGTGATCTTCCTGCATGCAGTGCCCTATCCCTATTAATACCAGGAGTGTTGTGATCTTCCTGCATGCAGTGCCCTATCCCTATTAATACCAGGAGTGTTGTGATCTTCCTGCATGCAGTGCCCTATCCCTGATACCGGGATGTGTGCAAGAAGATCACAACACCCCCGGTATCAGGAATAGGGCACTGTGTGCAGGAAGATCACAACACCCCTGGTATTAGGGATAGGGCACTGTGTGCAGGAAGATCACAACACTCCTGGTATTAATAGGGATAGGGCACTGTGTGCAGGAAGATCACAATACCCCTGGTATCAGGGTTAGGGCACAAGTTCTAGTCACATTGACTGATCACATTACTTGTTTTGTCAAGCTACCAACTGTTTCCATTTCCCATCCCCCATATACTGTCAGTAGGAAACTTGGTAACATGAATAAATAAGAGGGCAGCCAATAGGAATACATATTCATTCCTAAACTGACCTTAACTGACCTGAAAAGTGTCAAATTGTATCATTTTCAGTTAGTGCGCACTAACTCCCAGTTAGTGCGCACTAACGGGAGTTAGTGCGCACTAACTCGAGTTAGTGCGCACTAATCGGAAAAAAAACGATTTTTTTAACGATTTTTTAACTAAAAAATCGTGCCTAAGACGATTTTCTTGCCCTGCCACACGATTTCTATCGTTAAGACGATATGGAAAACGATTCACATCCCTAGTTATAAGTGCTTAAGTGACACATACTTCCAATATGTTTCATTTGCAGATGCAGAGACAGAAAGCTTCCTGGTCTCGCCCACATAAATATCTCAACAAATAAAACCTGGAGTGGCAGGCAAAGTCCCTGAAGAGATGAATAGAACTGAAATCCAACCTAAGCAACTACCATTCTCTATGCTGTCATGCTAGACACAGCCAGGCAGTCAGGTGTTCATAATTATCACATTAAATATGCAGGAAGTAAAAAAGCAGGCAATGCTTGCATTGATTGGAAATCCATATTCTGCATTAGCATTGGGAAATTTAGAAAAACATGATAACATAGGAGGAATAACCTGGAAAGAAGAGCCAGTGTTTGAAATCTCTGCACAGCCATAGAGGTTATGCAGGTAAGATTGTGTAATGTGCCAAAGAGTGATGTACATGCATAAAAATGCTTTTTATTTTTTTCTGGATTTATGTGCGTATCATTTACCCACATAACCCCACCTACTTCCCAGCATAAGTACACACACACTACGCATAAGAACATAAGAACATAAGAACATGCCATACTGGATCAGACCAAGGGTCCATCAAGCCCAGCATCCTGTTTCCAACAGTGGCTAATCCAGGCCATAAGAACCTGGCAAGTACCCCAAAACTAAGTCTATTCCATGTTACCATTGCTAATGGCAGTGGCTATTCTCTAAGTGAACTTAATAGCAGGTAATGGACTTCTCCTCCAAGAACTTATCCAATCCTTTTTTAAACACAGCTATACTAACTGCACTAACCACATCCTCTGGCAACAAATTCCAGAGTTTAATTGTGTGTTGAGTAAAAAAGAACTTTCTCCGATTAGTTTTAAATGTGCCACATGCTAACTTCATGGAGTGCCCCCTAGTCTTTCTATTATCCGAAAGAGTAAATAACTAATTCACATCTAGTGGGGATAAAAGGAATTAGCCAGCCAGCAGCTTCTCTTTCCATTGCTACCATGTCACAGAAGAGAGCAGGACAGATCAGGAAGCCAAACTTCATCCCCAGAGAGGTTGACCTTCTAGTCAAGGAAGTGATGAGGACCTAGAATGTTCTCTATGGATTCCAGTGCAAGACAGTGAGCTCCTAGTGCAAGAAATAGGTGTGGGAGAAGATCCCTGAGAAGATTAATGTGGTCTTCAAAAATAGCTTCAGTGTGACTGAGCTGAGCAAAACGTGGTGTGATCTGCACTGCCTCATGAAGAGGAAGCAGGCCAGGATGCATGTAGAGGGAGCAGACAGCCAGGTGACATTTACAACTGCAGAGTGTCTAGTGCTCAGCACCATCTCTGAATTGGCAGTGGCAGGGATGTTGGATTTAGACACCTCCCAACCAGAACAGCAGCAAGATGAGCACTGTCTTTATGATACCTGATATCTGTGTGTGCGTATAGATTGGTTTATAGATGTCATGTCCTATGTGAGACTATCCAAGGTCCTCTTACTATAAAATCCCTGTGCACATGTGCACACTGAGAAGACCAATATTCACCCTTTGCCTCCAGGGTGCCAGGTTTGATGTGTAGGGCACTGAACTATAAGATGGAAGTAGCTCTTTGCTATATCTACCATGATACTATAGTAGCATCTATGATATACAAGAGGCTTTCTTTATAGATGGCTTGGAATACATATTCTAGACAAGCATATGGTGTTTATATTGTTGCCTCCATATTTGTATACACACATTATCTACTGCTGCCCACTTTCCTCTCACCTCCTGACACCAACTCAATGGACAGTTCATATGATATTACTTATTCCATCCTGTAGCATGAGTGTGAGAGGTGAAATTCCAGGTTGCCAGATATAGAGCCAGTAAGTAACCCTTTCTACGAGTGTATGCTGTTAGTTGATCACCTCTGCAGCAGTAAGGGATTCCAGGGAAATACATTGGTAAAGGTACATTTTTGAAACTTTCTCTGGAATACAGGAGGTGATCAAAGAGGGATTGAGCAGCTGTACTGTTTGGAAATAAGAAACACCCAGTGATACATACAATTCAATTATGTGAACCTAAAACATGTACAACTTTAACTATTGCAGAAGGGCAGCATGCTGACCAGTCTGAGCCCAGTGGCAAAAGAAGGGGACATTGGCACATATAACTGCTGGCTGATAGCTTACAATAGGAGACAGAGGATGTGGGGCTCACTAGGGAGGAGGAGGAGCAGCAGCAGCAGCAGCAGACTGCCATGGAAGAGGAGAAAGAAGAGGAGGAACAGCAGCAGCAATGGCAGGAGGAAGAGCAGCCAGCTGATCCACTTTCACCACCAGGTGAGATAACTAATAGGCAGCTGTAGAGCAGCTCCTCAGCAGAAGAGGAAGTCACTTCTAAAGTAGACCATCCACAGATCTGCCAGGCACAGTGCTTCCTAATAGAGCTCCACGCCTAAGTTTTGGAAGAGGTGGAATCACTTTGACCTGAGTTCTAATGCCTCCAAGTTGCTATGAGGGAGGAAGATGAGGCCCAGAGGGTGGAGATGCAAGGAATCTAGCATGAAATATGGGGCCTTTACCAGGCTATTAATGCATGATGCCCAGATAGGTGTCTGGAGAGAGATGCAGGAAAGGATGTCACCTTGGCAGCCACAGTCACCGCCAACTCCAAATTACAGTAAGGGGTCCTACATGCAGTCTCCAGCATCCTGACAAGCACCAGGTGGATGGCTGCCACCTCAACAGCCTAAAACTGCTCCTTCACCATTGCCTGACCATCATCTGATGCCATCTCACCTGCTTATCATGCAACCAGATCCAGTCATGCTGCCACCACCACCATCATCTCAGCCGCCTATATAGCCTGCTGTGTCACCTCCTGGAAAACCCTCCTGCTGCTACCATGTCATGCAAGAGCTCCCAGGTCTTGGGCCCTCAGAGGGCAGTGTCAGCAGCAAGAGGACTCCGCTGCTGACACTGAGGAGCTCATGCATTGGGCAGACTAAGGTGTCTGCACTCCCCCCCCCCCCCACCCCATGAAATAAAGAGGCCCAAACAAGCATTATGTTTCTTTATGTATTGTACTTAAAATATCACATATACTGTAAATAAATGCACCTTCACCATTAAAAATATCTTTGTATCAGAGTGCTCCTTTCCTGTATAGCCTGCTTTTGATTGTGGTGATGTAACTCTTACAATTCCTCCTGATTGAATGCTTGTTCCTCCTCCTCCTCTTTATCTGTGTTCTTGTCCAGTCCTATTGGAGGAGGAAGTTGTCTGGTTTTTGCCATGTTATGTAGCATACAGCAGGTTAGAAAGATCATACAGACTTTAGGTGGGTTGTAGAGAATGCATCCCTAGATCTGTCTAGACAGTGGGAGAATATTTTGAGTAGGCCAAATGTTTTCTTGATGACTGTTCTGGTCAGCCATTGGGGTCCTGTTATATTGCACCTCTACAGCAAGTTTTAGGGTGGCCACAGGGATCATGAGTCAGGTTTTCAGTGGATAGCCTCTGTTACCTGTAAGGGAGAAGCCAGAGGAAAATATTAAGATAGGCTTTCAGGTTGGATAGCACATTAGGTCATTAGACTGGGCCAGAGCTGTCCTCCTGAGCAGGCAGGTAACATAGATATGAGTAAGACACACAGAACAGGATCATTGGAATGTGGTGTAGTGATAGGTGCATTTCAGCCTAGAAGCCAGTCCCCCGGTGATGCAGCTTTCCTGGGAGCAGTCATTAATTTCTAACTATGAGAGGATAAGTGAATCTAGGAAATTTAAGAACAACATCCAGAATGAGACACTTAGCATCACAGACCTCATTTATATTGAGGGAGTGGAAGCCCTTGCAGTTGCAGTAGGTGGCCTCATATCCAACTGGTGCCCACCACCAGATATCAAAAGATCACATGATGGCTCTCTTGGATGACATATAAATATGTGCCAGCTACTATAAAGCACCCATCGGGGTTCAATAGGGATGTGCTTTTGTTTAATATGAATAGGATTCCCAAAATGAATGGGATCGAAATAGTTTATTTTGGGAGTCCCCAAAATGAATGGAGGAGGTTCCCAAAATAAATAAATCCTATTTGTTCCATTTATTTCATCCCAATTCATTTTTATGGGCTATTAAAATCTATGGCCCATAGAAATCAATGGGGAGCAAGTATCAGTTAGTAATTGTTATTATATAGCAAGTTAGCAGCCAGCCCTTCCCAGTGTGTCATATGTGAGGCTGTGAACTGGTGTCATGGAAACCACAACACAGAGACAACATATCACAGTGTTCTAACCCATTTCAGTTCTTCAGATCTAGTGATGTGGATTTTGAATACTAAGCATGAGATACTCTGTGCATTTCCACTATAGACATATTGGGAGGATGCTGTTACCTACAAATTCCCCTAATTCTATGATAGGGAACTTGCTGCCACATGACTATCTGCCATACCCCTAATTCCACCATAGGGGATAAGGCAATGAGGGTGGATGGAACACATCTGAGGGTACTCAACTGGCTGACCTATTCAATGCTTCTTTAGAATTGAGAGTAGTTCTGGAGGACTGGAGATGGGTGGATTTGGTTCCTATTCATAAAAATGGAAGTAAGGAAGAGGCTGGCAACTACAGACCTCTGTGGTGAGCAAATTAATGGAATTTCTGGTAAAACAGAGGATTGTGCAGTTTTTGGAATCAAATGAATTGGAAGATCTGAGGCAGCATAGTTTTACCAGAGGTAAATCTTGACAGATGAATCAGATCATTTTTTTATTGGGTGACCAGAGAGCTGGATCAAGAAAGGGTGCTAGATATAATGTGCTTGGATTTCAGTAATGCTTTTGACATGGTTCTGCATAGGAGTCATATAAATAAATTGAATGCCCTTGGTATGGGACTTAGAGTTACTGACTGGGTTAGAAACTGGCTGGGTGGGAATCGACAAAGAATAGTGGTAAATGAATTTTTCTCTGAGGAGGGCAGTTATTAGCAGTGTGCCTCAGGGATTGGTCCTTGAGGAAGGAGGTCTCCTGGTCAAATATCATCAACCAGGTGCAGCAGAAAGTGATTCTGTAGCAAGGACCTGCTCTCCAGGTGATTAGAGATGTGCATCGGGTGCCCGATCGTTTCCGCTTTCGGTTTCATGTAGCCGCGGGAAAAGTTCGTATTCCCGCGGATCGGCATTTTTTTTTTCGTATTGAATCATTTATGGTTTAGCAGGCACTAACGGGAGTAAGCGTGCACTAACTCCTGTTAGTACGCGCCTAACACAAACTCGTTAGTGCACACCCCATTCCTTCAGATTTAATTATTTACAATCCCCCACCCTCCCGACCCCCCAAAAACTTGCCTAAAGTCCCTGGTGGTCTAGCAGGGGCCCCGGGAGTGATCTCCCACTCTTGGGCCATCGGCTGCCAGTAAACAAAATGGCGCCGGTTCCCCTATGGCCTTACCATGTGACAGAGGATATTGGTGCCATTGACCAGTCCCTGTCACATGGTAGGAGCAATGGACAGCTGGTGCCATCTTAAAAAATGGTGCGGGCCATCCATTGCTCCTACCATGTGATAGGGGCTGGCCAATGGCACTGATAGCCCCTGTCACATGGTAAGGGCAAAGGGCCATCAGCGCCATTTTGATTTGTGGCAGCTGATGGCCTGAGAGTGGGACATCGCTCCCGGGACCCCCGCTGGACCACCAGGGACTTTAGGCAAGTTTTGGGGGGGCCTGGATGTTGGAGGATTGTAAATAATTAGATCTGAAGGGTTGGGGTGGGTTTGGGGTTTTGTTTTATTTCTATGTACCCTTTCCCCTCAAAAAAACCGATAAGAAACCACACGAAATTTCGTGGGGTTTTCCTATCATTTCTGGGGACCCCTGATACATGACAAATTATGAAATATCATAAGATATTTTAATTCATCATAAAAACAATGCATTTCCCACAGATGATGCATTGTCCTCTCACACCAAGAAAGTGTCTTCCAGGGCTACTGCTTAGGAGGGAAGGGTTAGCTCAACAGTCATATTTGGTGATTCGATTATTTGGAATGTAGATAGCTGGGTGGCTGGTGGGCATGAGGATCGCTTGTAACGTGCCTGCCTGGTGCAATGGTGGCAGACCTCATGCGTCACTTAGATAAGATTTTAAACAGGGTTGGTGAGGAGCAAGTCCTGCATGGATGTTTCAAATAATTCTTCCTCAGAAGACCTGCAGTCTTGCTTTTTGAAGATCTCTAGTTTGAGTATAAAGTTTTCATTAGAGAAATTAAGTACTCTCTTGACTAACATTGCGGGCATCATTGGTTTTAAAATTATTAAAGAGAATTTGGATACATTTTTGCACTACACTAGGCATATTTTCTTTGGACAATTTTCAAAAAAAGAAAAAAGGATTACTTTTGGGCAAATGATGACATGGGGAGGAGTCTTCAGTTTTAAAAATCATTAGTGAACTTCCATGTTTGTTGCCTTTCTAAAAATGTTTCTAAAGTTTGTTTTATTTTTGTTTAATATATATTCAAATTTTCCTACATTTACTATCTTTTCTGTATGCATAATACGTAGGTTCTAAGGCCTCTTATTATAATCTTCAGGAAATATTTCTTTACAGAGAGGGTGGTGGATGCACAAAACAGCCTCTAAGTGGAGATGGTGGAGGCAAGGTCAGTATTTGAATTCAAGAAAGCATGGGACAAGCACAGGGAATCTCTGAAGAAGTATTAGAAATTGTAGAGCTGAGCAGTTGTTTGGATAGGGAATCTAGACAGGCCGAATGGTCTTTTTCTGCCATCATGTGTCTATCTTTCTAAGTATAAAACAAAACCAAACCATTGAAACTTGAGGTACTGCAAAATAGCAGATATGTCTTGCAATTATTTTTTAATTGTTTATAGTTAAAAAGACTTACCCGAGAGAGTGGTATCAGAAAGATGTCAGTGTGTTCGCAGTCTCATGAGCTCTTGCCCTTACAGGGCTACAGCCCCTCTCTTGACTTCACCACTTATTAATTACGTCATTTACCAACTCTCTTCAGGTTTATCAATTAATATTATGTTTTTATAAAGTGCAAATGTGCCTCCCTTAAAATCCCTAGAAAACCCGTATTTTATCATCTAACATGCCACAACTGATTATTAAAATCTTATATATTTCGTTTTATGCTTATCTCTCAATAGTAGTGCTGTTATATTTCTTTGCCGTGTTTCTTCACTGCTTCAGATGAATCGCCCGACATTGGCCATGTTTCGGCGCACTCCTCGCGCCTGCTTCAGGGGCTACCGTTCCTTCACAAACTCTATTACAAAAACATAAATCTATAAATGCCTCTAGAACAATATCTATATATGTCTCACTCTACTGCGGCATTGGTACTCACGATTCAGTGTGACACAGATCCCTCCTACCGTGTTGTCTTTCAAAAATGGCGCTCAAACGCTATTCTTCCGTCTCCACCGGATATCAGCTGTTTTATACCCGAACCTCAAATCCAGAACTAGACTATCCACTACAGAAAGACCGCCCAATCAACTTCCTTATTAAGCCCAGCAGGGGCAATTGTGTTCAATTTAAAAATCCAACGCTGTTCGCGCTGTAATAAACACAGATTTAAATCCCCTCCCCGCTCATCTTGCTCAATACAGTCCAAAACCGTACTATGTAGAGTTTCAAAAACATGAGATTGTTCAGCACAGTGCTGAACCAATGGAGCTTCCATCCTTCCTCTCTTCAATGCGCTTTTATGCTCTATTAGACGTGTTTTTAATGCTCTCGTGGTTTTCCCCACATAAATGAGCCCACAAGGACACCAGATGGCATATATAACATTTCGTGAAGCACAGGTAGTCACTCTGAACGGTTTAAATTTTTTTAATTTCTCAAGAGGAATTTTTATATTGGAATGAGCAAGTGGGCACATGACACACGACCCACACGGGAAATGACCATTCTCTTCCTCAGATCTAATCTCTGGAACTTTAAAATGTGACCTAACCACCTGATCTTTAATGCTCATTCCTCTTTTGAAAGCTATCAAAGGCTGAGTTATGAACTCATTGTGAACCTGTAATACGTTCCAATGTCGTCTAATACTCTGCACTATCCCATTCACTCCCATAGAATATGGTAATACACATGTCAACCTGCTATTATTTATGGGTTTTTGTCTCGATTGCAATAGATATTCTCTATGATTCCATCTAGCTCGTTTATAGGCTTTTCGGATTACCCCCAACGGATAACCTCGTTCCATAAAACGCTGACTCATCTCTCTTGCTCTCAATTTATATTCTTGAACTGATAAGCATAGTTTCCTCAGCCTCAAAAATTGGCCGAAAGGAATACTATTGCGCAAAGTTATAGGGTGACAACTAGAATATTCTAGTAATGTATTTCGATCCGTTGGTTTCTGAAAAATCGTGAAACAAAATTTATTGTTATCCAAAGAGATCCTTATGTCCAAAAAAGGAATCGAAACATGATCATAATTATGTGTAAACTGCAATGCCTGTTCACAAGAATTTAACCAAACCATAAACTCTTGGAAAAGGACCTCAGTCCCACGCCACACTATGAAAATGTCGTCGATGAAACGGCGCCACACAATGATATTATTTTTATATGGAGAAGTATCTAACCAGCGTGCTTCAAAATGTCCCACATACAGGTTAGCGACACTGGGGGCCATAGTGGCCCCCATTGCCGTGCCACCAACCTGTTGGTAATAGCTTTGCTCAAATAGAAAAAAAAATTTTTTCAACGCCAAAGTGGCTAGATCTATGATGAAAGCTATAGGAGGACGAGTAGATGTTACCTGTGCTGTTAAACTGTCCCTAAGGACCTCTAATGCCGCATCCTGCGGTATATTTGTGTACAATGACACGATATTGTCGTGTCATTGTACACAAATATACCGCAGATGGAATCATAGAGAATATCTATTGCAATCGAGACAAAAACCCATAAATAATAGCAGGTTGACATGTGTATTACCATATTCTATGGGAGTGAATGGGATAGTGCAGAGTATTAGACGACATTGGAACGTATTACAGGTTCACAATGAGTTCATAACTCAGCCTTTGATAGCTTTCAAAAGAGGAATGAGCATTAAAGATCAGGTGGTTAGGTCACATTTTAAAGTTCCAGAGATTAGATCTGAGGAAGAGAATGGTCATTTCCCGTGTGGGTCGTGTGTCATGTGCCCACTTGCTCATTCCAATATAAAAATTCCTCTTGAGAAATTAAAAAAATTTAAACCGTTCAGAGTGACTACCTGTGCTTCACGAAATGTTATATATGCCATCTGGTGTCCTTGTGGGCTCATTTATGTGGGGAAAACCACGAGAGCATTAAAAACACGTCTAATAGAGCATAAAAGCGCATTGAAGAGAGGAAGGATGGAAGCTCCATTGGTTCAGCACTGTGCTGAACAATCTCATGTTTTTGAAACTCTACATAGTACGGTTTTGGACTGTATTGAGCAAGATGAGCGGGGAGGGGATTTAAATCTGTGTTTATTACAGCGCGAACAGCGTTGGATTTTTAAATTGAACACAATTGCCCCTGCTGGGCTTAATAAGGAAGTTGATTGGGCGGTCTTTCTGTAGTGGATAGTCTAGTTCTGGATTTGAGGTTCGGGTATAAAACAGCTGATATCCGGTGGAGACGGAAGAATAGCGTTTGAGCGCCATTTTTGAAAGACAACACGGTAGGAGGGATCTGTGTCACACTGAATCGTGAGTACCAATGCCGCAGTAGAGTGAGACATATATAGATATTGTTCTAGAGGCATTTATAGATTTATGTTTTTGTAATAGAGTTTGTGAAGGAACGGTAGCCCCTGAAGCAGGCGCGAGGAGTGCGCCGAAACATGGCCAATGTCGGGCGATTCATCTGAAGCAGTGAAGAAACACGGCGAAGAAATATAACAGCACTACTATTGAGAGATAAGCATAAAACGAAATATATAAGATTTTAATAATCAGTTGTGGCATGTTAGATGATAAAATACGGGTTTTCTAGGGATTTTAAGGGAGGCACATTTGCACTTTATAAAAACATAATATTAATTGATAAACCTGAAGAGAGTTGGTAAATGACGTAATTAATAAGTGGTGAAGTCAAGAGAGGGGCTGTAGCCCTGTAAGGGCAAGAGCTCATGAGACTGCGAACACACTGACATCTTTCTGATACCACTCTCTCGGGTAAGTCTTTTTAACTATAAACAATTAAAAAATAATTGCAAGACATATCTGCTATTTTGCAGTACCTCAAGTTTCAATGGTTTGGTTTTGTTTTATAGTAATATAATTGAGGTTTTTGAGCCAGTATATATCTTTAATATCTTTCTTAGTATGACAGATTATGTATATGCAAAAAAGGACCCTACATTCCATTAGCAAGATATGCTGTCTAGGGATGTGCAGACCAAAAGTTTATGTTCATAAGTCCATAAGTCGAAAGGGGGGGTCAATTTCGGTCAATATGGACATATGGAGAATTCCATAAGTTGAGTCTATGTCCATACGTGCACCGATTCCCTAAATAAAAATTTAAACCCCTCACCCTCCTTAATCCCCCCCCAAGACTTACCAAAACTCCCTGGTGGTCGAGCGGGAAGTCAGGACGCCATTTCTGAACTCCTTTGCGAGGAGCACGTGACGTCGGCGTCACGTCGGAGTGACGCGGACGTCACGTGATTCCCCGCGCGTTCGCTCCGGGACCCTCGTTGGATCCAAAAGGAACTTTTGGCCAGCTTGGGGGGGTCAAAAGTTCCTTTTGGATCCAACGAGGGTCCCGGAGCGAACGCGCGGTGAATCACGTGACGTCCGCGTCACTCCGACGTGACGCCGACGTCACGTGCTCCTCGCAAAGGAGTTCAGAAATGGCGTCCTGACTTCCCGCTCGACCACCAGGGAGTTTTCGTAAGTCTTGGGGGGGGATTAAGGAGGGTGAGGGGTTTAAATTTTTATTTAGGATCAACAATCGCGATTTCCAACGTATTCAACATAGCTATGTTGAATAAGTTGGAAATCCGATCGTTTTCGCCTCATCACTTTTTTAAGTTAAAAAACAAAAATAAGTTGCGTTTTACCTATAAGTTCAAAACGAATGCACACCCCTAATGCTGTCTTTTATAACACACCAGCTAGACAGCTAATGTGACTTTCTATAATTCACTGATCTATTAAGAAGAAAAAGGAAGTCTGTAGTCAACACTAATTCAGGGCACATCAGTTTGCTATTTCAAATTTCATAATTAGGATATATAGATAGAAATAGCACCATATTAGCAAGCCTCAAAATATACTGCAAAGAAAGTACATTTTGCATCAATAAACATTGCTAAGGCACAGCATGTAGTACATCTTCAGTTGAAAATTGGTATTCATTGGAATAATCAATGTAATATATGTTTATTTGACCCAGATTTGTGTTAATAATGAAACAAAACTCATGAAAGAATAACTACTTTCGCTCTTCAATTTACAGGTAAATCCAGACAAGGAACACTTCTGGACACATATTAGTGCCGATGGCTTCAGGTTAGCAATGATTTGGAAGAATGGTGGGATTTACATGGACACAGATATCATATCCATGAGGCCTATCCAAGAAGTAGATTTCCTGGCAGCTGAGGGATCACGAGATTGTAGCAATGGGATATTTGGTTTCCAAAGGCACTATCAGTATCTATGGGAATGCATGGAAGACTTTGTGAAGAACTACAATGGAGCCATATGGGGACAACAAGGCCCTCGACTGCTTACCCGAGTTTTAGCACGGCAATGTGAGTTGCCAGTTTTCAAGCATGTAGAAGATGTCACATGTGGGAATATTTCCATTTTGCATCCACAACGATTCTATCCAATTCCCTATCCTGCATGGAGACGGTATTTTGAGGTCTGGGACCCCCATGGCACCTTTAATAATTCATATGCCTTGCATTTGTGGAATTTCATGAATAAGGGTACGAAGAAGGTTATTGCTGGAAGCAATACAGTGGCTGAAAATCTCTTTATCAAATACTGTCCACTTACTTATGAATTCATTGTGAAAGCTACACCAAGGAAGTAAACATAAGATGATAACATTATTAATGACAATAGCTTTTTACTCAATATTCTCCTCAAAATCAGAAATTGCCAATGAGCACTGTGAAAAAAAAAATTTAGACCAACTCCATAGATGTTCCATGGAAAATTTCAATTCAATTCTCTTGTTCAGTTCCTCAGAGTTATTTATCCCAGTTTGGACAGGCCTTTTATGCAACTCATGAAAGCCTCCAAAGCTAATATATTTCTTTGTGCACTATCCAACTTAATGAACTATCACCATGAAGCTACAGTCATTTGTACGTGAACTGTTACGCTCTTTTAAATTTCTTAACATGATTTTCACATCACCTTTATTTTACTGTAATATCCTCTTTTTTCACATGTAGTGTATTCTAAGTGATTGTGTTTTAAATTTTACCATCAAACATGATTTTTAGTGTCTTTATTCTTCTGGCTTCTCTAGCATTCTTTCCATTGTTTTCCCCCCACTGTTATACTTGCACATAAGTTGATTTTTTCTTTATTATATCCTTCAATATCCTGCCCTCAGCATGCTATATAAGTACACAGATTCTCCACGTACACCTTTCAAAGCTAATTGCGTAAATTGCCTGTCTGACAAATTGCCCTCCCCCAATGTGGCTGAAAGTCTAATTGATCTACAATGCACAGACTTTTAGCCACATTGAGAGGAGGCATTCCAGGAGGCATGTTTAGGTTAGGAGAGGAAATGCACATGCTGTTGCAGTCTGGGAAGCTGCAGACCAGGTGTGAACCCTTGAACCAAACTACCCTGGATAGAGTAGCTCGGGAGGCGGAGCCACAGGCACAGATCTTCACCCGGGAACCAGGAACCCCCCAGGAGGAGCCCGTAGGGTCCTAGAAACTTGGGACTTAAGAGCCACAGGCACAGGTCTTCACCCGGGAACCAGGAACCCCCCAGGAGGAGCCCATAGGGTCCTAGAACCTTGGGACTTAGGAGCACAGTAACAGTCTCTATAGAAAAGGCCTGGGCAAGAGTAATTCACAGAGTCCAGCAGCAGGGAACAGGAAGGCCCGGCGAGAGCGGGGCAGTTAGATAGTCTGTAGCCTGCTGAACAAGCAGTAGAGAGCAGGCCCGGGGTCTGTAGTATGCCGCGGAGCGGAGCAGACAGGTAACAGGAACAGAGTCTGTAGCGTATCGTAGGCTGTGATCTGCTGAAGGCAGGACCGGAGTCAGTAGCGTGCAAAAGAGCCAGACCGGGCAGTGAGTAGAAAGGAGACGAACCCAAGTCAGGCTGGCAGCCAGTTGAAGCAGTCTCAGGAGCAGGCAAAGGTCGGAGGCTGGCGGCAAGCAGGAGCGGAGTCGGGCACAAACTGAAGTCAATGGCGGGCTGCAGGCAGAGGCGGAGTCGGGAACACGCTGAGGTCAGTGGCAGGCGGCAGGCAGAAGCGGAGTCAGGAACAAGCTGAGGTCAATGGCAGGCAGCAGGCAGAAGCGGAGTCAGGAACAAGCTGAGGTCAAAGGCAGGCGGCAGGCAGAAGCGGAGTCAGGAACGAACTGAGGTCAACCGGGAAGCCGAACAGCAGAAGCGCAACTAAGAACTACTAACAGTAGCGACCCTCGTTGCAAGGCAATGAGAAGGCAGATGAACGCCGGTTAAATCAGGCTTGGGGCGTGGCATAGTTAGCCCAGGCGGGGCCAGACTTCCGGTGACCGTGCGTCCATAATGCGTGTCCTCACGCGCGCGCGTGGCAGCAGCGAGATGACCCAGTAATGGTGGACGCCCCAAAGGCCCAGCAGAGCCGCGAAAGCGGCGTCCCCGGCATCGGAGGTGAGCCCTGAGCACAGCAAAAAGAGGGGAAGCGGTGGAGACCACAACAGTACCCCCCCCTTTATGGCCCCTTTTGAGCGGACCGGGTTTCTCTGGATGGTCCCGGTGGAACTGGTGCAGGAGATCTTTGTCTAGAATAGTACGGCTGGGCTCCCAGGTGTTATCTTCGTCACCACACCCTTCCCAGGCCAGTAAATACTCCCATCTGCGATTGTGAAATTGGATGTCCAGGACGTCCTGTACTTTGTATGTAGGATCATCATCAACGGTTGTGGTTGCAGGGTCCGGAGGTGTATGGTGATACCGGGAGAGGACTACAGGCTTGAGCAGTGAGGCGTGAAACACGTTGTGTACTCTGAAGGAAGAAGGTAGCCGAAGCCGATACGATACCAGTCCCACTCGTTCAGCCACTCGAAACGGTCCACAGAACTTTGGGGCAAATCTTCGTGAGGGAAGTCGAAGGTGCAGATTCTTCGTACTTAGCCAGACTCTATCCCCAGGCTGGAATGTAGGAGCTGGCCGACGATGGCGATCGGCCGTCTGCTTAGCCTTCGCGGCCGCACGGAGAATCTGTCTTCGTGTCATGTGCCACAATGCCTGGAGTTGCTGGGCTGTTACATGAGCAGCGGGTGAGGCACTGGGAGCCTCTAGTGGGAGTGGTGGTCGTAATGGTTTACCATATACTAGATGGAACGGAGATTTGCCCGTGGCGGCATGGACCTGGTTGTTATAGGCAAATTCGGCCCAGGGTAAGAGCTCAGACCAATTGTCTTGCCTCTCATTAATGAAGGCCCGGAGGTAGGCTTTTAGAGTCCTGTTCATTCTCTCGGTCTGTCCGTTGCTTTGAGGATGAAAGGCTGTGGAGAAACTAAGCTTAACCTGGAAACATTTACAGAGGGCTCTCCAGTAGCGGGCCACAAACTGCGAACCTCTGTCCGAAACGATATCTTGAGGGAGGCCATGAAGCCTGAACACATGTTGGGTGAACAGGTGGGCCAACTCGGGTGCAGAGGGAAGCTTAGGCAGGGGAACCAGATGGACCATTTTTGAGAAACGGTCAACCGTGACCCAGACGACCGTATGTCCCTGGGATGGAGGCAGGTCAACTATGAAGTCTGTAGCTATATGGGTCCATGGTTCAGTGGGAACCGGAAGCGGGTGCAGGAGACCATATGGGGAGCCAGAATTGGGTTTCTGGCGAGCACAGGTAGGGCAAGAAGCCACCTACGCGGCGACATCACGCCGGATGTTGGGCCACCAGTAATACCGGTTAACAAGCTCCAGGGTCCTTTCTCGTCCAGCATGTCCTCCAATCAAGGAGTCGTGGGCCCATCGTAATGCAGTCAAACGGTCCCGGCGTGAGAGCACTGTGCGGTCTTGCGAGAGGATGGTCATGGCAGAAAGCCGAATCTTAGAGGGGTCCAAGATGAACTGTGGTGGGTCAATGTCCTCCTCGGCACAAGAGGTGCGAGACAGGGCGTCTGCCCGGAGATTTTTAGCAGCAGGACGGTACTATACAACAAAGTCAAAACGACTGAAGAACAAGGCCCAGCAGGCTTGGCGGGGGTTCAGTCGTTGAGCCTGGGTCAGAAATTCCAAATTCTTATGATCCGTGTAAACGGTGGTAGTGTGCAAGGAGCCCTCGAGCCACTGTCTCCATTCCTCGAAGGCGAGTTTTATCGCCAGCAACTCCTTATCCCCAATGGAATAATTAATTTCCGCGGCTGAGAACTTCCGGGAAAAGTACGAGCAAGGAAGGAGTTGTCCAGTATCAGAGTGCTGGCTGAGAACCACTCCCACAGCGATGCTGGAGGCATCGACCTCCACGATGAATGGTCGTGATGGGTCCGGGTGTTGGAGACAGACATCCGAGAGGAAGGCCTCCTTGAGATCGGAAAAGGCCGCGACAGCAGCCTCCGGCCAGTGCTTGACATCTGCTCCTTTCCGGGTCAAGGCTGTAAGAGGAGCCACACGGTGAGAGTAACGTGGAATAAAATGTCTATAAAAGTTCGCAAAGCCCAGGAAGCGCTGGAGGGCTTTGAGACCCGTGGGCTGGGGCCATTTCGTGATGGCGGCTACCTTTTCTGGGTCCATGCAAAAGCCAGCTGCTGAGATAATATATCCCAGGAAGGGTAGAGATTCAGCTTCAAACACGCATTTCTCAAGACGAGAGAGGGAGCAATTTTAGATCTAATTCTCAGTGGAGCACAGGACTTGGTGAGAGAGGTAACGGTGGTGGGGTCACTTGGCAATAGTGATCATAATATGATCAAATTTGATTTAATGACTGGAAAAGGAACAGTGTGCAAATCCAAGGCTCTCGTGCTAAACTTTCAAAAGGGAAACTTTGATAAAATGAGAAAAATTGTTAGAAAAAAACTGAAAGGAGCAGCTACAAAAGTAAAAAATGTCCAAGAGGCGTGGTCATTGTTAAAAAATACCATTCTAGAAGCACAGTCCAGATGTATTCCACACATTAAGAAAGGTGGAAAGAAGGCAAAACGATTACCGGCATGGTTAAAAGGGGAGGTGAAAGAAGCTATTTTAGCCAAAAGATCTTCATTCAAAAATTGGAAGAAGGATCCAACAGAAGAAAATAGGATAAAGCATAAACATTGGCAAGTTAAATGTAAGACATTGATAAGACAGGCTAAGAGAGAATTTGAAAAGAAGTTGGCTGTAGAGGCAAAAACTCACAGTAAAAACTTTTTTAAATATATCCGAAGCAGAAAGCCTGTGAGGGAGTCAGTTGGACCGTTAGATGATCGAGGGGTTAAAGGGGCACTTAGAGAAGATAAGGCCATCGCGGAAAGATTAAATGATTTCTTTGCTTCGGTGTTTACTGAAGAGGATGTTGGGGAGGTACCCGTAATGGAGAAGGTTTTCATGGGTAATGATTCAGATGGACTGAATCAAATCACGGTGAACCTAGAAGATGTGGTAGGCCTGATTGACAAACTGAAGAGTAGTAAATCAGCTGGACCGGATGGTATAAACCCCAGAGTTCTGAAGGAACTAAAAAATGAAATTTCAGACCTATTAGTAAAAATTTGTAACTTATCATTAAAATCATCCATTGTACCTGAAGACTGGAGGATAGCAAATGTAACCCCAATATTTAAAAAGGGCTCCAGGGGCGATCCGGGAAACTACAGACCGGTTAGCCTGACTTCAGTGCCAGGAAAAATAGTGGAAAGTGTTATAAACATCAAAATCACAGAACATATAGAAAGACATGGTTTAATGGAACAAAGTCAGCATGGCTTTACCCAGGGCAAGTCTTGCCTCACAAATCTGCTTCACTTTTTTGAAGGAGTTAATAAACATGTGGATAAAGGTGAACCGGTAGATATAGTATACTTGGATTTTCAGAAGGCGTTTGACAAAGTTCCTCATGAGAGGCTTCTAGGAAAAGTAAAAAGTCATGGGATAGGTGGCGATGTCCTTTCGTGGATTGCAAACTGGCTAAAAGACAGGAAACAGAGAGTAGGATTAAATGGGCAATTTTCTCAGTGGAAGGGAGTGGACAGTGGAGTACCTCAGGGTTCTGTGTTGGGACCCTTACTGTTCAATATATTTATAAATGATCTGGAAAGAAATACGACGAGTGAGATAATCAAATTTGCAGATGACACAAAATTGTGCAGAGTAGTTAAATCACAAGCAGATTGTGATAAATTGCAGGAAGACCTTGTGAGACTGGAAAATTGGGCATCCAAATGGCAGATGAAATTTAATGTGGATAAGTGCAAGGTGATGCATATAGGGAAAAATAACCCATGCTATAATTACACGATGTTGGGTTCCATATTAGGTGCTACAACCCAAGAAAGAGATCTAGGTGTCATAGTGGATAACACATTGAAATCATCGGTTCAGTGTGCTGCGGCAGTCAAAAAAGCAAACAGAATGTTGGGAATTATTAGAAAAGGAATGATGAATAAAACGGAAAATGTCATAATGCCTCTGTATCGCTCCATGGTGAGACCGCACCTTGAATACTGTGTACAATTCTGGTCACCGCATCTCAAAAAAGATATAATTGCGATGGAGAAGGTACAGAGAAGGGCTACCAAAATGATAAGGGGAATGGAACAACTCCCCTATGAGGAAAGACTAAAGAGGTTAGGACTTTTCAGCTTGAAGAAGAGACGACTGAGGGGGGATATGATAGAGGTGTTTAAAATCATGAGAGGTCTAGAACGGGTAGATGTGAATCGGTTATTTACTCTTTCGAATAGTAGAAGGACTAGGGGACACTCCATGAAGTTAGCATGGGGCACATTTAAAACTAATCGGAGAAAGTTCTTTTTTACTCAACGCACAATTAAACTCTGGAATTTGTTGCCAGAGAATGTGGTTCGTGCAGTTAGTATAGCTGTGTTTAAAAAAGGATTGGATAAGTTCTTGGAGGAGAAGTCCATTACCTGCTATTAAGTTCACTTAGAGAATAGCCACTGCCATTAGCAATGGTTACATGGAATAGACTTAGTTTTTGGGTACTTGCCAGGTTCTTATGGCCTGGATTGGCCACTGTTGGAAACAGGATGCTGGGCTTGATGGACCCTTGGTCTGACCCAGTATGGCATTTTCTTATGTTCTTATGTTCTTATTATTGGCCCGGAGGGCCTGAAGGACCTAGCAAACATGCTGGCGGTGGGAGTCTATGTCTTTGGAGTATATGAGGACATCATCCAAGTAGACTATTACGTGGGAATGGAGCATCTCTCGAAGGACCTCGTTCATGAGGTGCTGGAAGACGGCGGGGGCATTACAAAGCCCAAAGGGCATCACGAGGTACTCGTAATGCCCATCACGTGTGTTGAATGCCGTCTTCCACTCGTCTCCTGGGCGAATACGTACGAGGTTATAGGCCCCTCTCAGGTCCAACTTGGTAAAGATGTGAGCTCCTTGGAGACGGTCCAGTAGTTCCGGGATGAGTGGCAATGGATAGCGGTCTCGCTTAGTAATGGCGTTGAGACCACAATAGTCAATACATGGTCGTAACGAACCATCCTTTTTGCCCACGAAAAAGAATCCAGCACCTGCCGGTGAGCGGGATGGACGAATAAAGCCCTTGGCTAAGTTCTCGGAGATGTACTGGGACATCGCCTTAGTCTCTGGTAGTGAGAGAGGATATACACGGCCACGAGGCGGTGTAGTACCGGGAACCAGATCAATGGGACAGTCAAAGGGTCTGTGTTCCGGGAGAATCTCCGCCATCTCTTTGGAGAAGACATCTTGAAAACTTTGGTAAGCCTCTGGCAGGAGATGTGTGGAACAGAGATGCAGAGTGTTGGGAGGACGAGGAAGCCGTAAACATTGGTCGAAGCAGGCAGGACCCCAGCTAACTAGCTGGAAGTCATCCCATCTGATGACGGGGGAGTGCTGACAGAGCCACGGAAGTCCCAGCACCAATGGATGCACGGCTCGTTCCAGGATGAGTAGAGAAATCTCCTCGGAGTGAAATAGACCCGTCTGCAAAGTCACTGGTCTCGTAGAGCGGGAGATAACTTCAGGCAATAAGGTCCCTCGGATCAAAGAGATGCGTAGAGGAGGATTCCTTGGTTCTGTAGGCAGGCCCAGTTGTTTCACCAGCTCAGCCACAATAAAGTTCCCCTCAGCCCCAGAATCGACAAAGGCCCGAATCTGGATCTCCCCACCGGGGTACTTGAGGGTTTCAGGCAGAGTGCAGAGAGGAGCGGATCCGGTAGCGCCTAGGTGTAGCTCCTCGGTATAACCTAGGCACGGGCGTTTCTTGGACGCTCAGTGCAAGATGACAGGAAATGTCCTTTACCTCCACAATAAAGGCAGAGGCCTAGCGAGCACCGACGGCTCCTCTCTTCCGGAGTAAGTGGTGACCTGCCCAGCTGCATGGGTTCAGAAGCAGGGTTGGCAGCAGGAGAAGTCCTTTGCAGAGGAGACCTGGAGAAGACGTGTAGGCGTGGCTGACTCCTACTACCCGACCGAGTCTCTCTGTCACGCTGTTGAAGACGGCGGTCAACCTTGCCTGCAATGTCCATTAAGTCATTCAACTCCTCAGGAATCTCCCGTCCTGCCAGTTCATCTTTTATCCGACCAGCCAGGCCTTCAAGGAAGATCCCTTTTAAACAATCATCCTGCCAAGCAGGTTCCATGGCCAGGGTCCGAACATTGATAATGTACTCCACTACTGGACGTGTGCCCTGTCGGAGATGCAGGAGTTCAGACGCCGCCGTGGACTGGTGTGCAGGGTCATCAAAGGCCAGGCGAAACTGAAGAAGGAATTCCTGAAGATTCTGTAGCAGAGGATTGGAGCGTTCCCACAAGGGTGAAGCCCATTCTAGCGCCTTGCCATCCAGTAAAGAAAAAATATAGGCCACTTTAGCCGCTTCAGTGGGAAACTGGGTTGGTAACAAGGTGAACCGTACTTGACATTGGTTCAGGAACCCATGGCAGGACTTACTGTCCCCAGCATACCTGCTAGGGGCTGGCAACTGTGTGTTGGGAACAGCGACTGATACAGAAGGCCCTTGGCGAGTAGAAGCTTCTAGACGAGAGACCAGTTGGTCCACAGTGGCAGCAAGAGTATCAATACAATGTTGCTGTTGTTGAAGGCGCTGCGCCATCCCAGGGATAGCCTGCAGACTGGGAAACTCCGCCGAGTCCATGGCCTTGCAAACTGTTGCAGTCTGGGAAGCTGCAGACCAGGTGTGAACCCTTGAACCGAACTACCCTGGATAGAGTAGCTCGGGAGGCGGAGCCACAGGCACAGATCTACACCCGGGAACCAGGAACCCCCCAGGAGGAGCCCGTAGGGTCCTAGAACCTTGGGGCTTAAGAGCCACAGGCACAGGTCTTCACCCGGGAACCAGGAACCCCCCAGGAGGAGCCCGTAGGGTCCTAGAACCTTGGGACTTAGGAGCACAGTAACAGTCTCTATAGAAAAGGCCTGGGCAAGAGTAATCCACAGAGTCCAGCAGCAGGGAACAGGAAGGCCCGGTGAGAGCGGGGCAGTTAGATAGTCTGTAGCCTGCTGAACAAGCAGTAGAGAGCAGGCCTGGGGTCTGTAGTATGCCGCGGAGCGGAGCAGACAGGTAACAGGAACAGAGTCTGTAGCGTATCGTAGGCTGTGACCTGCTGAAGGCAGGACAGGAGTCAGTAGCGTGCAAAAGAGCCAGACCGGGCAGTGAGTAGAAAGGAGACGAACCCAAGTCAGGCTGGCAGCCAGTTGAAGCAGTCTCAGGAGCAGGCAAAGGTCGGAGGCTGGCGGCAAGCAGGAGCGAAGTCGGGCAGAAACTGAAGTCAATGGCGGGCTGCAGGCAGAGGCGGAGTCGGGAACACGCTGAGGTCAGTGGCAGGCGGCAGGCAGAAGCGGAGTCAGGAACAAGCTGAGGTCAATGGCAGGCGGCAGGCAGAAGCGGAGTCAGGAACGAGCTGAGGTCAACCGGGAAGCCGAACAGCAGAAGCGCAACTAAGAACTACTAACAGTAGCGACCCTCGTTGCAAGGCAATGAGAAGGCAGATGAACGCCGGTTAAATCAGGCTTGGGGCGTGGCGTAGTTAGCCCAGGCGGGGCCAGACTTCCGGTGACCGTGCGTCCATAATGCGTGTCCTCGCGCGCGTGGCAGCAGCGAGATGACCCAGTAATGGCGGACGCCCCAAAGGCCCAGCAGAGCCGCGGGAGTGGCGTCCCCGGCATCGGAGGTGAGCCCTGAGCACAGCAAAAAGAGGGGAAGCGGTGGAGACCGCAACACATGCAGAGATTATATTTTCAACTCTATGCCTGGACTTTTCCAGCAAAATTTTACCCATATAGAAAATTAGGTACAAGGGGGAGGAGTCAAGATGGCCACTGCTCTAGGACGCTGAGTCTCACTGCTCTGTTTCCTAATATTTCCTTGCAATTTCTTTATCCAATTCTTTTTGATAATGCCTCATAAGAGGAAGGGAAAGGTCAGAGTCTATCCTCCTTACTTACCTGGCCTGACAGGGCAGCAGTTTATGACTGACTTCGCGATACCAGGCGCTCTGGTGAGGGCTCCAAATGCCACTGCGGAAGTCTCGAGAGGAGCGGGACTTTCGCCTGGCGAGATTATCCTGAGCCCTCCTGACCCCCCGGGGTCCGCTGTGTAGCTCTCCCCTCGGTGCTGTCGGCGGGACTGTGATTGCCGATCCGAGTTTCACCAGGCAGACACAGTGTGGAGGAACCCCCAACACTACAGGAGCTGGGACAAGATTATCGGGACTATCTCTCCTGGGTAAAGGACAAGAGACCTCAGAGAGGGGAAACCTCGAAATGGGAGCCGACTTGCCAGGAACATCGGCCGTGCAGCCTAGATGGGAGGAGGTAGGAACTGATATTTGGAGCCCTGGGAGTTTAAAAAAACCAGCAGAAATAACATTAGAGTCCCTTTGGGATCTAATGATGGTAAATGCCCGGACCTTCAGGGAGCAGTCTCAGCAGATGGGAAATATTGATAAAAGACTGGATTTGGTGGATAAAGAACAAAAAGGAAAATTCCAAGAACAAGCTATGGTTATTCAAGATATTTCTGTTAAATTAAAACAGGTTCAAGATTTAAATACCTCTTATGAAAGATCGAATTATATCTCAAAGAAGAATTGAATCAATTGAAAACTACTTGTGACATATGAATGTAAGAGTAGTGAACTTTCCTAAAGTAATGGGAAAACCTGCAATGGTGACTTTTAAAAGATACATGGCTGAGACACTAAAGATCCCTGCAGAAATGTTGCCTTCCTTAAAGAAAGTTTTATTTTTACCTGCTAGAAGAGAAATTTCTCAATTACCTCTTGGGGGATAATAGGGTTGACTTAGTAAACTTAACGGAGTATCTAGAAAATACAAATATGGAAGTTATAGAAAGGGCAGTTCTCTTTGTTTCCTTTTTCACCGAACCAGAAAGGGCACAGATGATGAAAGCATATTTTCAAAATATCAGTACTTCCTTTATGGGAGGTACAGTTAGGGTCTACCCAGACCTTTCCAGGACCACCCAACAGTGGAGAAAGATGTTTATAACAATGCGCCCCGAGGCTTGGCCAAAGGGGCAAATTTCCTGTTACGGTTTCCATGCAAATGTGTTATAAGGTTTGCTGGAAATACATATATTTTTTTCATGCCTGAGCAACTGAGACAGTTCCTGGATGGGAGGACATAAGCCATGTTTAAAAGGGGCATATAGAAAGTAGAGGCCTGTACAGCAGCAATTTAAGTGGTTTAATTTTCCTTTGTTCTCCTTTGATTTTCCTCTTGATTCTTTCTCCCTCCTATTTTCCAATGAAATACAATTATAATAGGATTTCACATATATGTATTAGTAAATACATGTGGATTAGGGATGTGAATCGGGCTTTGGACGATTGAAAATATCGTCGATATTTTCAAAATCATCAGAAATTGGGGGCTCCCCCGAAATGAAAGGAAAACCCCAAGATATTGATCGTGGGGATTCTCTTATTGTTTTGGGGGAGGGTGGGAAAAACGGCACACAAAAATAACCCCTAAACCCACCCCGACCCTTTAAAACTAATCCCATTGCTTCCCCCACCCTCCCGACCCCCCAAAAAAACATTTTACAGGTACCTGGTGGTCCAATAGGGGTGCCGGGAGCGATCTCCTGCTCCTGGGACCCCCACTGGACCACCAGGTACCTGTAAAATGTTTTTTGGGGGGTCGGGAGGGTGGGGGAAGCAAAGGGATTAGTTTTAAAGGGTCGGGGTGGGTTTTTTGTTTATCGGCTCGGGCGCAGCCGATAAACAAAACCGCGATCAGGCCGGATGAAAAAAAACCCACATGTGAATCGGAACCGGAATCCGAACCGATTCCGGTTCCGATTCACATCTCTAATGTGGATGTTTGTATAATATCTTTAAGATTTGAGTTTCTGTATTTCCTTACAAGGCTGTCTTGTTATATTATTTGAAAATTAATAAAATATAAATGAAAAAAAAATAGGTACAAATATCTGCAGGTACTTTGTACCAGTGTCAATTTTCAAAGCAATATGTCTACTTTACCTTTGAAAATTGATGCACAGTTATGTTACGCTCCTGCCCACAAGAAGCATGGGCAGGCTCTTACCTTCTCACAGACAGCCAGTCGGGCTGCTTCTTTCTCCCTGAATCAGCTGGGGCCGTTTCCACAGCTGCTGCCATGTGGTCTGCTTCTCTGCTACTGTTCCTGCCTTCCCCTGACGTGCTGCTGCGATCCCGGGACCTCCAGCCAGCAGCGAGACCGTCTCTCTCAGTGCCTGCTTCAGCCCGGGTCCTTGCCTGGCTGGGAAGCCGTCTCTGCCAGTGCCTGCAGTCTTACCTCTGCTCCTGGGGCTGTCTTCACGGCATGGAGCCGTTCCTGCAGTCAGCCCTTCCCCCGCTTCCTCTGCAGCCAGTCTTACCTCTCTCTGCTTCTGTCCTTGCGGCTGGGAGCTACTCCAGTGACCTGCCTTCATCCAGCTCCAGTCCAGGGCTGCTCCACTGCTTCCCTGGGCCTTCCACGTGGCTGAGGACGCCACCAGCTTCCAGCTCTTCTCTCCAGCTTCCTAGGGCACGGGTGCGCGCCTCTCTGCTCCTCTTAAAGGGCCAGCCAGGTGTGGCCCCCTGCTGACCCCTCCCTGGGCATTGTCCACCTCAGCCCTACTAAAGGGCTCAGCTTTCAGTGTGTCTTTGCCTTCGCAAGGAGTTGGTCACTCCTGAGATCCTCGTTCCAGGAGCTGCCTTGTATTCCAGCCTTCTGCAAGGTCCAGTGTTCCATGTTTCCCGTTGAAGCTTCTTGTCAAGTTGTTCCAGTCCTGATGTCTTCAGTGTTCCAGTCCTGATGTCTGCCTGCCGTTCCAGTCCCAAGGTCTGTCTCTTGATCCAGTCCTGATGTTCCTGCTGTTCCTGATGTCCATGTTCCAGCCCTGAGGTGTGTCTCCTATTCCAGTATATGTGTTCCAGTCCTGATGTTCCTGATATCCTTGTTCCTGATCCTGATGCTTTAACCTGCCGTGTGCTGCCAGGAGAGCAGCATATTCTTGCCGTGTGCTGCCAGGAGAGCAGCGTATTCTTGCCTTGTGCTGCCAGGAGTGCAGCGAACCTGCTTCCTCTTTCCTGTGCTCTCCCGCTCTCTGCGTGGTCCGCGACCAGCCTTCCAGGGCTGAGTAGGGCGCGCATGAGGCAGGGTGGTCCGCGACTCAGTCCCGCGGGTGGTCTGAGTAGGGCGCCCTGAGGGACAGTGCCCATGTCTTCCTTCAGCCCTCGTTCCTGACTCCACCTCTGTGCATCCAGTACCTCGACCTGAGTCCACGTCTGTGCCTGTCCACGTCTAGGCATCCTGCACCTCGTTCCTGAGTCCACGTCTAGCCTGAGTCCATGTCTATGCATCCTGCACCTCGTTCCTGAGTCCACGTCTTGCCTGCGTCCATGTCTATGCATACTGCACCTCGTCCTGAAGTCCACGTCTATGCCTAAGTCCATGTCTAAAGATCCTGCATCTATGCCTGAGTCCACGTCTATAGATCCTGCACCTCGTCCTGAGTCCACGTCTAAGCCTGAGTCTACGTCATTCCTGAGTCTCGTCTGAATCCATGTTCCAGTCTTCGCTGCCCTGGCCTCCATCCGGCCTGCCGCTTCGTGCCGTACCCGGCGGCAGGTCCGAAAGGGCTAGGAACGGTCGGAGGACTGTTCACAAGACCAACATTGCGTTGTTGGGTCTTCCGAAGCATGCAGGTCCGGAGGAGGGCCTGTCTTCCATGTCACTCCAGCCCTGCTTCCGTCCAGCCCATGCTCGGCATGCCACGCCTCCCGCGGCACCTCTTCAGAGCCCTCTGGGGTCGAGCCGTGGCCCAAGGACACACATCACCCAGGAGTGGGATCGCTCTCCTAGCGCTCCACAACACAGTTATCAATTTAAAAGTACCTGAAAACTTTGTACTGATGTAAACAATTTTAAAATGTTCCACAATATATTTAAGAGATACTAATAGGATGACCTCTCCTCTTATGCCTAGGACCTTTTGATCCTCTGCTTGATTTTTGAGGTATCCCTGCAGCATGCTCAGCATGATATATGTACAAATGCGTAAACGAGGATCTAAAAGAAGCATTTAGATAGGAACATAGAGGACCATAGTCATAGGGGTTTCTCTGGCTAAGTTTAGCTTTGCCAGATAAACCCTGAGTTTTGAATTTTACACCCTGCCTCCTGGTTACAACTTACTAATATATTCACATCTCTCTAGTGTGACTTGGTCAGATCACTGAGTCAATCAATCCCTGTTTGAAACTTGTGAGAAAGGTGGGGATTGTGCTGCCATGACCCCAGCATTTATCTTTAAAATATTGCAAGGAAGGTGGGGATCAGGCACCATAGGCCTAACATTTGTATTACTTCAGAGTATTCAGGGAGAATCAAGCTGCTGCTATGGCTTGTGAAGTTTTTCCCCCCAAAATATCTGGGTAATTTTAGCAGAGTAAATTCAGCAGAAAACAATATTCAGCTGAATATTCAGCTAAATTTATCTCGGTAACTTTACCTGGATAAATTTACAATTCATTGGCTTACTGAATACTTATTTATTTTGAATTTATAGACTGCTCATCTAATATTCTTAGTGGTTTACAAATAAACATCCACAACTGAGTAAAAACAGAAAACTTTAAACCTATATAAAGGCAACTTACTGATATATAAAAACACAACACACCATAAATCAAAAATTGAAACCAATAAAATAAAATGATAAGATGACATAAATAACAGGTTGCATATTTCTGCTAAATTAATGAGGTCATCATAGTAAATGATGGCAGATAACTACGAAAATGGCACTTCCAGGCTGCCCAGCCAGGTGTTTTAGGGTGTCAATTGTCGCTCCTTGCAAGTAGAGTTGACAACTCACACCAAGTTGACTAAACTGACTGATCCAGTCCTGGGTTTTCACTGTTGCATGCATAGAGTTGAGAGTCTGATTATCCTATTGATTTTTCTTAGATAGCCAAAACTACAACCCTAGGCATGCAATGGGGCAAAACCAGGACTGGATCAATCTGTTCAGTTGACCTGGGATAACAAAGTAACATAGTAATGATGGCAGAAAAAGACCAAAATGGTCCAGCCAGTCTGCCCAGCAAGCTTCCCAAGGTAGTAACTGCTGCTTCACGCAGGTTACCCCAAACTTTTTTTATTTATTCCCATCCTCTAACTTTTAGGGATCCACAGTGTTTATCCCATGCCCCTTTGAAATCCTTCACAGTTTTAGTCTTCACCACTTCCTCCAGATGGGTATTCCAGGCATCCACCACCCATTCAGTGTAGAAATATTTCCTGACATTGGTTCTAAGTCTTCCTCCCTGGAGTTTCAAATCATGACCCCTAGATCTACTAAATTGTTTCCAATGGAAAAGGTTTGTTGATGGCCATGGATCATTAAAACCTTTCAAGTATCTGAAGGTCTGTATCATATCACCCCTGCTCCTCCTCTCCAGGGTATACATATTCAGGATATTCAAACTCTCCTCATAAGTCATTCGATGGAGACCACCCACCATTTTGGTCACCCTTCTCTGGACTGCCTCCATCCTGTCTCTGTCTCATTTGAGATATGGTCTCCAGAACTGAACACAGTACTCCAGGTAAAGGACCTGTACAAGGGGATTGTCACCTCCTTTTCTTACTAGATATTCCTCTCTCTATGCAGTCTAGTATTCTTCTGGTTTTGGTTATCACCGTGTCACACTGCTTTGTCAACTTCAGGTCATTAGACACTATCACCCCAAGGTCTCTCTCCTACTCTGTGCAGATCAGCCCTTCACCCCCCAACGCATACAGTTATTTCGGATTACCACACCCCAGATGCATGACTCTGCATTTCTTGGCATTGAATCCCAGCTGCCATATCTTCGACCACTCTTCCAGGTTCCTTAAATCCCATCTCATTCTCTGTACTCCTTCCGGCATGTCCACTCTATTGCAGATCTTAGTATAATCCACAAATAGATAAACTTGATGAGCTGGAAACCCTATATGCAGGTTACTCCCATGCCTTCTGTTAGTTGTAGCTGCCACTCCATGCAGTTTAACTCCTTACCTTCTGTTTAAGGTTATAACTGTTACTCTAATGTAGGTTATCCGCATATTTTATATATAGGGTTGCAACTGTTGAACTGTGCAAGTTACCCCCATGCCTTCTATTTGGAGCTCAAAAGTGAAGGCTCTACATACTGACAGGTGTACCTTGGACATGACCATTCAATCCAGTGGAAGCATTGAGAGGAGAAGATCATCTTGCTGATGGCTGAAGAGGATCAGTAAGTATTGCTTTGGGAAATCATAGGACTTATAAAGTTTAGGGAGAGGTAAAGTAGTGAGGTATATTCTTTAAACTTTGTGTGTATATGAGATAATAAGCAAGCTAGAAGGAGTTAATTCTAGAGTTTCTTTCCCTTTTTCCCAGCCACACCTGGCTCATCCTTTAATTTATAGGCAAGAGACACTTTGTCATTAAAAATCAATCAGGCTCTTTTCTGAATCACACTATTGCACCAGCCTTTATTGAGAGTTTAATCATCCTCTTGTAGATCATGCCTAGATTAATAGCGAATACACCAAATAAAGGTCTCTAATTGTATGCATTCCTACTCCTGTAGCAACATAAACTTAACAAGGAACTCAACACAATTAATTATAGGGATGTGAATCGTTTTTTGACGATTTAAAATATCGTCCGATATATTTTAAATCGTCAAAAATCGTTAGGGCCACGATACAATACCAATTCCCCCGATTTATCGTCAAAAAATCGTAAATCGGAGGAAGGGGGAGGGCAGGAAAACCGGCACACTAAAACCCCCTAAAACCCACCCCGACCCTTTAAATAAAATCCCCCACCCTCCCGAACCCCCCCCCCCAAATGCCTTAAATTACCTGGGGGTCCAGTGGCACACTAAAACACCCTAAAACCTACTCCCGGCACACTAAAACCCCCTAAAACCCACCCCGACCCTTTAAATTAAATCCCCCACCCCAAATGCCTTAAATTACCTGGGGGTCCGTAGCGGCGGTCCGTAGCTTAAATTACCCCCGGGTCCGTAGCTAAATCGGGGGAAGGGGGAGAGCAGGAAATCCGGCACACTAAATCGTGGTGTCTTCAGCCGGCGCCATTTTGCAAAATGGCCGCCGCAAAATGGCAGCGGCCATAGACCAATATGATTCGACGCAGGAGGTCGTTCCGGACCCCCGCTGGACTTTTGGCAAGTCTTGTGGGGGTCAGGAGGCCCCCCCCCAAGCTGGCCAAAAGTTCCTGGGGGTCCAGCGGGGGCCCTGGAGCGATCTCCTGCCGCGAATCGTTTCCGTACGGAAAATGGCGCCGGCAGGAGATCGACTGCAGGAGGTCGTTCAGCGGGGACCCCCGCTGAACGACCTCCTGCGTATGGCGCCGGCTATACGCGTATGGCCGGCGCCATTTTCCGTACGGAAACGATTCGCGGCAGGAGATCGCTCCAGGGCCCCCGCTGGACCCCCAGGAACTTTTGGCCAGCTTTGGGGGGCGGGCTCCTGACCCCCACAAGACTTGCCAAAAGTCCAGCGGGGGTCCGGAATGACCTCCTGCGTCGAATCGTATTGGTCTATGGCCGCCGCCATTTTGCGGTGGCCATTTTGCAAAATGGCGCCGGCTGAAGACACCACGATTTAGTGTGCCGGATTTCCTGCTCTCCCCCTTCCCCCGATTTAGCTACGGACCCGGGGGTAATTTAAGCTACGGACCGCCGCTACGGACCCCCAGGTAATTTAAGGCATTTGGGGTGGGGGATTTAATTTAAAGGGTCGGGGTGGGTTTTAGTGTGCCGGGGGTGGGTTTTAGGGGGTTTTAGTGTGCCGCTGGACCCCCAGGTAATTTAAGGCATTTGGGGAGGGTGGGGGATTTAATTTAAAGGGTCGGGGGTGGGTTTTAGGGGGTTTTAGTGTGCCGGTTCACGATTTTAACGATTTTAACGATACTCTAAACACCCAAACGGCGACGATACGATTCCCTCCCCCTCCCAGCCGAAATCGATCATTAAGACAATCGAGGACACGATTCACATCTCTAATTAATTAATTTATTTATTTATTTAAACGTTTTTATATACCATCATTAAGTTATTCACCATCATAACGGTATACAATAGGGCACCTATATCAAAGGAAAATATATCTCATAATTTACATGGGTGGTGCCATTAGAATTCGGTAACAAACAAGAGTTTATATCAAAAGACATTACTTGTGGATGAGTGTTAAGTAGAGATTCATCCTGAAGGTTGACTATAGTTAAAAATAGGTTGAACTAATTCCATTAGGAGCTGGAATATAGTCATTGGGTGCTTTATGCCGCTTATCTTTAATTCATTTATTTAATTTATTTAATTGCCTGCTTCGTTCTCCTTCTTGAAGGCTTGTTTGAAAAGCCAGGTTTTGAGTTGCGTTTTGAAAAATTTATGATTGCTCTGTAGTCTGAGATCAAGGGGCACGGAGTTTCCATAATTAAGATGAAGGCAGCAGTCCAGCAGCAAGAAAGGAGAGGGGCCTTCCAGTCTTTTGTATTTGAATTAATCCATGTATGATTTTTTACTTGCCGGTGAGAGGTTGTATGTTTGTGCCCGGTAGAAAGAGCTCCTGGCTCTCAGAGAACAAGTCCAATATCTGGAGGCTAGAATGGCAGACCTGGAGGAACTGAGGTAGACAGGTATATAGATGAGACCTTCAGGTACATAGTAGCCAAATCTCAACTCCAGTCTGGCAGCCTTATTGCTGCCTTGGATCTGGAAGTTTTTCTGGTGAGAGAGCAGATGATCTGTTCTCCAGGTGATGCATTGTCCTCTCCCACAGAGAATGAGTCTCCCAAGGCTACTAATGAGGAGCAAAGGGTTAAGTTGACCATCATAGTTGGTGATTTGATCATTAGAAATGTAGATAGCTGGGTGGCTGGTAAACATGAGGACTGCCTGGTATGAAGGTGGTGGACCTCACACATGACCTAGATTGGATTTTAGACAGTGCTGGGAAGGAGCTGGCTGCCATGGTACATGTGGGCACCAACGGCATAGGAAAATATGTGAGGGAGGTTCTGGAAGCCAAATTTAGGATTTTAGGTGGAAAGATGAAATCCGGAACCTCCAGGGAGCACTCTAAAATGTTCCCTGTTCCACGTGCAGGTCTCCAATGATAGGTAGAACACCAGAATCTCAATGAGTGGATGAGACAATGGTGCAAGGAAGAGGGATTCAGTTTTGTAAGGAACTGAGCAACCTTTTGGGGATGAGAGTATCTTTTTCAAAAGGACGGGCTCCACCTTAACCAGAGTGGAACTAGACTGGGGGAAATAACTTTTTAAAAGGAAATAGAGCACTTTTAAACTGGAATAAGATGGAAAACCGACATTTGCACTGCAGTGCATGGTTTGAAGGTATCTTCAAAGGATACTAATGAAACAGGAGAGTTAGGGCATCCCAACAGAGAGATTCCAATAAAAGCAAAACTAGTTCATGTTCCTATAAGTAAAGAATCACCTGAGCTAAAGGATTCCAAATTACCCCATCAACTGAAAAGCAGGTTATTTTTACAAACAAAAAACACACTTTGAAATGTCTGTATGCCAATGTCATAAGAATTACATAAGAAATTGCCATGATGGGTCAGACCAAGGGACCATCAAGCACAGCATACTGTTTCTAGCTGTGGCCAATCCAGGCTACAAGTACCTGGCAAGTACCCAAACACTAAGTATATCCCACACTACTGATGCTAGTAATAGCAGTGACTATTTTCTAAGTCAACTTGATTAATAGCAGGTAAAGGACTTCTCCAAGAACTTATCCAAACCTTTTTTAAACCCATCTACACTAACTGCACTAACCACATCTCCTGGCAACAAATTCCAGAGTTTAATTGTGCATTGAGTGAAAAAGATTTTTTCCCGATTAGTTTTAAATGTACTACATGCTAACTTTATGGAGTGCCTCCTAGTCCTTCTATTATCCAAAAGAGTAAATAACTGATTCACATTTACCAGTTCTAGACTTCTCATGATTTTAAAGACCTCTATCATATCCCCCCTCAGCCATCTCTTCTCCAAGCTGAACAGCCCTA